>NC_062214.1:176718982-177044339 GCF_902686445.1 Sciurus carolinensis | reverse complement strand
AATGATCTATAGCAAGTTCTTGCAACATGGAAATGCAGGTTTGCTATTTCTATGTTTTCTTATTTTTCAAGAACAACTCATTATTTTCATTTAATGGGACTATCCCACTTTAAAATGTTGTCTCAAAATTATTTCCCAGGCTTGTTGCTAAACAAAACTCAATCCTGTACTTCTGTGTATGCATTTCTGGCATCAGACTTCAGAATGGAGCTAACTTGTGTCCTTTATGTTTTATGACGTCTATGTTGTTTGAAAATAACTGTCATCAAAAGAAGGCCATGAGGTGAAAAAAGTCAGAAAATTGTGTGTTAAGAAAGGCTGTCCGTGTACTGGAGGTCACAAGGGAAACGTGAGGTCTATGCTAGATAAAGGAAAGGCTAGCCAGGTGCAGTCCACACCTGTAACCCAAAAATTCAGGAGGGAAGCAGGAGGATTATGAGTTCAAACCAAGCCTGGGCAACTTAGTAAGACCCTGTCTCAAAATAAAAATTATAAAGGGCTGGAGATGTAACTCAGAGGTAGGGTGCCACTGGGTCCAGTCCCTAGTGCCAAAATTAAAAATTAAAAAAAAAATAATAAATTAAAAAGGAAATAAAGAGGAGGAAGAAGAGGAAGAGGAATGAGGAGGAGAAGGAGGAAGCTGGATGTTTCTGGGTGGAGAGGATGGGTTTGTCTCCTCAGCACAGAGACTCATAGGGCCCCTGGACAGAGTGGATTCTATCACCTTTTGTATTAAATGCTCTCACTAAAGGTATTTTATTTGGCTTCTTGAAACTATTTCATGAGTGAGTAAAGAAGGCATGTGGAAAATTCTGGAATTGGGACTCAGCCAGTATGGCTGGATTAGATACCTAAGCTTCCTAGGCCAAAACTATCTCTGACTGGGCCAAATCGTTTTAGCAGAATGAGCAATGGAAGAAATTCAACTTTCTTTGCACTGTTGACTTTTTTATTCTAGTACCAAGAATATGCCAATTTTTGAAATGTTTCCCTTAGAGTGTCAATTGTACACTTTAAGGAAGAAAGGAATGGAAAAGATATGCCCATATTCACATACAATAATATGCAGAAAAAATTTTAAATTTGTTTTCCTCTTCTGGTTTTTGTGAAAAGCTTTCAGAGGCAGGACTGTTACTTACAACAGGAATGGCAATGTTATGGGAAAACAGCTGGCTAGAACCAAAGGACCTATCTGCCCTACAGCACTTCCTGTGCCAGTTCACCACTTCCCACAGCCCCTGTGGGAAGCACATTTCTTCCTCCTCCTTCCTGTCACTCCTCCCCTTTTCCCTTCTAAAATGATTCACGAACACTTTTGTGGAATGAATACTGTCCAGAGATGAAAAACCATGTACTCCAGTCTCTAGTGCTGACTAGTACAGGGGTAGAAATTAAAATGAACAAGGGCCAATCTGAGGAGGCAATCTGTAACACCATGTGTACCAGGCATACATGCAACAGAAACAAAACTCACACCATCATCAGAAACCACGGTGTTACTCAATTCTGTTAATCAGGCATCTATTATATGCCAGGCACTGTGGGTTGCACAGAGCTAAGTCATTGAACTCACTCAGTTAAGATGTAGGCTTTAGCATTTGTTGTTTTACTGATGAGGAAGCTGGGGTTGGGAAAGGATGGATATCCTGACCCAAATTAATGGGAGACTTTCATTCTTTCTTCTCTTCCATCTCTCTCCTTTCTCTCTCCTCTCTTATCCTTTCTTTCTCTTGTTATCTCTCTGTCTTTCTCATTCTTGCACAGTCTCTCACCCTGTCTCTGTAGATTCTGATGATTTAATGATATGAAATAGGGAAAGCATGATACATATTTTGTGGCACTATCATAACTTCTCAGTAGTTGGTGTCTGTTACTTTCTAGGCATATCAGGAAGGGCTTTTTAGGGGAGGTAGTGCCTGAACTGGAAATAATCAACATTTTTCATTTCATATAATACCTACTAGGAACTCTGTGAGACATGCATCATTAACCTCACCTTTAAAAAAAAAAAAAAAAGAAAAAGAAAACCCAAAGCTCTGTAAGTTTAAGTAACTAACCCAAGGCCAAAGAGATGGCAGGCTGAAGATGTGAGACTGGGACCCAGTATCCTAATTCAAAACCTAACCTCTATCCAATATTACATCTCTGCTTTGATGGTTATTAGACTCAATGGTTGAAACCCCTCAATCTTTAGTAAAAGTAGAGTCAGACACAGAACAGATACCAGCTTCTTGTAAACTCTTATTCCCTGGAGAGTAAATTTCCCTTGGAGACTTAAAAGATACATAAAAATGCATAAGAATCATTTCCTATTCAACATTGCTTCCAATATGTGCTTGTGTCTCCTCAAGTAACTGGAATAATTATATGAAAGAAAGGACAGAAAGAGAAACCTGGCGCAAAGAGTGTTTGCAGGGAGGTCTTCTTAATGAGCTCTCTGCTCAGTACATTCTGTTGTCTGTAAAGGCAGGGTGTGAAGCAGAGCCAGTGTGGATCTGCTAAGAACTAGTCCAACTTACTCCCATCAATTATACCAAATTTTCTGACAAAATTCTACTGCTCATATGAAATTTCTTGACAAGATGCTAATAAATCTACCTAACCTTGTCACCCCCCCTCAATATGCCAAATTTGCAGCATTCAAGATAAATAACATTCATGCATTATGAGACTGAACTTGACTTCTCAGAATTTCCATAAGGCTCAGGCAGGTTAATGAGAGAAAAAAAAATTTTTTTCTCAGAATATAAAAGAAAATGCTTGTCTTCAGTAAATGCACTAAATTGGCAGGCAGTGTTTTGCTGTTGTACACAATCTAGATTCCAGGGAGCATGGGATGGAGGAAGAGCACATCGTGGCCCATATGTTACATGCATGACACAGTGCCATGCTGGGCAAGTCTATTCGAGGCAAGATAGAGCTCCGGACAGATACCCTTACAACGTCCAGTGCCGAGATATTAGATTGTCCTATCATCATCAAAGCCACTCTCCATGAACTTATTTACTGCCCAAACCATTAACTTCCAGTTGTAGAAATGAAAACACCAACCACTAGACCCAAGTTCTTTGCCCAAAGGCAAACATGATTACTGAGTCTAAGAAGATCAAGTAATATTGCTTGGTGATGTTTCTACACAATAAACCATAGTTAAGGATACCCTGTCATCTTTATTAAGAAATGATTTCTGGACCAGAAGTCGTGAGTTCAAATCTCTGTTCTGTCCCTTGCCAGGCTTAGAGTTTGGAGATAATAACAGTACACATTCCCCATTGAGTTGTTTTAAGCACAGGATTATTTGCGACAGTATACTTAGGCATTCAGTCCAACACATAAGAGACCCTCCAAAAGATCACGCCTACATAGATTCTACTCTTAGGCAGTCCTTTGCTCAGGTGTTCCAGCTCCTGAAATCCGTGACCTCCTGAATCCAGCTGGGTTGGGTGTTCATCTGCTCTGCTCTCATGATATCCTCCATGTTCCACTATCAACACACTTAGCAAATTATATTATAGACTCTGTCATTCTGTTTGCTGCTTCTGGTAGATTATGAAATTCAAAAAAGTAATGACTCCATAGTTTAACATTTGTATTCTATTGTATTTATCTCCCAGATCTATATAGTACCTAGCATAGGGGGAGTCATCATCAATGTTTGCTGAATTGATATACAAATGCATTGTCTTATTTTGTTCATATGAACACAAAAAAGACTGAAAATTCTCCCGGCTTCTAGTTTGAATAAATTGTGTCATATTAACATCAACTGAGACTTTTTTGGTTTACTATATTGTGTTTTTCTCAATGAAATCATGGGAAGAGACACTCTTAAGGTCCTATGTGAATAGTGTAGTTCCCAACAGTGTATACAAAGGTGTCACAAGTCATCAGAAAATAGCCTCCATTGCTCTTTCAGCAGAAATGATATGTAGTGAATGAACCACAGGTCCCTTCATTGGAGGTTCTTGCTGTGCAATGAGACTGGACTCTTGCAGGACCTTGTAAGATCTGACTGAAGCAAATGAATGGAGCTCTGGTCCTCATTTGTCTACTGCACACTTCCTAATGACCTTGTCAGATAGCAACCCCCACTCCTCCCCAGCCCTGTAGCCCCTAAGAAAAAACACAGTACAAAAAGGACATGCTACTAGCACCCTGGAGCAAAACCGCAGGTACCTCTGGGGGGAAAAATGGTAAGTACTTGTCACCTGGAACTGACAACCCCTACTCCAGCTTTAGGTCTAGCAAAGAATAAGTAAATTCCATCAATGGAATCCAGAGGCCCCCAGTTAAAAAACCCCATAGAGCTGCTGCAGGTATTTATCTGAATGATTTTGAATATTCACAATAGTGAGTGAACAGTAGATTGGCAATACTCCAAGCCCAAACAAATGCCTTGATGAGCCAGCACTCATGCTGACCCACCTGGTTCCTCTTACCGTTGTCAGCCTGGCCTCAAATCTGGCTTGCCTACCTGATGCTTTCATTTCTCTAGCTCATCCTATAGGATCTGGCTTTAGCTCTTCATAGAAAATTTCAAAAAATGAAGAGGCACTGGGGAGTGAAATGGACCAAATCACATTGTTTCATTGTATGCACATACAAATATGTAATAATGAATCCCATCACTATGTATAATTAAAATGCATCAATAAAAAGAAAACAATGAGCATCATGGAGAATAAAAAATTCAGTAGCCCACACTTTGTGCTTAGAGAGTCGTGGGCTCGAATTACTGGCCATGTTACCTTGGAAAAGTTATATGACCCTTGTTTTTCTCATCTAGTACATAAGTGATAATTATAGTTATTTACTTCATAGGCTTACTATCAGAATTGTGAACATAAATGTAAAGTATATGTACGTTTCTGACACAAGATAAATTCTCAAGTAGTGTTACCTTTTTAATATTGTTTTCATTAGTAGAGACTCTTGATCATACAGTTTGGCCATGATTCTTTCTGATGAAACCATGCTACCTAGCAACTCATGCTGAAGGACTAATTGACTTTCTGATTGCATTCTTGATCTTTCCATGGCAATCTTTTAACTTGCTCTATCTCAGAGATGTCCTCACACCTGCTCATGAGATACCACCAATCATAAAAACCCTGGTCTGACAAAAAGCAACTATTTGCACTATAGTTTCTCTGGAATTTGTATCATCCCTAAAAGTAAATTCAGATATGAATTTATAAAGAGGTTGTGGATTTTAGAAAGATAAATATATAGAGAGGGAAGAACACATACACACACACACACACACACACACATTTTAACATTTTATTGCATAGACTCAATTGGGGGAAATGAGATTTCACTTCTAGATTCTCCACCTTCAGAGCATGGGTGTAATGAAAATGTCTGTCAGGGAAAGTAATGTGTTTAATACTGCACCAGTCTGAAACATCCACAGAGATTTCTGTGAATTGCAAATAATTCCATCACCTGCCCCTATTACACTGCTGTGTTTTATCTGTGGTGGGATGATATCAATATGTCAAGCATGAGGAAAAGGATGCTTCATGAGATTGATGTACGGAAGCACAATGACAAGCACATTAAGAGGGCAGCCAAAAAATGCCACCAAGTTGTCAGAAGAAAAGGCCGTGATCTTACTGGTGTGCAATGAGTTTATTCTTTTCTCACCAAAGGTCTAGAGACTGTCAAGTTCCTTTGGTCTTGATCAAGGATTTTAAAGAAGATAAAACAACAGTTATTTACAAAAGACCTTTCAGCAATCAGTAGTTGCCCGAGAGTTGAATAATAGATGTAGGCTCTTGGGGATGTTAAGGGAACCGAACTTCAGTATGCTAAGATGAACTCATGAGTAATTCCCAAGACAGGCAACTTTTCAAGGAATCATGGAGAAAAACTTCTTTGGGACCTAGAGTGAGATGGGAGGCAATGTGAACTTTTCCACTTATTTTTCTACCTACTAAATAAAATGAATTTACATATGAAGATGAAAGAAGTGATCTTCCATACTGTTCTTTTTTTTTTTTTTTCCTTTGTTCTGGTGATTGAACCCATTATTATGAAAACAATATTAGAAAAGAGGGCTTAGAGATCGATTTTCTTAATTCTTACTCATAAGGTACTTTGGCGTTCATCACCTCTTCTTTACTTTTTCATAACAACATGTAACTGATCTTTCTGTCTTCTACCTCTTCCTCCTTTATTTCACCCTATTTAACGAAAGGCTCCCTGTGGCCGTCTGAAAAAAGTCTCAACTCCTACATATAACACTTAAATCCCTCAAACTAAATTCTCCTTCTTATTGTCCACAGTGACTTCTCTATGTATGAGAGGCATAAAACCAGCTGACTTACTTCCTATTCCCAGTACTTACCCCACATACCTCACCTCTGGGTGCTGGTCCTGCTCGTCCCATTACTAGGGATGTCTATGTATCTTCACTTATAAGAACACTTCTTAAGGGCCAGATCTAATAAAATGTTCCCCATGAAACCTTTTTTTGATCACTTTCAATTTAAGGATTTATTACCTCTGAAATTCAATGACATTGGATCTATATCTCGTTGATTCATTTTAATTTTTTTTTTTTGGGGGGGTGCTGGGGATCGAACCCAGGGCCTTGTGCTTGCAAGGCAAGCACTCTACCGACTGAGCTATCTCCCCAGCCCCCATTTTAATTTTTTATTATAGGAGCTTGCATAGAGGATGGAAACTACATGAGGGTAGGGCCTACCTCCTTAGCCCTGGTCAGAAAATGAACCCAGCACTGAGTAGGTCTCAGTAAATATGTGTTATAGAATGTATATGGTAGGTGCTTAATAAATCATTGTCAATGGAATCAGTAGATGAATTTGAGGCAGACCCAAATTTCTAGGAAGAGTTTTATTATCAAGACTACTATGTAAAAGCAGAAAAAGAACAGGAAGAAGAAGAAGAGGAGGAGAAGAAAATTTCTAATAGGCACCATAAAAGAATCTAACTTCTGAAGTCAGGACATATCAGTACAAATAAAAACTTCTGAATGTCCAGTGAATGATCTTATTATGAACAAATAGGCTATTCTAACTCCCTTTTCATTCAGGACTCTCTGGTAGGGAGTAGGGGTGTAATAGGACACATTTGCAGAAATTATTTCCAACATAAGCTTGCCTTTGGTGGGTCAGCTGCATTTGTGAACTCTGTGACTTAACAGTCACCTGACACCAAAAGGGCCTCATCTGGAGGTGGAATATTTCTTAAAGAAGGAAACATCTTACAGCAATTTTAAATGGGGCTCCAAATAACACAGTGAAAAGCAGGGTATGCCAGCTCTATGGCTGAGCAACACTTCAACGTGGGGACAGTCAGTCACTTCTCCCTGCAGGGCCCTGTGTGCCTGCGCAGGTTGCATACCCAGGAATCTGACCCTCTCTACAACCATTTAATGTTCTTCCTATGTTTATCATTCTTTCCGTACTTCAAACATCTCTTTCTCTCATTCTTTCGTACTCTGACTCTACTATCAAATTTGAATTAATCAAGATCTCTCATTCAAACTAGGTCATTGTAGAATCCTGATTATTTTGAGGACATTCCAGTTCACCAACACATTTAATCATCACAGTGTCCCCATGAGGCAGGAATGATCGCTATCTCCATTTTAGAGTTAAGATAACTGATGTTCAGATATTAATGTGCAAGACCACAGCTATTAAAGGACAGGTTAATAATTTTAATCCATGCATAAAACTCGAGACTCCTTAATTCAAATCTCACCCTCATTCCTTCACCCTACATTTGGCCATGTTTTCTGTAGGTTCCTCTAGGAGAGGGTGGATGGGCTCTATCTCTTTGATTTCTCCAATGCTTAACACCTGGTTCATAAAAAAAAAAAAAAAAGAGAGAGAGAGAGAGAGAAGCCTGTGAAAAAAAGGCACTTCTTAGTGGCGTGAATAAATGAGGGGTCTGGTGTCTTCTGATTTCCAAGTGAAAAAAGAGGGAAAGGGGACAAAAACATCTTTTCAGCAGGATGCTCTGCCCCGCAGCCACGCTCTGCCTCTCTAACCATATCACCTAATGGAGTCTGCTTCTCAAATTACTATTTCCCCCTTTGGCAGTCTTCATTTGCATTCTCTTGGGTTGGGTTGAACTGAGAAAGCTCTCTGTTTCTAATATCTCCAGTTAGCTGTCATCTTTCCTGTTATCTTCAACCACCAATTTTGCAACTTCTAATCTCAATAAATGTATCACTGTAGCTGGCTATTAAACCCTTATAATACTCTAAATAGAATCTGGACAAGTCCTGCTCCTTTTCTAAAACAAGTGTCTGCCTCTCTTGCAGTCAGCTCATTGCTATTCTCCTATCCCCTCTCCTGCATTTCTCTACTGCAATGAAATGTGGAGATACAAGGTGATTTTAATTAATTTTTCCAGCTTCCTCTGAAATTTAACAAAACATTACAAGTAAAAAAAATAATAATAACAATACCCTTGTGGCACCAGGCAGTACAATTAGTATACAGTGAAACACACACACACACACATGCACACACACATACACAGAGTTATGGTTTAGACAAGAGGTATCCCACATAAGCTCATGTGGGAGACAATGCAAGAAAACTTAGAGGTGAAATCAGTAGGTTATGAGAATTGTAACCTTATCAGTATGTTAATCCCTGATAGGGACTAATTGGGTGATAACTGTGGACAGGTAGAGGATGGCTGGAGAAGGGGGGGGTCCCTAGGGGTGTGCCTTTGGGGTATATATTTTATACTTGTTGATTCCAGCTTTCTCTCTCTCTCTCTCCCTCCCTCTCTCTCTCTCTCCCTCTCTCTCTCCTCTCTTTTTCCCTGCTTTCTGGTGTCATGTTTCCAGCTGGTCTTCTCTGCCACTTTCTTCCATTATGATGTTCTGCCTCACCTAGAGGCCCAAGGAGGAATGGACCTTGGCTTTTACAGACTGAGACCTCTGAAACTGAGAGTCACAAAATAAGCTTTTCCTCCTCTAATTGTTCTTACCAGATTTTTTGGTTACAGCAGTGAAAAAGCCAACACACACATTTTCAAGCAGTAATTCTTTTTAATAGAAACAGGTGGAAGAGGAAGACTCATGGTTCATGTCATTTTATGACATGTAGGTTTCACACACTTTAATAGAAAGAAGTAACCTCCAGACAAAAAGATAGGTATAATTAATTGACGACAGGTAATGGTTAATATGCAGTTTAATGCTATCATCAATGCTGATGGGTATTGAGAGCTCTCGTATACTTGGAAGTTTTCTGCTAGTTTGTGAATTAAGGAAAAATGATAGTCATGGTTGCTAGCACTTATCAGCAAATTATGTACAGACACAAAAATATATGAACCTCATGTGCTCTATTTTACATAGTGTCCAGCATATCTCATGGAGTGGTTTCTGTGAGTCTAGGAATGTGAAGGTGAATGTGAGCATATGTGTATAATATCTGAATTTAAAACTACCTTGGAAAGTCAACATCTCAGATTTATAAATATATCTTATTTTTTGTACCTTTGGTCAGATTTTCTTTGCCACTTTTTCCTCATGACATAAGATGATATTCAAAGAGAATAAATATTCTTTCAGCAGGTCATATGTGCAGCAAATTTCTAGTTACCAAGTTGTGGAAATGTTGGAATATCAGGGAGACCATTATTTTGGAGGAGTTGGTCTTTGGTATCCTCAAACAGTAATTAGATATGATAATTCTCCATGGAAATTAATAAAAAGAGGAAGAATTACATGTTAACTGTATAGCATCATATGACTGAACTTCAAATGATCTTAAGCAATTCTTTGCTTCATCCAAGGCATGCAGTCGATTGGGAAATTTGGTGATTTTAAGTTTTACTTCTAGATATTCATTACAATTTGACACTTTCATACCTAATCACTTCACCACATGATTATTTTTCAATATGGCTTAAAGAAATCAACTCCAGATCAATGATTCACTATGGATCTTTATTTTTCTCTTGATTTATGTTTTTGTTTCTACAATTATTTTTCACCCCGATACAACCAATGTTGATAATGTCCTAACTGTACAGAGAAAAATGGTTGACAGGCCAGGGTAAGAATGACAAAAATCAAATTAGAGTTGGTTAGTAAACGGGATCAGACACAGATAAAAGATATTGGTTAGAAATGAGGGGACTATCTTTTAACCTACAGGAGGAGGTTTGTTTAACCATCAGACTTTAATTCCCACATCACTCATTTCTAGATGTTAGGAGGTCATTTCAATTATACAGTAAGGATCAGATGGGTTGCTTGTTGACCAAATTTCACATCAAATCAAAGAAGATAAAGGTTGCCTCTATTTTTTTTCTAGTATTTTGTTTATATTATTACTCTCCAATGTCACAGAGCTTTTATTAAATACTAAGAAGTATATTTTTCCCCCTTTTTTAAACAAAGGTATATATGCTGTCTTTCATATTACATAAGAAATGTCCTGAGTGGTTGGATATAAATTGGTGTCTTACAAATCCAATAATGAAGAAAAGAACTGCTGAACTGGAAGACAAAGTAGGGAGGAATTGGTACAGTTTGAATAGTTAAAAACATTTACTATTTTTTCAAAAATGATTTTTAAAAGATCACCTAAATAATATTTCAATGCACTTGAGAAACTCATGTTGAAAGAAACTGAATAAAATAAAATAGAAAATAACTTAATAATGCAAATAAGTACTCTGCTGAAGAGCTAAATCTCCCATCTTAGAGTTTTTGGCTCTAAGTGTAGTATTTGCCAAAGTGTGTTCCCAGGAGCTGGGTTTTAATAAGTATTCTATTAATTAATGTTATACGAGTAAATGGTCAAATGCATTTGGGAAGCCTTGAATTAAATAAAATTAAAAGGTATATTTGCTACGAAACTTCAAAGAACCTTTAATTTACTAATATGTACTGTGAATATCTAAGAGAGAGGGAGCAGTATTAAAAAGCTTCTTAATTTTTTTTCCAGGTGAATATCTCCCCTGCTTTTTATTCCCAAGGGAATAAAAATACCATGCAATACCATGGGACTTGCATTTAAGGAAATGTAATTTAGGAAATAGGAGTCTAATGACATTTTTCATCAAGTAAGATAACCAATATATCAGAATCTCTTGCAGGGTGAGGGGAAGGAAGAATAGAAGTACTTTGGATTAGACAAAGGGGAATAAAGGGAAGGGAGGGGGATATAAACAGGAAGGACAGTAGAATGAATCAAAGGTTACTTTCCTATGTTCATTTATGAATACACGACCAGTGTAACTCCACATCATGTACAACCACAAGAATGGGATTATACTCCATGTGTGTATGATATGTCAAAATGCACTCTATTTTCATGTATAACTAACAGAACAAATTTTAAAAATCTAACAATAGAAGAATCTCAATCTCTCTCTCTCCCTCCCTCTCTCTCTCTCTCTCTCTCTCTCTCTCTCTCTCTCTCTCTCTCTGTCTTTGGTACCAGGGATTGAACCCAGGGGCATTTGACCACTGAGCCACATTCCCAACCTTTTTATTTTTTGTTTTTATACAGGGTCTCACTAAGTTGCTTAGGTTCTCACACTCACACACACCTACACTATGTTTATACTAGAGTAGAAATCTCTGGACCATCTCAGTTTTCAAAGGAGCCATAGTTATCCCAAGGGTTTCCTAAGGTAGAACATGACTAGGTTTCTCTGAATGTCAACTAAACTAGCTGGAGTCCATTATAGGGTCTTAGGACCACATTATAAATTGGACTCGGTGTACCTGTGTCAAAGCCTAGAAGATAAGAAGATCTGCCCTATAAGAAGTTGACAGCAGATGAAGAGGGATCTTGCTGATCTACACAGGGCTAGGCATCTTGAGATGTGCCGCAGTACGTCTGAAGAAACCCTCAGCTCTCTCCCACTGGAATCTGAGCACTAAATACTTTTTTATACTGAATACTTTGCAAACAGTTTTCTCTCTTACCTTATATTTGTTGAAGGGATAATGTTGCGAGTAAAATGGGGATGAAAAATTTCTACTTCATTTAACAGTTTTAGAAGTTGAATCTTCACTGCTAAAATGTCTGACTGATTAATAAGATAGACGTGTTTTCAGAATGGACCTGTCTAACAGAATTTATGTGACAGAATATTCATAAGGATTAATTAACTCATCTTAGGAAGGTATTTTGAGATTCCTGGTGGAAACATGAAAAGATTTTACATAGTTTATCTTTCATGAATTACTATCTCCATTATCTAAACAGAATTCTATCTCAACTGCTATAGTATTTATTTTGCTGTATATTAGATATCCATGTAAGATTACCATTATACATAGTACATTTTTTCATAGGTTCATATTTTATACCCTGTATTTTATACCTAATGAGGTTCTACAAGACAACTTTATGATGGTAGAAAGTTGGATCCTGCACTTGGCTTGTATATCTATGGGATGCTAATAGGGAAAATTCCTTCCTGACCATCACAGGTAATCAGTTTATTCCCTGAAGCATGAGATCTGATTATCCTTATCTGTACTTCACACACATGCAGAATATTGGATCTGTCATCCTAACTGAAAGACATTCTGATGTGGTACCCATGATTTTAAATTTTTCTTCAACTAGAAAATAGGTGTCACTGAAAGTGAGCAACCCACAGGGAATTGAAGGAAGAGATGCACTCTATGTTGAGAAGCTCAATAGCCAAGAAATATGAAGCATTTTTTTATAATATGTGAAAGAGAAAAAAAATCTATTTGAGGATGTATAAATGATATAGATTTTCAAGTTTTTGAGAATGAGGTCCTCTTCTGAATGTAAATTCAAGGTAGTAGGTAAATTAGATATCATTCAGTATTTTGTGTCTTCATAATGATCTTAAATAGTTTTTAAAAACTATATTAAAGAGGTGGGATGTCATGAAATAAAAACTAATTCCCTTTCCAGGGCCATAGTCAGACAAACACAGGCTCTGACCCGGATTGTCATATTCTGCCTCAGGACCTGGGCCAAATTACTTAAGCTTTTAAAGCACAGTTTTCACCTTACAGCATATAAAATAACTTTTATGTTTCTTCTATTTCCAATTACTCCCCTGGGTATTCATGTCCATCTCCAAGATCTGTAAAATAGTAACCAATTTGGAGGTTTTTTTGGTCCTGGGGATTGAATCCAGGGGCACTTAACCACTGAGTCACATCCTCAACCTTTGTATTTTATTTAGAGACAGGGTCTCACTGAATCACTTAGGGCCTTATTAAGTTGCTGAGACTGGCTTTGAACTCACAATCCTCCTGCCTCTGCTGCCTCTGGAGTCACTAGAATTACAGGTATGTGCCACTGCACCAGGCTAGGAACTAGTATTTTAATGCTAAGTATCTTTTTGTTTTCCTTTAGCTGCTGCTATCTCAACTTTCTTCTACTACCCCCTCTATCTTCAACCTATCACTACTAGTTTAACATTTTCTTTGCAGTGGAATAGTAATTGAAATTGTATCAAATAGAGCACTACCTTTTCATAAAACAAAAGCCTGCTAGTTTATGCTTCAAGGGTAGTTTATCACTTCAAATCAAAACATACTTCTAAGACAAGCTGAATGGCTGTAGTGACAATGTGGAGGAGATACTCTTTGGTAAATTAACAGAGAAGTCAGACATATTGATCACCTAATCATTGAATTTCTCAACTCTCAACTTTCAAATCTGAGCTGTATGAAGCCACAGTTTCTAGTGTGAGGCAGCATACTTAGAGAAACAAATTAGCATTGCTGTTGTCCATCTATGAGATGGAAGACCACCTAGCCATCCTATGGAAATGCTGGGACACTTTGATATCAAAGTTGACCAGTACATGGGTGTGAGGTAGGGTATGGAGAGCATATTTGGCTTTCCTTGACTATCAGATTGCCCTTCTCTGCCACCCATCACTATAATGCCAACAAGCACCATGTTGGCATAGAATGAAATTTAGGAGAAACAAATGCTATCCAAGACTTCTACAATTAGGAAAGTGTGAAACAGATTGAAATTTGTGGCCACTCCCTCTCTGAATTGAGAATGAATGTCTCTGACTGAGAGAAGGAAGTCTGTCTAAGTGCAGGCTACCTAAATCTACACTTCTGCCTTTTGTCACTTACCTGCCTCTAGTTCTGCTAATTTTCAGGGATTTGGGAAATGGACCTTGCGCTGCCTGGTAACAGTTTTGGTGAACCAGTTGGGAGGAAAATCTTTCCTTTAATGGAGATAGCTCAGGCTGGCAGCTACCTCTGAGGAGAAGAGGGATCCGGAGGAGATACTCTTGCAACTAGCTGATGTTGGGATGATGGGTAAGGGTCCTGCAACTGTTTGAGAATATTAAATCCTGGGGATTTGTCTTTTTCTTCCTGCTGAAAATTCAGCTACTAGAAACTGCTTAATTGGTGAGGAAAAATAAGGATTTTAGAAATGGCCAATAGGCCACTTTTGGTTGTCCTGCTAGGATGCACAATAAGGATTTTTATCTCCACTGATTTAGATTTTTACCATGAGTAGGTTATTTTGTGGTACCAGCTCCATGGTCTGGGTTGAGGTCCAGTGAGCCATTTGGAACTCAAACTACCTGAAGTTTGAATGAATTGTTCTAAGCCACTTGGTTTTGGGGTGGCAGTCAATTCGACAAAATTTAGAGGTCATAAAAATTTTCCAATAATTACATTGATTTGGTGAGTGCTTCTTTCTTTGGTTTTGTTTTGAAAGAAGATAACAAATATCTGAAAGTGCATGCTGATTTAGTACAACTGTTTCATATGTTCATTAACCTGACAATGGGCTTTACCAGGCTACATTGTGATGGTTTCATACTAGCATAGGGAATATATTTCAGAATATACCTTTTTCCTGGTTTGGAAGGAACTTTGGTAAGCTGGAACAGAAGATACATAATAATAAACTGGTCAATTGTTGCCTCTAGCAACTCTATCACTCCTTGGTGTGTGTGGATTTTCCTATGACCCATAAAAATAGTTTCTCCAGCCCCACAGGTAAAGTGGGGAAAAGGAACTGGTAAAGGAAGTTCCAAACATTTCTACATCACAGTCCTTGCTTGAGTCATCTAATGCACTTCTTCCAAAAGAAATGAAATAAATTTATCTGTGATTGCATTATTTTGAGATCATGATTTCCTCCCCATGGTGAATTTACATTCTTTTTGATTCTGTACACTTGAATTGAATATTTTTGTTGTTGTTTTATCTGATTAAGGCTTTTAATTTTCTCTATCTGAAGTTTCTTTTGTCTGTCTCTAGATATGAAACTCACTATTCAAGTTTTGCTAACCTGTCTTTAAGATGTAAATTTTCTACCAGCCTCAACTTTGGAAATGCAAATTTAAGACTTAACAGACTTCTTTCAATATAGGTCAAAAGTGTAACTTTTAGAACCTGCAAATATTAAAACTAAGCTTTAAAATCTTTCTTTCATGTGTTTATATGTTTATATGCTTATATACTGCCTGTTTGCTTGGCATTAAATTGACTTAAAATGTAACCCAAATGCCTTTTGATTCATATGTCTTTAGTGAATCTGTAATAAGTAATTTAAACTTATTTGCAATAAGAATATCTTTAAAATTTAGTAACTCATTTTTTCTGGCCTGCTAATCAATTGGGATATTTGTTTTTAGATATTTGAAATACAGAATTCAATGTTTTCTATACAAAATGTGCTCTTAGGACCTTTATGGCAAAGAAATAACTTAAAGTGTTAACTATGCTTGTATTTCATGACTAATCTAAAGATAGCTATTAAAATGATTAAATTAAATAGGACAGGTATTTTGAATTCTTAAAAAGGTAGGCTTTTAAATCATTTTACTTTTACAAGAAAACCTTAATCAAGAGTTAAACATCTTAGTATTTTCACACTTAATGTTCTCTTTTCTTCTAATAAGTGATATTTATAAGTATCTGTGACATTCATAATTTGTCTAAAATATTAATTTTTCAATAGATTTGAAAATTAACAAGTGAGCCTATACTTTCTTTGCCCCATACCTCAGATAAGCCAAATTAAAAAAAATGATATAAAATGTTAATAACCTATGTCTAGTTTATTTCTGATTTCTGAAATATCTTCATTTTATAATAAGCTACAATTGTGTAATTCTAATTGATGTTGTTGTTAATTGATCATAAATCTAAATAGAACTTTCAAAAATTAACTATCAGTCTACAAGATGCTTAGTACCTTCTTAAAATATTAAATGGATTTTATGCTATCATGTCTGATATCACAAATCTAGCAATACTTAAATTCTAGAACTAAAAATAATTTTTAAAATGCATTTTTAAATAATCCAAGAGTCTGGCAATGTCTATTTATTCTTAGTAAAGTTTACAAAGAAATGACTTAAAGAACAAAGATTTTGTTTCACAAGATAATTTCTTAAATTTTCAGCGGATTTTTTTAAATGGTCTTATTGCTTAAAGGAAAATTAAGACCTTCCATGCTTAAGAGTTATTCACATCTTCATTTGTAATATTTTTGATTTTGTAACTATTAAAAAAAGCTACTATTTTTGCAATGATATCATGTTTTATTGAATCAAATGCTTTATAGCTTTAGAAACTGACAGAATTTAAATATAATTCTGTTAATCATGATTTTTGTCTTAATATACTCTAGAGGTAACTACATTGTTTTACCAAGTTGCTGAGTTCTCTAAGTAATAATAATACTTTCTATCTTGTTTGTAGTCATTTTTATATAATGTGAGCTCTGTCTCTATAGTTACTAAGGGGCAGTTCTGCTTTGCTCACATTCTATTGCAGGACAAATTTGAAGTTAAAGATATTAATATAAGATATATGTAAGATTGGGAATTTTTAAAAGGAGTCTCCTCATTTAAACTGTTTACATTATGTTGTAACTAACTACAGTGTACAGTCAGTATAAGTGTATATTCTTAACTTAAAGAATGACAACATTAATTCTTGTAACTTTGTTCAAAGTCTTTACTGTTCTGCAAATGTACTTCAATTCCAAAGATGCTTTTTACCCATTAGGTAGATTTTCCTGGATTTACATAAAAAGGGCTCTAGCTGAGAAGCATTCTTCCAGTTCAGATCTGACAGGATTGCTGTTTTTTATAGATACATTGCCATTCTTTGGGTAAAGATGATAAAACTAAAGAGATTGTGTTTATTAGTTCAAATCTATTATACAGAACAGATTGATTTGCTTTTATATAGTATTTTGTATTTTTCTGGCCTGAAAGTTAATCTTTCAAGAAACTTCTGTTGCTTAAAATTGGCTAAAAGGGCAGTGGGTGGGGGAGGGGTGTCTACTGATGCTCTTTCCCTCCAATGTGGGACCATTCTGATCACAAAATGGGAAAAGTTCCAGCAACATGGAAGCCAAGATGCTTGGCAAATGTTCAACAGATACTTCAGAGAAAACCATTCAGAGACAGGGAAAAATGAAGTACAGTCACTTATCAAACCAAAACAATAAATAGCTGGGAGGTTGTGGAAAGAGAATTCTCACGCAAGCCTTTGTTAAAGTCTTTCTCTTACACAGAGCTATTAAATATTTCAGAAGTTGCCTCCTTCAGGAATAAGCATCTGACCTCTTATGTTCCAGTTCTGCTCACTGATCCAAGAGTGGACTGCCAGTCAGATGACACGGAAGCACTATTCCCTCAAGATTGAGGGTATGAAATAAACAAAGGGATTTGAAACAGACTGAATTTGAGGGCCAACCCACATCTGAACTGAGAACACATTTTTCCTGCTGAGGAAAGGAAGCTGGAGGGCTTATGACCCCACAATTGATGGACAAAGAAGGGAATAGCAGTTGCCCATTGGGGCTTGTCTAACTGCAGGCTAACTAAATCTACATTAAATCTGTCTCCTGCTTTATGTCACTTCCCTGTCATCCCCCTTTAAAAGTTTTTCTAATCTTCAGGGACTTCAGAATTGTCATTTTTGAATCAATAAGTTTCTTCCATCTTCCTTCAAAACTGGCTTTGAATAAAACTTCTTTGCCTACCAACCTGATTCTGAATATTTCCGGAGCAGAGAGCATTATGACCCAATCTCTTCCCTTCCTAGGGTTGCGGGGGCGGGGGGGGGGGGATCTTGTGCCACTGGGAAACTAGTAATGGTGTTAAAAGAATGAATGGCTTTGAGCTGTGAGGTGGGGGGGAAGGGAAAAAAAATAATGAATCAAACATCATTGCCCTATGTAAACGTATGATTACACAAATGGTATGCCTTGACTCCATGTACAAATAGAGAAACAACATGTATCCCATTTGTATACAATAATAATAAAAAATAATAAAAAAATAAATAAATAAATAAAAAAAACTAACGGGAAAAAAACCAAAAAAAAAAAAAAAAGAATGAATGGCAACTGGTCTATTCATATCCTTGAAGTCATTTTAAAGACGTCTGTTTAAACTCAGGACAAAATTTTGCCTGGTTCTTTTACCCAATGATATAAGGATACTGCAAGCAGTCACAGACTCTATACAGCCCAATGATATAATCCAGGGAATCAATTGTTTGGTCTTGCTTTTGGATACCCTGCTCTGATGAAAACATAACATACATAACTAAGGAGTGAGAAAGTCCTTATGTCATTAGCCAGGAATCATAAAATACTTTAGAATATTTAAAAATACAAGTCAAATGACTTAAGTAAATCTAGTCCACCCTGCAATGGCTCATTATAATGTATAACACTTCTTAATATCTCTTGAAAACTAAAGAAAGTGCTAAAGACAGGACAACAATTGCCATTTCCATTTTACAAATGAGTAAAATGAGACTCTGAAATATTAATAGGAGGAGCTCACCTTGCTAGCAAGGGGGCCCCCTTGGGCACTCAAACTTTTGCTTGTAAGGTGAGAGTACTCCTTAGACTTCAGCATCCTACCTGTACAGGGGGAAGAAAGTGGGCAGCAGAGGAGAGAATCAAAGATGCTGGTGCCTTGATATGAATAACTAGAATGATTCACTAAGTAATTCTCCCTTTTGGATCACCAAGACCAGTGAGTTTTTTAATGGAATGAGCTACTGGGCCACAGCTGCTCCCATGGCAGATTTAAAATACTGTGAACAACAGTAGACGGTGGTAACTAAGGTTGTCATTTTCAACCTGTGGGTCTTGCTTTATGTGTCTAACTTAAGAGGTGGAAGGTAGATTCGTACCCCCCTTACCCCTGTAGAGAATGAAATGGCTGGGGCTCCAACCTTCCTCTCAAATCTCAGTTCAGGAAGCTCATAGGTAGTGCTAGAATGTTTGGCCAGCCACCCCTCCCGGTTTTAAAGAGGTAGGCAGTGACCCTTGGGGGATTCAGCCTCCAACAGAGACAGGAGAGAGACTGGTTCTGTGAGGTTGCTGTGCCCCTCCACACACAATTCCCTCTCACACCAGGCTTCCTTCTTCAAAACTGTTACCCAGGAAATCTGCCCTTAAATTCCCCGTGGGGGAAAAAGAACTATTTCCAGTCTATTGTGTGGTTTTTCCCCAGAGCCTTTTTCTTTCCCAGATACCACTTTAAAATGCTCAGGCTCCAGTCCAGATACAAAGTGCAGCAATTGCTTCATTTAGTTATTCGGGCCTCACCGCGGCTCACCTCTGGGTATGTAATCAGCCTTTTATTCACCTAACTGGATCATTCTCTAATATGGTGCTCATTTAAAGAGATTTCCCCACAGGGTCAGGCTCTCGGAGAGTTCCTGGGAGTGCTGATAGGGAGAACGCAGCTGCTGAATATTCACAGCTGCAAGCAGTTCCCCTCCCCTTTAGGTCCAGCAGCTCTTTAGCTCCTCTGAAGGCTCTGTGGCTGCCTTAGATCTACACAGCACAGGCTGGTTGCTGGCAGTGCACAGGAGGAACCACAGAGAGACACTAGGACAAGACAGACAGCTGGCAAATTGTATCCAAGAGGTCTGCTACCCATGGGGAGAGCAGTCCTGGCTTCCTGGGGTAATCCATCTTCCTGACACATCCCCTGCCCAGGAGTTAGTTTTCTCCAACACACTTTCTGTTTCTGACAAACAGGACGGATCTGTCCTTACTCCTCCCTCCTGCTGACAAGCAGAAAGAGTCACCCCTAGAGTGCCTTCAGTATTTCCCTTTGCTCATGACACTGCTATTTATCTACCACGCAATTTATTGATAATTATCAGAGACTTCAGGTACTGCAGTGATTAGATAAAAGCATCTGGCTAGGGCTGGATGCCACTTCACATTGAAGTTTCCCAGGGCCGTCTGCCCCCTTCAACCCCACTTTAAATCAAACAAATGGGAAATGCATAAGCTAAGCATCAGAACAGAATGGATGTCTGATCCGGGAGAAGCACGATCCATTAAGTGTTAAATTTCATTCAAATTCAACAGATTTCAAAAGCACAGAAATGTCACACTATGCTAAATGGAGATTAGAGAACACACTATTTTATATGACCTCTTGGGAAAAAGGAGGAATTATTCTGTATTTAAGATGTTTATTCATGCCACTATGATGTCAATGTAAAAAGGAAAAAAACACTATGATAGAAATGAATCTTGGCCTCAGTCCTGGCCAGGCTGTTAAATATTGGTGTGATTTCCAAGTCTCTTCCTTATCTGCTCTGGGGTTTAGTTTGCTAATCTATGAGAAGGGGGCTGTGCTAGATGATCTCTTTGCTCCATTCTAGGGTTAAAGCTCCATCCGGAATCTCATTTCCAAAGAAATGTGCATGAAGAGTGTAGCATGCACGTTAATACTGCTCATTTCTAAATAAGTAAAAAGGTGAACTTCAGCAAATGAGTAATCCAGAAAGAAATATGGTATATTTACATTTCTAAATGTCTACCTAAGTTTTGTTAGGAAGAGTTTTCAAAGACTCAAGGCTCAACCAAAGTGTAAATCTTCTGTCTTTGGAGACTTTGGGTAGGTACCAGGGCAAATCAGTCAGTTATATCTAATGTATTTTGTTAATGAGCCCAAAGTGCCTATTTCTTGATCTTTCTCTCTTTCTCTCTCTCTCTCTCTCTCTCTCTCTTTCTCTCTCTCTCTCTCTCTCCATATATATAAACATACATACATATATATGTGTGTGTATATATATATATATATTTTTTTTTTGAAGAAAGAACACAAACACTATTGAATGTCTCAATTTTAATTCCTTTTACTTATCAACCATCTCTTTTAAGACTTTTGTTCGAAGAAATGTTCTCTGTTGCGGCATGAAAAGCTATTTGTGATGAAGCAGTGTGGCATTAAATCTTCATCTTAGTCAAACATCTTATTGGCACTGGAACATCAAATATTTTGTTCCTTCATCTTGTCTACATTTAATGTTCATTTTTACATTTAACTGAGTTCCTCAAAACAATTAAGTCTTCCAAGTGCTCACAACTCCTGTTCACCCCCAAAAATTCACATAAAAAAGTTTTATTAGTGAGAGGCATGTAACTGAGCCCCTAAAAGAGTAAGCTACAAGGTCAACATTTCAAGGGAAACTTTTGCTACATTAGAGATTGGGCACATTCCTTGATCCCTTTCCACTGAGAAGATCCTCACCTAAACAGGCATATAATTTGAGATATGGAATGGTGGAACAGCCAAATGTATCTAAATCCATAGGTCTTCCTGAAATATGCAGTTCCTTTTCCTAATTTAAGTATACACTGTTTGCTTTGACCTACTTAAGTCATTGGGAAGATGGCATTTGGGGGAAGATGTTACTGGCATCTGCCTAACTGTCACATTTGAGATCAGGGATTGTCTTGCCATTTGAGAGATTAGGAGATGAGAATTGAAAAGGAGAAGTCAGAGGAGAACTAGGAAGGGATTCTAACAAAATGCATTTTGCTGTAATGCGTACTGCAGGTTCAAGGATGACTGTAATTCTACCCATAGAATGTCTTTCGTTTGGGTTAAAGTGAAATCCCTTGACAATGAACAAATACAGAGATAATGTATTTAACTCTTTGGTGACATTTTCTTAATCACCTTCCAGCTAAAAAGTTGAGCCATGGTCAAATGAGATTCAGGATATAGGACTTAGATAACGCAACAGGTTCAAAAAGTGAATAGATGCTAAGACAAAGACACACCAATCTACATATGCAAACATTACCATGAAGATACGAGGAGGGAAATTGTAGACTTACTAAAAGCAATCATGAACTGTAGGAGGCCCCCCAACAAGGCCCTGATAATCAATCTCTGCTGTATTTCCAGTACCTAGAATGTATCTAGTACACAACTGGTGCTCAATAATAATTACTACATGAATTAATACACTCTTTTCAAATTAGTTTTTAAAATATATTTTGTGTTGTTTAATTTAAAAATAGATATAAGGAAAAAATTCAAAAAATGATTAAAACATGCATTGAAAAACTAGAAATAAATATGTGTCCACATTTGGTAGTAAAGTCATTAAACAGAGTTGGAACTAACACAGGAAACAGTAACTGTTGATCCTGAGGCTTTATCCAAATGTGCCCGTTAGGTTATTTCTTCAGAGCAAGAAAATGGAAGGTAATATGTAAATGGTACAACAAAATATATGATATGAAGCAGTTCTAGTGGTAACCAGGTAGAATTAAGAACGGAAAAATTAAGTTAAAATAACTTGTCTCTGTTAAGATTCAGTGGGATTAAATGTACAATCAGAAGAGAGACAGGAGGCACTTAACATCTAATATGCTCAAAGTTAAGGCCAGAAAACATTTCTGAAGATAGAACACCAATTCTCCATTGTCTTTCTAGAAAGTAATTTCATGCCTTCAGAGAGAGGTCTGATGTTCTTAAACATCAAATATTAATATTAATATTAAAAGGTTTGACTTTCAATTTTCAAATTAACAAGTTGATAAAAGAATAACAAAA
This sequence comes from Sciurus carolinensis, assembly GCF_902686445.1. Classification (NCBI taxonomy): domain Eukaryota; kingdom Metazoa; phylum Chordata; class Mammalia; order Rodentia; family Sciuridae; genus Sciurus; species Sciurus carolinensis. The sequence goes on along the minus strand of NC_062214.1, from coordinate 177,021,500 downwards.
CCACATGGCACATACCATATGTGACTTGAATTCCTTTTATTGCTTTCTCTTGGTATTTGCTGTTTTATAAAGTTCTCTTTTCTTCCTCACAGGTTAGCTTCTACTTCCACTCAGTCCTTTAGGGAAGTCATATTGCTTAGCTGCAGATAACCTGTGGTAGGCAGAAAAATGATTCCCCAAAGATGTCCACATTCTAGTCTCCAGAACCCGTGAAGATTCTAGGTTATGTGGCAAAAGGGAAGTACGGGTGCAGATGGAACTGAAGTTGCTGATCAGCTGACCTGAAGAAAGGAGATCATCCAGGTAGGCCCAATTCAATCATGTGTGTCTTTATGAGTAGACATGGAGGCAGAAGAAAGGGTTAGAATGATTTGCTGTGAGAAGGACTTGCTTTGAAGATGGAGAAAAGAGACCATGAGCCCAGGGATGTGGCAGCCTCTAGAATCTAGAAATGACCTGCAGGTTATAGCCAGTAAAAAAAATTCAGATATTTTGTTCCTTCACATTTGAGAAACTACATTCTGCCACCAACCCAAGTGCTCAAGAAACAGATTCATCCCCAGAGCCTCAGAAAGAAATGCAGTGCTGACACTTATATTTCAGACCAGTGCAACCCATAATGGACTTTTCGCCACAGAACTGTATGGTAATAATTTTGTGCCGTTTTAAGTGATGATTTGTTACAGCAGCAATAGGAAAGTAAAACATACCCTACCGCGTCCGAGATAATTTCTGGGAATGCTGAACTTTCAGGATTATTTCAAGAAGGATGGAGCAGGCAGAAGCCTGGAACAACACTATGTAAATGTACATGAGGAGGTTATCTGTGGCTGAGGAAGAAAGCCACAGGATCAGGAACCGTTGCTTCCTTTGTCAATGTAAAGAAAGAAACTACATGGTGGTTATCTGACTTTATTATTTTTTTTTTCTTTTTCAAACTAGAACCAATCCAACCCATTTCAGTGCATTAAAGTGCTTTGGATGGAGAACAGATAGAATTTGGCAGGAACACTGACATCTGGAAGAGGTGAATGCCAGCAACTCTTTTTTTATGACTATTCCTCATTACTCTCCCTGGCTCTTGGATCCCTACACCTCCATATCTGGCTTCTAAGATCTAGTTATGGCCGCTCTGTGTTGGTGACCTCTGTAGAGATTCCTCAGTGGCCAGCAGGACTTTGCAATTTTCTAAGGCTGTTGTAACAAAGAATCATAAACTGTATAGTTTAAAACAACAATATCAATTTTTTCACTGTTTTGAAGGCTTATATTCTGAAATCAAGATGTAAGCAAGACTGTAGTCTCTCTCCTAGCTTTTGGCAGCTTCTGGAAATTGTTGGTACCCTTCGGCTTGTCCCTGTGTAACTCCAACTTGTGCCTTTATAATCACATACAGGTCAGTGCCTACACACAGTGTGCTCCTCCTCTGTGTCTGTCTCATGTCTCTTCTGATTGAAAGGACACCCATCATATTGGATTCAGAATCTACCCTGCTCCAGTGTGACCTCATCTTAACTAATTATATCATTAAGGACCTATCTAAACAAGATCACATTTGGAGTTTCAGCGACAGACATGAATTTTAGAAAGGACACTAACCAGGTACAACTCCTAAATCTGAACAATTCCTACATTTTGACATCTTATATCAGGAAAGCGATTTCCTCCACCTACCACTGTTCTGGCCACTCAATGCTGCCTTGACTGCCAAGTAGTAAGACTATGTAGAATACCACAGGAAAGAAACAAGATCGAACCAATAATTGTTTTCTTGCATTGTGATTAATTATTAAAGTTAAAAATGACTTTCTGTATCCACAACTGAGTCACAGGACTTCATTCTTGTCTTATGTTAACAATGGCAATTCAAATTTCATTATCTACATTTTGCAGTGAGATAAACTGAAATGTACTAAAAGGGAAGGCATTTTCTGAAATTCTATAGTCAGCTGAGAACCAAGTCAGGCTAAAGACTTCCTGACCTCCAGTCCCAATTCCTGGGTCTTCTTTATGCAATCATAATAATAAAAAAAAAAAGTCACCCTTGCATCTACAGCTGTTATAGTGTTCCCAGAAGTTCAAAAGGGCATCATGATGTCCACAGACTCCTATTACTGCCATAGTACCTTCATGTCTTCTCTGAGCTATCTTACTGCTGATGATTCCATTCTTTTTTTCCAAACAAAAGTAAAAGAAAATATAATTCAGAACCAATATATGGCAACAGCATTACTCTTCTTCTTTCATACATGAATATATCTGGGCATATATAATTTGTTATTAAAAAGACATTGTTACTTAAAAAGACATTCATTATGAAAAATGCAAACTTCTATGTTTGCCAAGGCACTGAGAAGCAATTCCTTTCATGTTTTAGAGTATTTGGATGTATTGTTGCCATGATGTTGATCATCTATAACCAGTTAAAATGCTAAACAATGTATTAACCATGGGTTTGATTTTTGCAAGACACAGAGAGCTAGCTGTTCTTTATTCACCTCCAAGATCTCAACTACTGCTAGTAGATCAGACCAACCATTAGTCCACATTCAATTGGGTAAACATCATTCTGTATTTTTTTCCCCATTATAAGAAAGTGATTCAGAGACATGACAGTCCCAGTATTTACTTGTTCATAGAGATAAAAAACTGCATCTCTTTGAAGTCAAAATTATTCCTAAAATAGAAGATAGTATAGTAAATTTCTAAAAGAAAAAAAAAATAAGTATAGAAGAAACAGTGTATGAGAATATTAAAATAAAATAAAATAAAAACTTAGAAATGCCCAGTAGGAACCTATACTTCAAAAACACATCCTAGGTCATTGAAATCTTCACATGGGGCTGCAAGGTGGGGAATCCACAATATGGATTCTATAATTGTAATAAACAATGTCACTAGCTTCAAGATATAGTTAGATAAATTCTTTGCATTAGTTTCTGCCTTACATTTTTAAGTAGAGAATTGAGATGTAAATCCCTCAGCTCTAATGTTTGGTGAGTTTGCTTGTACTTTCTAGTCTCTTTCATTTTATTTTGCTGGAATTATTATGACAGAGAAAGTCAGGAAAGGTCAGTTTTATATTTCAGATAAAACCCAGAAAATAGAAGATAATATACTCTTTAAATAAGATTACTAAGACTTTGGTTATGCCTTTGTCTAATTCTTTAATTAAAAGAATAATGTGATTGTCAAAAGATTAAAACGACAAGCCAAAGACTGGGAGAAATATTTGCAAGACATATCTGATGAAGGATCCTTAGCCAAAATATACAAAAACTCTTAAAATTCAATAAGAAAACAATTTAATTTAAAATGAATCAAAGGCCTGAACAGATACCTCACTGAAGAAAACATATAGATGGCAAATAATCATATGAAAAGATTTCTGCATTTCATCTGTCATTAGGGAAAAACAAATTTTTAAAAAAATAATAAATACCTCTGTATACCTATTAGGATGACAAATCCAAAACCCTGATAATACTATATGCCAGTGAGGATATGGAGCAACAGAAACTCTCAACTCTTGCCAGTGGAAGTCACTTTGGAAGAGTTTGGCAGTTTCTTACAAAACTACACATAACTTCAGCAATCATTGTCCTTGATATTTTCTCAAAGGACTTAAAAACGCAAAAACATGCACATAGATGTTTATAATGCTCTTTAAATAGCTATAGATGCAAGAATGATTTTTTTCTCTATTATGATTGCAAAACAGAAGATCTGGAAATTGGTACTAGAGGTCAGGAAATCATTATTCTTAATGTCCTCAAACTTATAACCAACGAAGATGTCCTTCAGCAGGTGAATAGATTGGGGAAAAAAATACCATGGCGTATCTGCACAATAGAATGTTACTCAGCATTCAAAAGAAATGAACTCTCAAGTCATGAAATGACTTGGAGGAAAACTAAATGCATATTAGAAAGCCAAAGAAGCCAATCTAAAATGTCTATATACTGTGTAATTCTAACTATATGACATTCTGGAAAAAGGAAAACTATGAAGAGAGTAAAAAGACTTCTGATTGTCAGGGATTTAGGGAATGGAAGGGTAAACATGCAGAGAACAGAGGATTTTTAGGGCAGTGAAACTATTCTATACAGTACTATAATAGTGGAAAAATGGATACACATTACTATGTATTCATTCAAACCCATAGAAGGTAAACACCATGGAGGAACCCAAATGTAAGCTTTGGGTAATAACTATGTGTCAGTACTGATTCATCACTTGTAGAAAATGTATAACTATGGCATGATGTTGTTAATGGGTAACGCATATTGCTATGCTCGTCTATTAGCATGGGGATTTATAAGAATACTTTGTAATTTCTGCTAGATTTTATTGTGTATCTAAAATAGTCTATTAGAAAGGGTGGGGGGAACATAATGAACAAAATATTATTTCTGCCTGGGACACTTCTCATCTCACAGTCTTCTAAGTACCAAAGGATAGTTCCTTTGATGCAGACAGCATTCATTAAACGGGTAACAGATATTAACCTCAGTTTATAGGAATGAAACTATAAAGATAGCAAGTCTTTTTCCAATAGAAAATAAAAGGTAGAGATATTTGGGCTGGGAATGTAAACTACCCCTAGTGTATAGCCACTGCCTTAGGTATAAATTAATTTTCAGTTATATGGCCTATAAAATAGTTTCTCATGAGTATGCTGATGAGACAAGGCTGTAAGGATTTGTGTCACTCTTAAGACCAATACCACTTAAAAGCAACCAACTATTTACTGTGACAAAAAATTATCTTGCTTTTGCATACTTGTCCTATTTCGATGGGAAAATAATTCTACCTGGATAACATCATTAAACTAATTTGGGTAAAGTGGTTTGTAATGAAACATAATCATAGAACCATACCATTCAAAAATTAAAACTGTGCTGGAATGCTAAAATATAATTATTCAACCTTCAGAAGAAATAAAAATAGCCACCTTTTAAAAGTTTTGAAGTTTTACATTTTCTTATAGAATCCTCGAATCAGGAAGTAGCCTCCCTCAGAAGAGACCCTCAGTTACCCAAGCTCTCTTTGTATCAGTGTGCTTCCAAACACAGCCTTTGAAGATAATAAATACAATTTTGAGAAACCTCTCTGCTTCATTTATTAAACTTTTCTGCCAAAGCAATGTTGATGATAGAACAAGATCTTGCCTCTAGGTTTGACAATACCAATGATAACAAATATCATGGCATGTACTTAGTGTTCAAAATGTAAAGCTATTGAAGAGTTCTCCCAACAGTCGTTACTTTTTAAAATAATTCATTTTTAGAGCAGTCTTAACTTCCTAGAAAACTTAAGTATATATTTTTTTTCACTTTCACTACCACCACTCCAACACAAAATCATCATCTCTCCTGGAACAATTAGAGAAGCCTCCTAACTGGACTACCCTTTTCTCTCTTTTCTCCAGATTCATGAAATTAGGTAATTTATCCCCTGGGTTAAAATTCCATAAGTCAGACTTATAAATGATGGCTCTCAAGTCCTTCCCCTAAATTACATGATCTGACTTGCTCAATTTAATCCTTCTTACTTTTATTTTACTGTCTTCAGTGCTGATTACGTTTAGCTTTCTGGATTTTTTTTTTTTTTTTTTTTTGTATTGTTTTGTTTTGTCTTGTTCTGTTTTTGTATTATGCTTTTTGTTTGGTTATCAAATAAGCCAAGTCTATTTTTCCATAGTTTCCGCATTAACAGTTTGTATGACTTAGACGTGTTTCTGCTGGTCTTTGCAGAGCTGTCTTTTACCACTTGGGTCTCAGGCTTTTCCTTTTCATAAGAATTAAAGTATTTCCCAATCACACTCTTTTGTTTCATTCATTTTTCTTCCAACTTCTTTCAGAAAATGACATTTTCCTCCTCCTTAACCCACTTCTTGCTTCTTTCTCCTAAGAGTATGCTAAGTGGAGTTGTCTTGCTCATCACTATTTACTCCAGAAACAGAAAAAAAATCTGGAGTGTTACAGTCTGGATATGAGGTGTTCCCTGGAGGTTCCTGTTAATGTAAGGGGGTTTATAGGTGAAAATATTAATTATGAGAGCTATAAACTATGGAATAACCCATAGTTATTAACAGTGTAATTAACATATTAATAACAGTGTAATAACCCATCTGATGGATTAATAAATTTGAATGGACTAACTAGGTGACACTATAGGCAAGAGGGGCATAGATAGAGGAAATGAGGTCACTGGGGGCATGTCTTTGAGGTTTATATTTTATCCCTGGCTTCTCTCTCTCTCTCTCTCTCTCTCTCTCCCCTCCCTTCCTCCCTCTCCCTCTTCCGCCATCCTTCTCCCTCTCCCTCTCTTTCCCTCCTTTCTTTCTTCCTGGCTGCTATGAACTGAGCAGTTTTTCTCCATCATGCACTTTCATACAAGGTTCTGATTCATCTTAGACCTAACTATGGACTGAATATCTGCAACCACAAGTCCACATAAACTTTTCCTCCTCTAAGTTGTTCTTTACAGGTATTTTAGTCACAGCTGACTAATGCAGAAATCGGTACCAGGAGTGAGCTCATTGCTGTAATTAACCTGACCATGTAGTTCAGAAACTCTTGAATCAGTTTGCAGGAGTTGTGAAAAGTTTGTATATACACACTAGAAAAGTCATAGAATGTTGTAATCAGAGCTTAATGGATGATTTTGTGGGAGCTCAGAAGATCAGAATGCTAAAAGGAATGCAGATAGTAAAGACTGTGCTTATAAGGCTCAGAGGAGAATGGAGACTGTGGGAAACTGAATTAGAGGTCATCCATGTTACATTCTGGCAAAGAACTTGTTTACATTTTGTCCATTTCTTGAGACTTTCTGTGAGGCTAAATTTAAAGATGATGAACTAATTAATGTAGTAGAGGAAATTTTAAGATGGCACAGTATTCAGGCAGTAGCTTGAGTTTTGCTGGCAGATTTTAGCCAGGTTTACTATGACAAGAGGGAGCAGAAAGCAGAACAGAAGGACTTAAAACTTGCAGTTTGGCTAGAAAAGTGCATTGAAGTGTGGGATCAAAGAAAGTGTGGTTGTTGAAGAGATTACCACCAGTAAATGGAAGCAGAGTATTTCATACAGATATGATATAAAATAAACTTTTAGGGCACATTGAAAATCAGTGAGACCATGCCTATGGCAGGCTCAAGGGTGTAAAACTGAAAACTCTTTCGAGAAGCAAACTTGGGGACACTCAGCTCACAAAGAAGTATCCAGAAAGTTGTTTCCCTAGGATTCCTTTCACTGTGCTCAGCTTCACAGGCACTCAGAGACTGCAGCTGTGGTCCAAGGTGGCTCAGTTACTGACCATCTGATGGCATACCTTGGCATCATCCATGTGACACTGGTTCTGCAGAAATGCATGATACCAAAATTAGGGGGTCATGAAGACTTTCACTGAGATTTCATAGGAAGGTGTGGGAGGCTAGGAAAAGTGTATCAGGGTTGGAATCCCTGAAGGCAACCCCTGAATGGGCAATATGTGAAGCTGTGAGAAGGAAGATGAAAACACAGTGGAGATCCTAGGGATTAAGCAAACCCAGGAGTATGGAACATTTGCCAAGCAAAGCTGCTAGGTCCAAACAGAGCCAGCCTAAGAGAGAGGATAGGTGGTCTATACACAGGTAGGTTCAAGGGGCAGGGCTGCCCAAGTTCTTTGGAGATCACATCTCTCCACCACATGCCTCAGATACCAGATAAGGAATTACAGCTGAGTTTTGATCTTGCTTTGGTCTTATCCACTCTTTCTATGTCTCCCCTTTGGAACAGATATATTTACTTTATGCCACTGTATACTGGGTAAATGTAACTTGTTTTTGATCTTCATAGGGTCTCACAACCAAGTTTGCCTTGAGTCTCAGAAGAGAGTTTGAACTTAGATTTTTGGGCAATACTGGAATTGCTAATACTATGGAGACTCTTAGAGATGGATTTTCCATTATGAGATGGACATGAGCTTTTCGAGGTCACAGGCAGAATGTTATGGTTTAGAGTTGAGGTATCCCCCCAAAGTTCCTGTTAATCTAGAAATTTTCAGAGGTAAAAATGATTATTAAAACCTTAAACTAATGAGCAGACTAATCTACTTAATGGACTAATAATTTAATGGACTAATGGGTGATAGCTATAGGCTATAATGGGGCATGGTTGGAGGAAGTTAGGTCACTGGGGGATGTTTAAGGGGTCTATATTTTATTCCTGGCCCCTTTAATTTTCTCTCTCTGCATCCTGGTTACCATGCCATGAGCAACTTTGCTATACCCTTCTGCCATGATATTCTGCCTCATTTCAAACCTACAGTCAGCCAGCCATGTACAAAAATCTTCAACTGTGAGCCCAGATATACTTTTCCTCCCTTAAATTGTTCTTGTCAAATATTTTATTCACAGTGACAAAAAACAACTAAGACATGGAGATAATCACATACTCAGTAAAAGTTTTTTGAGTGAAACAATCATTAATTCTAACAACCATTTTCTAAACAGGTATTCTATTTTCTCCCAATTTATGGAAGCATATCAAGAAACAAAGATCATTCGTGGTCACTTAGTTATTAAAGGGTAGTAGAAACAGGATTCAAACCCAGACCCATCTGATTTCATAGAGGATCTGTCCTGCAGATTGGCCAGGCAACCCCAAGAGAAGATGTTATAGGTAAGAATGTTCAGATGTTTTCTTTTGCAAATAAAAGGAAAACCTTATCCCACATTATTATAAATTAAAAATAGAGCAACTAGGTCACTGATATCAAGGAAACAAAGTTCCTTTCAGATTTTTTACTCAAATACTGGTGCATGGGCTTTGTTTACATGTACACATGTCAGAGTAAATCCTATAGGGCCCACTGTGGAATAATCTTTAAAAGAATGAAGAGATAAATGACTCATTTGTATGAAAATTTAGATCTTCTTGAAAATAATTTTCTATGGCAACTCAACATTACAATTATACATTTTTCCTTGTCCAGTTCAAGAGGGTTTAGAGAAATGTTTCTCAAGATTGGCTGCACAATGAGAATCACTTTTGATGAGTGGTGCCTATCCAGACCAATGAAATCAGTGTTTATGGGGTAGAACTCAACCCCAGGAGGAAGTGTGTTTTGTTTTTAACTTTGTAAATGATTCCATCATGCAGTAAGAGTTTGAGAACTTCTAGAACACCATTTGTGCAGGCTACTCTGCTCTAATTTAAACATTTATATGTCTTGATTGTTCATTAATTTCTCTTCTCATTTGTATGTATCAGTTTACTTCTTACTTTCTCTTCTGTAATGTTGTTCTAATAATATTTATTAAATAACAGTTATCATTAAATGAGCTGTACAAATGAAGACAGATGTGTTGATTGGTTTCCTCATATTTTCTTTCAGTATTTTTAGTATATTCTGGGATTAGGTTGGCCTGAATGATTCACCTATAAGCATGAAATATTATGCAAGTGTCTCTGTGCATTTCTAAGACTAGGTCAGAGAAAGCAAGGCAGCTCCCACCTGGGCCCTGAGACTGCACACTTTTCCAATCTTTTCTCTGAGAATTTCCCTCTCAGGAACCCAGCAACCTTGCATGAAAAGTGTAAGCCATGTGGAAAAGGCTTATAGACAATTCCAGCTAAATTCAGCCTTCAAATCACCCCATTTTAGGCCCAGACTATTAGAAAAGAAGCCTCCTGATAATTTCAGGTCCTGCCCATCAAAGTCACTCCCAGCTGTTCCCAGTTGAGACCCTACACATCAGAGAACAAAGATGAGCCATCCCCATTGAGACATGTCCAAATTCCTGACCCATAGAATCCTGACATCATACAATGCTTGCCACTTTTAAGGCGTTGGATGTGGGATATCTTGTTTTGTAGGGATAGATGACCAGAACAGGAAAAGTACTGGAGAAAACAATGATCTTGAGTTATCTTTCATTGTTTTTATTTTTCAACTTCACAAAAGCTTTTTCTAAGAGTCACTACTGAAAAAAATTTAAGCCAGTCTGACCCTTTTATACATACACAAACGTACAATTCCATTTTCCATTTCTGTTATTTCTAAGAGTTATTGAATTTATTTAATAATTGAAAATATTATTTGAGTGAGGTGTTGGCATGATAAAAAATATAACAAAGTTCTCCCCTCAAATGGTACTAGGACAGACCATCAATACTGTGGAGGATCTGTATCTGAAGAGATCTAATAACCAAAAGGGAAGTTTCTTTTGAGAAGAATTTTGTGTGTGTATGTGTGTGGTGCTGGGAATTAAACCCAGCCAGGTCTTTGAGCATACTAAGCAGGTATTGTACCACTGAGATACACTCCCAATCCCAAAAGGGATCTATCTTCTTAATAAAAGATGCAACTTTCTGCACATTCTATTGAATATGTGGTTATACCAGTGCCAGTCTCAGGAAGGCATGAAAACACATCTACAGTTCAACATGCAGCTTCTCCCAATGTTACTGGAACTTGAGCTCACAATATATCCTCTCAACTTTTTGCAGAGTGGTCCTCCTTCTCCTAAATTTGGGAAAATTATGTAGGAGGAAAAATAAAAGGATTAAAATTGAATGCAAATAGAAAATTAAAAAGATCAAAAACCCAGAAAAACCTCATATAAACAAATTTAGACTTCTTAGATGAAAATGTCACCAAGCTATAAAGCCATGACAGAGACTCTTTCATCTCCTCACTAGACTAGGGATGATGACAAGGAAAAGCATAGGCACACAACACCATGGAAACCAAGACTGACATCCCATTGCCACTATATGGAGGAGACTACATTCAGTAGGATCTGGATCTGGTTAAGAAAAAACAGTAAGTTTAGACTTGCAGCATATTCTCCAGAGTCTGCTTTCTGAAACAGAGACCTCATTAGAATAGGCAGAAAAGCAATTTGAATGTCTTCCATGTTTGGCATCTACTCAAACACTGGGCTCTTGATCAACCAGAAAAGGGTCAGCTTTCTTTCATGTGTCCATGGAAGCCTTCCCAGGTGACCACAGAATTGTCCTCACTGCTGCCTTCTCTAAACATATGCTACGAGACAGCAATACTCAGAGCATAGTGGGGCTGTAAACCCATGACTTTCATAATAAGAAATCTTCTTTAAAAAATAAATGGAACTGAGGGCCTCCTGAAAATGAATATGCAGACAGAGCTGTGTGGTTATGAGTATACCAAATTCAGCAATAAAGATTTTTTTTTTCATTTCATCACTTTTCAATTAAATTAATTGACTTGAAGGGAATAAAAACATGTCTTTATGATTGAGCCCTTAAAACCAAATAGCATTGTTTTCCAAGAATGGAGGGATGCTTACGTACTTAGTTTACATCATGACAGTCACAGGGTCAGTCTTTCCTTCTGGAACCAGTGTGGACACACTGAGATATGATCTGGGACAGCACTCATGAAGCCCAGCTGGGAAGTACTGGGCCCTTGTCACATGGGCTCTAGAATGTGCTACCTACCATTCCAAGTGTCTCCTTTTAAGCAGTTCCTTTTGATTTTCATTGATTCTTTAATTTTTGACTTACTATATTGATAATACTGCATTAAAAATAAATTTCATTGCATTTTTACTGTATTATGTCTTGACTTCATAAATTATGTTGATTCCATGAAAGTAACAAATTCAATTGTTCGTAGAAAAGGAAAAATAACTTCAAAACAGGCACAAAGAGAAATCCAGGCTATGTTCACCTTGCATGCAATTTCTTGATCACATTAAGAAGGCCTACCTACAATGACTTGCATACAATACAACTCACACATCTGTCCATCTGCAGAAGCATGTACCTATTCTTTTTAGGTTGTAGTCCTGGTTTTATAAGAACAGGAGGAAAAGGCGGTTAAGAAGGAAAATAGGGTATCTATGAGATAATGCCCTTGTATCTTTTTAGAACCACAACTTCTGGTAGTTACTATAAAATTACACTTGCAACCTGAAGAGATACATTATGTTTCACCTGATCTAGTAAGTTAATTTATTCAAGTGACAAGATAACTTTGTAAGCTAAGCTAAACTGCAACAGTGCAATGAAGATAATGTAACCCAATTCTCTGCAAAGTGTGTTCTATAAATCTTTAGCTCCTCAAGATGCTCCTATAAAAAGGCCTGCCTTTTATCAAAGAAATTTGGGGAATACTGCATACTGCATGTCCTTCTTAAAGATGCATAATATGAATGGTTTGGTTTTATTTTTAAGGTTCTGAGAAGGACTGTAGTACAAAGATCTGTGTAGTTTTGCTTTATCCAATTTCCCGAGCTTGTTTGAGCACCAAACCATTTGTTTGTGTGCCTATGTGTCTGTCTTCTTTTGATGGGAATACAGGAAGGTAGGTAAAGTACCCATTATATCCATACAGTAAGAAAGAACTGGTCTCCTTTAAAATATCACGTACCAAGTAGAGCTATTAATAGGTCCTGCTTCCTGTAAATGAATTCCCAGGAGCAGATGGGAACAGAGAAGAAGAGGCAGTAGTTGGGTTTGGATTTTTTTTTGAGATGCTTCTCATCTCTGTTTTCATAACACCTTCATCCATCTTCCCTGTCCCTTTTCCCCAGGCAAGTTAATGGATTAACCTAAGAACATGGAGTATCAGAGGCCAAAACTCTGCACCTGAGAATACATTGTAGCTTCATATGTACAGAAGAATAAATCATTCCGCAGTCTTTCTCCAATGAAGCCTAGAAAGAAAAATCACAGTCAGGGGGATTTGTCCTTTAGATGGTTATTACCCTTAGCAGGTGGCAGAAATGCCAATGGTAAAAACTGCATTTGGGCAACAAAGCAGCAGCCCAAACACAATGACACTCACAGGGGCTCTGTCTGTTTTCCTGGCTGGTGAGACACAGTATTAACATCCAAGACAAGTTATCGTGCTTGTTCCTTTTGCCTTCAGTTTCTGAACATGCCTAGAAAGTTAGCTTGCAAGCCAAGATTGGGGAAAGAAAAAGTAGAACAAAGGGAAGAGGAAAATACCAGAAAAATAGCTATTAAAACAAAATAAAACAAAAATTTCTCTTGACATAAGCAGCCTCAAGCGTTTTAGTTCCCTAGCGCTTAGAGCACCACCAGGAAAAATTATAAACTTTGTGTATCATTGGTGGTGGGCAAGTGTGTGTATAGGGGGATGTTCTTAACTGCACATGTCATTAAAAGGAATTGTCTACTTTGGGATTATACTGATGGCATTCACAAAAAACCTTTTTTTTTCAGGATTTGGATTGCCTTTGAAAGTGATAAAGGTAAGGATTTTCAGTATTTCTGGAAACACCATTGGAATTTACCTATGAAAAATACTAAGACTCAGTGAAATCATTGTGAAAGTGACATAACATAAGAGAACAGCTATTGAAATCAGGAACTGGATTCAAAGCTGAAATCTACCAAGTAAGAGCAGTTTAACTTTGGACAAATATTCAGTTTGGGGAATTTCCTGCTTTCTCATTGATACATAGTATAATGATAACCCTTTCTTCATTTTTGTTTTTTGTTTTTAGTTATATAAGCTGAACAAAGCATTTAGTTCAGTGCCTGAAATGTGGTGGCATATAATAAGTGTTGACTGCAATTATTACCAACATCGTTATCTTACAGTTGGAAGGCTCTGGTGGTTCTTTTCCTAACTCCACACTAGAATTTATATCCCATTCCAATAAAAACAATTTAACATGGAGAATATGTGAAATGTTCACTCCATTAAGTTCATTTTGTGTATTAACTCATAACTTACAGTGTCAATATAGGGAAGTTGCTTTCAGTACCATTTAAAAGATAAGGAAACCGGAGCACAAAGAAGTTAAGTGTCTTGTCCCAGGTCAACTATAGTAAGTAAATAGTGGGGAAAAGACATAAATCAAGGCTGTTTGGTTCTGAAACCTGGGCCCTTTTCATAAGATACAGAAAAATTTACTTGTATAAAGAAGTGAAAATATAATTACTGTTCGAAGGGAGACTAGAGATCATATTTCCTACTTATATTAGTCCAGGAGTACTAGGGATAGGTAAGTGCAGAATCAGATCAGTTGGCAAAGATAGCCAACTGAAAAACTTGAAATCAACAGAGGGAGCCCTGTGTTACTCCAAGCTACATAGAGCTGAGCAGCCCACCAAAGAACACTGTGATCCTACCAAAGTGCTAAGAGCTTCTACATCATCAGGCTGGCTCTACTGTTTTATACTGCCTAACCAAATAAACCAAAATGAATGAATAGGAATGTGAAAAAAGAAGTACCTTTAACCATATACATTTACTGGGTAAAGAGCAAATACACAGGTGTCAGGAATGTTTATTATGAGTTAGGAGCTCTAATAAGATCTCACTGAAGACATGGACTTCTGAGAGATTCAGCGACCTTGCCTCATTTTTCCCAATGAGATAAATCACATCTCATAAATCCAAGTCGGTTAAGTGAACTCATTTCTATTGCACACACTCAGCAGTTCAAAGGAGACAGAGGCAAGAAAGCTGGTCTTCCAGATTAAGGAATTGCCCAGGAAACATAATGGATCCTGATTAGGTTTCTTGAGAGGACAGACTGATTATCTTTCCCCTGTATTTGACATTTTTTTGAATGCTTCCAATGCATAGTCACTGTACCAGGGGACCACAAGGAATCCATACCTGTCCTGCTGAAATAAGCATGTTCTCCTACTGAAGCCGTATAGGCAAAACTTTAGATACTGGTTCTTGAAACATCATCTCTCAGAATGCCACTTATTGGACAAAGTAATTTTAAAGGAAGTTGACACTAGGATTTTTAATAGCTCTGCTGAAGCTTTATCCATGGAAAAGAGGGACTGAGGAAACTGATCAAGATGACCTCCCAAAGAGCATATACTTTAAAAAAAAAAAATAAAAGAGAGATAAAAGTCTTCCAAACTCAATACCATTATAACAACTCAATGCTATTAGAAAGCAACTTGTAGGGAAAAGCCAAGGGAAAATTCACATCTGTTGACAACCAAAAGGCCAGTGGTGTCAACGCTCTGATACGTGATCCTTCCCTGCTCATCTTCATCTGTAAGAGTGGGTATATTAGAGAGGATCACAAAAAATTCTTTGCCCCAAATGTATATTTTGTCTATTAGTGTTTTACTGAGGATTAAAGGTTGTGCATACAAGGTAAACAGCACACTCTGGAATTTAAAAGGACCAATTTCCATCCATTCATATTAATTCACTCATTCACTAATTTATCATATGGGGGAGGCCTCTATATATCAAGCATTATTTTAAGTCTCAGGGACAATATGTCCAGGAGAAGAAGAATCTCTATACTTCAGGAAGCTTATTCTATAATGGGGACAGACATAATCAAGCAATGAGCAAATACACAGCAAAGTGGGCTGTGAAAAATTAAGAGCAAAGGGACAGACAGAGGTCAGTGAGAGGACTAGAGACAGGACAGGAGGAAACACTGTTCTCTGAAAGCAACATTTGAACTTAAGGATCTAACAGTTGACAGGAATAAGTCTCTCAAATACTCAGAATTCATTAGCATCAAGGAATTTATAATGCTTTACCCCACGTGTTTTTGGTAGAATTTTCCCTAGTATTTATAAAACAGTGTATTACAGACAACTCAAAACATACCTGTGGTTCCCTTTACAGAGGAAATAGGTAATTGGACATCATGGTCTTGATCAAAACTGCTAAACAGCACTTAAAAAGAGCTCGGAGGTTGTTAATTAGCAATTTATTTCTTTAAAAACTTTCACAAAAATCTTTCTTATGTTGTTGATGGGGATACAAATTGGTGCAATATTCCTGGTAGGAAGCCTGGCAAAATGTACTGAAAATTTTAAAATATACATACATATACATATATGCAATGCATGTGCATGCATGAGTGTGTGTGTGTGTGTGTGTGTGTGTGTGTGTGTGTGTGTGTGTATCCATATACATATGCTCTTTACACAGGCAATTCAGCTTCTGAAAATGTTATCTGTGGATATGACTAATAAAATTTTATATAGCTTAGCTAGGTATTATTGCAACATTGTTTACAATAGCAAAAATTGGAGAACAAGCGTTATGTCTAATAAATCAGGTTAATCAGTTAATCAGAGAAAAGTGTGACATTTTATACAACAGCATAGGGGTGAAGCATTGGAAATAGGGGTCACACAGAGGCAAAGCTCAGTGAATGCCAATTGTTGAGTATCATTGTTATTCAGCCAGAAAATAAAATATTAAATAAATAATAATTGATTCAGAAAGATGCTTTGGCGGCATTAAGATAAAAAATATTCTTGGCTTAAAAATCTTTGTTAAATATCTTCGAATTCTCATTGCCAGTTGAGTCCTTTGGGCCGCCAATGTTCTTGGCCCAACTTTAGAAAAAAATGAAGCTTAAGGGCATAGTCTTGTGGATGAATTCTTATTCTCTGATCCTACCTTATAGGTCTACTCCCATAAATCTAGGAACAGTCTTAAACCAATTTGGGACATCCAATTTATTATTATAAGAAGCAAATCTCCCAGAGAGTGATCTTTGCTGCCAGAATTGTGCCTGTTTTGGGTTGTGGGTTCCAATTCTTGCAAAGTCATGAAGTCTAATCCACATAGCGTCCTTTAGGATGATCTCAAAATGTAGTTTCCCTGTCTACAAAAGTGATAATCTGTCTCTCCTGCAAACTATGGTACCATCGCCTTGATACCTCTACTTTATGTCATTTGGATAATTACCATACTTCTTAGTCTCCTCCCTGAAATACTAGAGCATTAATTTCAGCTACCTCACAAACTAGTTATGACATTTAAGCATATTATTTTTAAAGCTCATAGAACAGTGTTTAATAAGTGTTTCTTAGGTAAAATTTAAAATGTGTTCAATAGAACTCTAAAACAGTATATCCTGTATTTCTTGCTCCTTAAAAAAAAGATCCCCCTTTCTCCTTCTCTTATACAATTGTATGTGTGTGTTGAAATAGGTACTCAGAAGATTCCGAGCACAATGAACATCACCTTCCCTTTGTCTGTATGCAACAATCCTACAGGACCCTGATCAATTCTCAGCAGGATCTTCAGTGGGTCTCTAGTGGTTGCTTGGTGCTGGAGATGGACCAAAGAAATAGAGGAAGTAAAAAGGAGTAAGTTTGAGTGATTTTCCTTTGTTCATTGTGATTTGCCACTTGCTCATCTTCAGAGTGGTCTCCGTCTTTGTGTTCCCAGTTTCAACGCCATCCCTTCACTGTCCTTTCTGAACTCTTATAAAAAATCTAACTCTGGCACCAATTATTCACATGGATGCCTGGACAGAGATAGCTCATTTTCTTTTGAAATATTTGTTATCCCTACTTCTGTGTCCTTTGTCATATTATGCCTCAATTGTCATTCATGTTCACCTTTTGTTTTTCTCTACAATCTAACCTGGGTTCTCTCAAAGAGAAGTCTGCACTCTGGCTACAACAATGCCACCTGGGGTGGGGTAGAAGGCTAAGAGTCCTGACCTCCATTTCAGATTTACTGAATGCAAGTCTACTGCTCAGGAATTTATACTTATATAAGAAAACCGGTGAAGATAATGCATACTGAGTACTGAGAACCACAGCCCAAGCAACCAACAGATGAAATGAATACAGGAAGGGGAATCTCAGGTGATTTCCCAAGGACACTGGTGAGAGGTAGGAAAGGCTCTGAGTCCTCCAATGTCTCAATTGATCTGGTATAGAAAGGGGTATAATGGTAGCAGGTGTATTTATAATGCTTACCATGCCAGACAGGATGTGAAGAAATAGAAGAACTACCATTTTACCCAGTTATCCCACTCCTTGGCTTATGCTCAAAGGACTTAAAATCAACATATTACAGGGACACCACCACATCAATGTTTATAGCAGCTCAATTCCCCCTAGGTAAAATATGAAATTAACCTAGATGCCTTTCAACAGATGAATGCATAAAGAAAATGTGATATATATATATATATATATATATATATATGTGTGTGTGTGTGTGTGTGTGTGTGTGTGTGTGTGTGTGTACACACACACACATATATGATGGAATATTATTTAGCTTTAAAGAAGAATGAAATTATGGCATTTGCTGGTAAATGGATGGAGTTAGAGAATATCATGCTAAGCAAAATAAGCCAAACCCAAAAAACAAAGGCCAAATATCTTCTCTGATATTGGAATGTTAATTCACAAATGGGGGGTGTGGATAGGGAAGAATAGTTACTTTATATTAGGTAGAAGGGAGTGAAGAAGGGGAAGGGGTATGGGGGAAGGAACGACAGTACAGTGAAATAGACATTATTACCTCATGTACATGTATGATTGAATGACCAATGTGATCCTGAAATATGTATAATCAGAAAAATGAGAGATTACACTCCGTTTATGTATGATCTATCAAAATGTGTAAGTGCATTCTACTGTTATACACAACGAATTAGAACAAATAAAAAATAAAAAAGAAAGGGGCATAATCTGTTTTTCTTCTCTTTTCTATTAAAGATGAGAATATATTATATATTTAGAGAATTACACATTAATGTCCTAGTTATGTGCAATGTATTTTGTCTAATTAGATAATGCTTATTAATTATGCCTACTATTTGTGCATGCCTATTAAAATTGACGACCAAATGTTTTTCAATGATCAAAACTGAAAGAAAAAAGAAAAAGAATATACTTCTGACCAACTGAAGGCAGTTACAACCCAGAAAGCTACACTGGAACTGGGAAAGCAGAGTGTTCTCCATCAAACTGAGGTGATGATAGTTCAGGTTTCCAGAGCAGGGACCACTCTCCAGGTAACCTTTAAACACAGGTGCATTTCAGAGCCTATAACTCTCACCACCACTCTGTGGTGTCCTGCTTTTAAGTAGTCAGGCAGAGGAGGAGAACCTCCATCAACGCCACACAGTCAGTAAGTGGCAAAGGCAGATAATCAGTTCAAATCATCTGATTCTAGAACTTGTTCTCTTTCTCTGTGACTGTGCCCAACCACCTCCAGAAGAACCTTCTCATCTAGAGAGTTAGTAAATAGCACTACCTGCCTCAAAAGGCCATTTGATGATTAATACATACAAATTCCTTAGAAGAGTGTCTGGCATGGTAAGCATTATAAATGCACCTGCTACCATTCTTTATTACTATTATTATGAAACATTATCAGCCAGCATAATTTCGTCCATTGTAACTCTAATAATTTGAATCATAGTTGTAATGATTATTTATTGATAGTTTTCACTGGACAGTGATATAACAAGAAAACAGGCAGAAATGTTAATGCCTTTATGAGGGAAGAGTGTGTTCTTCTAGAATACCTATTAGAAACATCTGAGAGGTTTGTCATAAACAGAGAGCCAAACCAGTGACCTACAATGATAAGATCCCCAAATTTGTATATTCAGCAAATACTTTAAGTGATTCTTCTAAACACTAAAGTTTGAGATCCTTGATAAAGTTATTTTAAAAATTTAGAAATGTGGAGAAATAGAAGAAAAGTCAGCTGTCAGAGAATCTACATATTTCTCTACGTGTGTAAGATAACTCTCTCAAAGGCACATGTGGCCAATTCTTCCAGCAGGTGGTATTTCTGTCATAAAGCTCAATGATTTCTGACTTGATAAGTTTGCACTTATAATGTAATTAAATAATTTCCATACCATTATGCTCTATTAAGACTGGATTAATCCAAGCAATAAAAATACAATAATAATGGTGATGGATGATGGCAAAACAAGATGGATGGTGATGATAACTATGAAGTGTTTGATGTTTTACATCAAAATTATATAAGTCATATTTTCCTTAACTTTGTTCTCAACTACAGTGGCAAGACTGGCTAACAAACTCTTTGAACAGGAATTGAGGAATTACTCCATTTAAATTGTTTTACTTAGGGTATACTCTTGCATATCTCTGCTTACTTTTGATGGTCTCCATGACAAGGTCCTTTAGCTAAAAAATTACAGCTTTATGGTTTATGTTTTAAAAAATCAGCATTAACAAGTACTGAACAACAAAAATTATTTGATAAATGAATTGAATAGAACACTATAAAGATGAACTATAAAATTGGGTTTCCAAATTACTTGGTGTTTGATTTTTCAACTGTAGAAAAAAGGAAAAGTTACTATTAATTGGAAATATGTATCCTAACTGCTTGTCCAGTATCCACCTGGATATTATGCCTTTCCCAAATAAATGACAGTAATGTGTCAAGGGAGAAAAATTTTCCAACCATTGAAGCATAAAAGGAAACATTGCTGACACAACCTACAATGCCTAAATATTTACTAAACACAAAGGGAAATCTCAGTTGGTAATGCTGTTCAGAGAGAGGAATTTGATGCCACCTGCCAAAGGATTGCCAGAAGGAAACAACCAGCAAAATAAAATATGAGGCTGTGTGTGCGTCTATACCAAGTCTCAGCTGTCTCAGGCTTTGAGGACTGTCCAAAAAAAAAAGCAGCAGTGCTTTCTAAGGAGACAGCAAGAAAGAAACCTGGATGCATGCCCTTCATTTCCTTCCCTGTACATAAATATCTCCACCTGTGCCAGGAGAAGAAAACAGGAGGGCAGCAGCCAGGGTCTGTTCCTCAATAAGTATCCACAGCTGCTTGGTTTTCACTGACAACCACTGGAAGCAGCTCACAAGAACAGAGCCTGCAAATCTATAATTGGTGATGACTTTAAATATGAAAATGAGCATATTCAGATATTTGTCCTTACAAGCAAAGAGTAAACAGCTAAATATTTAACAAGTCCATTTCTCTTATGCCAAGATTTTGATGCTAATGTCTTTGGGTTACCAAGTGTTTCTTTTTCTACCCAACTCTTAGTTGGATGCTACCTGTATTGATAAATATGGGCATTTTGTGTTCATTTTTCCACCTGAACCTAGGAATTTCTCATAAAATCTATCACTTTCCTTGACGACTGTTGCCATATAAAGCATGGCTTAGAAGAGGACAGCAGAGGGGGAAGGTAAGTCAAATATAAGTAATGAAAGACAAGAAGTAAGTCAATTTAAAGAGAATGACTGGTGCCCTTATGCCAGAGCAAGCAAAAGAGTTTTCATATTTATAAATGTAGCTTAAATGGTCACTTCTCTTTTTTAAGCAATATCTGCACCTGATGGGAGCTCCTTATAATTGAAATTTTTTTTCTGTGTATCTTTTTACCTATATGTTAAGTTGAAAATCTTGCTTGTGAGTAGGAGTAGGCCACACAGGGGCTGCTGGACTGGTCTCATGCTGGTTCCCAGGAGCCGTTCTATCCCTTCCCACCTCTGTGTTCCATGATGCCACAATAGTAGCTTGAATGTAACTTTGGTGGGAGGGTTTGAATCACAAAAATCAGCAAATGCTACAAATTAGAGTTTTCCCCCAGGAAACCAATTATTAAACTCTACTGGTCACGATGGTCCTTCTGGACATAAACCTACAGTCATAACTGAGCATCTTCCTGTGTACTACGTACTAAGAATGTGTACCATACTTAATCTCTCCTACAATCCTTAAAAACAGCATAGTACCTATCAATTTCCCTGCTAGACAAAGAGACTTTGAAGCTATAGAGAATAAGTTGTCCAACATTGCAAACTTTAAATGAAGACATAATTGGATCCAAAATCCACATCCATATAACTCTATAATGTTATGAGGTTCTGGAGAAAAATACAGCCACAGGAAATCTTGGTATAAACATGCCAAATCACAATTAACATTATAACTAGAGTGCGAATAGGCATGTTGATATTTAAGGAATCCTAGAGTGGCAGGGCAGGCCTGGGGGTGTGCTGCAGGGATCTGTACTCTGTTCTGCCCTAACCTGTTTTCTTATCACTCAAGGACACAAGAAGCATGTTTATCAGATCTATTGGTATCACAAAACTTGGCAGTACTGACTATCTTGCTTGTCTATTGTACATATTTGTGTGAACTGTCTCATATTCTTTGTGGAATAGACAAGTTTTATAAAGCTAAATGAATAATACAAATGTCCTATGTAACAGTTGAAAGACAGAATATTAACCCTGAAGAAGAGATATTTTTTGGAGAACTTTGAAGGCTGTCTTCAGACCTTGGATTTTCTCGGTTGAAAGTCTGTCTGCGGCCAGGAGTAAAACTCCACCAACAAAGAGAGGTATGGAAAGGAAAACTGCATTTCAACTGGTGGAGGGATTTGTTAGTGAAACCCAGTGCACTTATCTTTCTCCCTGGAAAGCTACTCTTAGGGAGCATTGGATAAGTGCACAGGATTTGGACCCAGGTTCAAATCCCACTAACTATATGACCTCAGACATAGGGTACATCTTTTTGTTTCTATGGTTGTGCATGATGTAGATTCATACCATTAGTGTAATCATACACGTACATAGGGTAATAATGTCTGTCTCATTTCACCATTTTTCATACCCCCCATTTCCCTCTACATACTCTAAAGTTCCTCTATTCTTCTCTCACCCCACCCCACCCCCATTATATATCACCATCCACTTTTCATTCAAACATGAATTGAGTGGTATGTGCCAAGCCTTGAGAAGAAATGATAAACTACCTTTCTTCCCCTTTGTTCATAAGTTTTGATTTTAAGATTTACTATGAACCTATTAATTTTGATAAGTGCTCTTAGGACAGGAGCAATGCAAAAGGAGTTATTCCCCCCAAAAGTTATCATTTCATTGTTTTTTTTTCCCCCTTTGGTACCTGAGATTGAACCCAGGGTTGCTTACCGACTGAAGAACATCCCCAGATCATTTTATTTTTTATTTTGAGACAAGGTCTCAAAATATTTATTTTTGTAATTTTGATTTTGAGGCTCAGGTTCTTGTTACATTGCTGAGACTGGCTTTGTACTTGAGATCTTCCTGCCTCAGCCTCCCAAGTCATTGGCATTATAGGTATCCCCACCACAGCCAGCATCATTTCATTCTTGAATTTCTACTGATCAGGCAAACTTGACTCGCATATTGCTCACTGACACAAAGTAGTGACTTCAATAAAAATTTATCTAAATCCTAGAAGTAGATGGACTTTAAAATATTTTTGATTGACACTTGCTTTTTTTGTTGTTGTTGATGTGTGAGTCTTTAAAATGTCTCCCTCTTTTGCTCCTTTAGAGGTCTAGGCAATTTCCCACTCCCAGTTTTCCACCCCCTGCCTCAGGGACTTCCCACTTTCTGTTCTCACATATTCTTTCTTACAGTTACTTATGGCTCTTAAATATATGCTGAACAGAGTTCATGCTTTGGATGCTAGCTTTCAGAGTCTTTCACAAGCTATTCCCAAATTACTTTCCTGCAGTTACCTGCTATTTGCAATTCTTCTACTAGGGTCAACATTACCAATCACATGCCTAGAACAGTGCTGCCTCTGATCCTCTGCTTAATCTTGGCCCCAGCTATGGTTTGTTTGTCAGGAGCTTGTATAGTATTACCCAAATTCCAGTTTTATACCAGTTTGCTTTACCAGCCCCAATAAATGGTGGTTGTCTTCCTCATCCATACTTCTATCTGTACCAGTTAATTTGCCTTACAGATGTTACTTTAATATATCACCTGCTTTTTTAAAATATATTTTTTAACAGATAGCTTTTATTTTTTAACCTTTCAATTTTAAAGCACAAATTCATACATCTTTATATCTTCTTCCTTAAAAAGCACCTGTGAATGAATATTGACCTTGATTAACTTTTTCACCTTTGACTCTACATATTCCCTCTTTTATTGGGTCATCAGCATAGCCACAAAAAAAATCCAACACAGAGACTAGTAGCATTGCATCAATCTTCTTGTTCTAAGTCCTGTATAATCCCTGATTTGAAAATTGAGTGAAGTTCGAGGAAAAGAAGTAAAGATAGAAAGAGGAAAGAGGAAGTAGGAAGAAAAGGAGGAATGAGAATAATAACAAGGGAAAGGACCCTCAGGCTTCGGGTTCCTCTAAGTTTGATAGCTCAGATCCTTCTCACAGCTTAATTCTCATCTTGGAGAATTGGTCAAGGAGATGGTAACTCACATCACTTATTCTCTAGGGACTATTCCTCAGTTTCAAGACTTCTAAGTAAAACAGCTAACAGTTTTACTTCTACAATGAAACAAGTTCCTGGCCCACTTCACTGACCTCCTGGAATGGAATTAATGGCTGTTCAATTGTCTCACACCATAGTTGAATTTCTGTCTGTTAATGGAACATGGCCTCTTCGACTACCCTCACTTTTTCTATGATTAAATTTCTCTCTCCTTATCTTCAAATAAAGAGTCATGTCTATCTTTCAGCTGTGGCATTGTTGTCTAGTGAAGCAAATTATGTCATTCTCACTAAATCCATCAAATACAAATTCTAAAAATGAATCCCTCCTGGTGGTATAAACAAACTGGTCTTTAATACGCAGAATATCATAACAGATTGTCCTTGGCTGTTCACTATACTGTATGTTCTGACACTTGTTGGTGTATTTACAGTGCTTCTACTAAAAAAAGAACTGATCAAGGGGAAAACAGCCAAGATCAGAATGTTTTAAATCTACATTACATACTGTCAAAATAACTTTTAAATATACGTGAAGCTGAATATTTGCAATTCAAAACAAGGACACATATGGGGGAAATAGAAAATGCCTCCATTTCATATAAATCACATTAGAAAGACATTATTGGATCATCCATATTTTACCAGACTCACAGGGAAATATATGGCCTAGTAAAAGAAGTCTGTCTCACTCCCAGAACTTGCCCTTAGAGTGAAAAATCATCTCTAGAAAGAAAGAGATAAAGACTGAGTACAGAAACTTGAGTAAGCAATGTGATAATTCAGAGAACAATGACAGATGGCCTTCTGATTTTAGAATAACCATCACTTTGATATTCTAATGAGAACAGTAGAATCAGGTGATTAATGTGCATTTATTAAACACCTACTCTTGGAATGGCTATCTTTGGATCTTTATGGGAAACATAAAAGAAGCACAACATTTGGGGCCTCTGATAAAGGAGTAAGGAGTCTAGTAGCCTATAGAAGCAGTGCAAAAGAGAAAGAGAGAGAGGCATCCAAGGAAACCTGGGGTTAAATGCAGTCATTGACTTTGAAAGGATAATGGCAAAAATTCAGAGAAGGAAGATATAGTGGTTAATGGACTAGTCAAAGTACTTTGGTACTTTGGTAAAGGAGTCATGGAAAATATGGGACAGAGATGAAGTCTTCAGGAATTGATACATCTTGATTCAGTGATCAGAAGTAATGAGGAAATATTTTTGATAGGACTCCTCCAGAAAAGCATGGAGACAGGACTGATACATGGGAAAGACTGACAGACCATCCCAAATAGAGAAAAGGCCTGTGTGTCGTCCAGAAGAGAGATATCAATGTTGGTAAGTCAATTTGGGGTGAACTCGAAGACAATAACTTGAAGGACCGTGTGGCACTGAGGTTAGAGTCACCAACCTGAATCTGAAGCCTGGCTTATCATTAGTTCATTCAAGCATCCTTTGCAATTTCTAATAAATCATGAAATGAGGAAAAAATAAATTGCAGACCTAGCAAGGTAATAGAATATGGAAAGAAAAAGCTCTGGACAAACTGTCCGAAGTCTTTCTATCAAGAAGCAGTTTCAAAGGACTGCCCTGATCAACTTACCAAGAGTCTTCTTATTCTGTGAAAGCTGCTAGTGAGGACCATCCCCTCATTATCTCCACGCTTAGCAAATTAACTAATTCAGACAATCAGTATGTCATGAATATGTGCTATACTCTTTTTGTCTCTTTCCCATTCTCTTATTTTCCAGATGGTTACAGCAGGTCTACGTGATCACCTTTGCCTAATATGACCTCATGCTCTAAGTGTATGCTCTATCTGGATTTTAGAATGGGACTTCGGCATATCAATCTCACTGTTCTCATAAATTGATATGGAAAAACCTGAGATTTAGAATTGCCCCCTAACCATTTGGGCCAGAAAAAAGCAAAGAATAATCTGCAAAAACAAAGAAAAATTTTATGACCTTGCTGGCTGCACACAGGAAGAGAAGGAGAGATGTACAGTAGGGGTGACCCACCCCATCTGAGAAATATCTCTATCACCTGAGCTGCAGCTGAATCCCAGGCCCACGAGTGACCCAGAAGAGGGAGCAAAACCTGAAGCCGCCGACCCTCCACCAACCCACAGCTCCAGGAAAAATAAATGTTTACTCCCATGCTGCTGAGATATTGTTGCTGTATGTTAATAAGGCATGTTTGTGTAAACAGCTAATTGAATTGAATTAATAACATTCCTGACCTAATGTGAATTTCACAAGACACTTGTGTGTTCTTAAAATATATTTCCTTTTTTCCATAAAACAGTTCAAACAAGCAAAGAAAACCCAACTAGTACACCACGATAAACTGAGAGTTCTTGTGCAAATCAAAGACAGATGGGATTCAGGCTCCAAAGTCATCCACTTCATTAGCCTGCCTCAATCTGCCAATAGGCCCTTCACTGCTTCATTGTTCTTTCCATGGTAGAGAGCAATGCTGCCAGAGATGATGTTGTCCTTTCTGAGATATTACTTTCATTTCCAACCCATTTCAAGTTAATTATGTTTTTCTCTACTCCTTCAGGCCCATGCTGTCGACCAGCAAGCTATATACCAAATGACCTACTAATGCATAGAAAGGCAGGGAGGATACAGGTCTCACTGCATCATCCATTCTACCTGGAATCGCTTCTGTTCTCCTGGGGCCTCTTGGGGATGTCACATCTTAACCCAAAGGCATGAATGTTTAATAGCAGAACTGTAGACCCTGCGATAGGTGGGGAAGTAGTCCTTTTAATCTCCACCATTCAATAAGAGGATAGATTGGATCTTAAGGTGTCCAGAGACATAAAGCAATCTTATGAGGGAAAAGAATATTTTGTCAATTTTTTTTCAAAGTGTGTTTTTTCCATTTCCCTCCAAAGACTTGGGAAAAAAATCAAAACCGGAGAAAGAGCAAAATTGTGCCTACACCTGTGCTTTCAGGCCTGCAGGTATCTAAAGCTTAGGAAACACTCAAGACTCATCACTTTCTAGTGCCATTGCATAGGTCCCTGCAGGTTTCTTATGGTGCTAAGACCTAGATCATCGTGAGAAGTGAAATCAGGGATGAGAACTTTTTCTTTGCAGTTTGCTTCTGCTTTCCCCTAAGGCCTCCTGACATGGAGAGATGGATGGTGTCCACTGTTAGGGATCAAGAGATCCACCCCTGAATGCCCAGGCTCTGAGAGTCACATTTGTCATTCTCAGTGCTTTCTATCCCTGGAACTTCTCATCATGGGACCTGACTTGAGTGTCCCCAGAAAGGGAGCTGGGGGTTCAAGACATGAGGCATCATCCTTCATTACTCAGGTAGAAAAAAGATGGGATAAGAAGGGGAGGGAGAAAGAGCCACCCATGACTGAGTCTTGATTAATTACCAGTCTTGACAGTGATGAGGAATGTGGAAAACAGAGCAGAAAGGCAACAAAAAAAAAAAAAAAAAAGTAAAAAGAAGAAAAAGAGGGTGAAAGGCAATTTTATAGCCTCTTCCTACACAGAAAATAACTATATATCTTAAAATAGAAAAAATCAGTTCATCACATCAGATGTCTGAGAATTTGGAAACTATAAATAAACAAACAGAGCTCAAGATGTGTTTTCTGGAAGGCCCATCACATTTGGAGACCTGGAGGTTTGGGAAGACTGTCTCTGAAAATCAAAGTCAGGTTTAAGCACAGACATTTCATTTGTATCCTGTGCATTTTCTTTCTGTGCCTATGATGTAAAGAAATTGCAGCCAACACACAGAAACACTGAGACCTCTTGGGAATAAAACTGCACAACCCCTGGTTTGTTTTGTGGGAGTCTTTTAAAGGCTATCTTTGCGTTTTCCTTATTTTCTCCCACAGCATCAGCCGGCTTCCAAACTACCCACACAAAAATATCCTGCAGCTACCTTCTGGTGTGCTAGAAATTCCCAGAAGTAGAACTGCTCTTCAGGTCAGAGAACCCAATTCCTGGGATGCCTCAGTGAAACACCAAATATGTTTCCTTGGAAGATGCCAAAACAAATGTTGTCAGCTTCACAGTTTAGCCCAAGGCTAGGCAGTCCCTTCTTCTCTAGGGTAACAGGAGGGAAAAGATGGTTTGGTATTTTTGCATGTCAAAGAAAGTAAAGGCATGCCATTACTTGAGAAAATCTGAGCAATCACTGGAAAAAGCACAAGGGGAGGGTGAGCAGAATTTGGGAAGAAAGGTAGTATCAGCATCTTGAGTCCAGTTGATGGACTGATTATCTAAGGATCCTAAACACCTCTCCTAAAACAGTGCTGTTTCTCCCACAGGTATATGGTTGAGCTAAGCATAGTCTCTGACAATTCTACTCATCACTTCAGATTATCATTTAGATATCATTGCCTAAAGGTTTGAGAAAAGTTAAAATACTTCTGATTTTAGTCTGGAACTAGATATTCCTGTTAATACACTTACAGGATTGTATCTGCTGGGTTAGATTAATCACATCTGCCTTCTGAAAAACAAAGTCCTAGAATGAATGAACATCACAAACATGTTCCTGTGCAGCAGTGTTACTCAGGGGTCAACAGGGCACCACAGTGTAGGAATTCCAGGACACACTATCATTCAAGGAAAATGCATTAGAAAACTTTTTACTCATTTGGGGACTCCCATTCCTCCAATGTACCATATATCATCACCATCCACTTCATTTATTTATAATTCTTTTCTACACTAATCTTCTCAAGGTATTTCCATAAAACTGTGATTAACTGAATGTTTAAACAGATATTATTTGCCTACCCATTAGGCACTTTGGTCACTAAGAACTTCAATTTCATTTGATTAATAAATGATTTTTGCTTTAAAAATGTTCAGAGCTTGTAATAATTAATAAACAATGCTAAAAATTTGCAAAATTGAAAACATACTGTAATATAAGCTTCCTTAAAATGCTTAGGACTATGATTTATGCAAAGATTAGCACAATAGTGATATAATCTCAAGCTAAATAAATTAGATTCCAAAGCATTCTTTTGCTTGTTCATATTTCTTCCCTCCTCCTTTTAACCATATCCTTTGTTCTATGGCACTGCTAATACACAACTAAAGGTTGGAATAAATCTCCCTAACCAATCTCTTGCCTGTGCAATTTAAAACCAAAGTCAGATCCAGAGGGTAAAATCCATCTCTCTTTTCCCTTTAGTGTTCTCTTTAATTTACGTTCCTTTAAACATCACTATTCTTTAGAGTTATAGCATATTTATGTTATCACCATTCTTCCCAGAGGCTGAACTCTTTTCATGTGCCTTTTTTATTATTCTATACATAACCTTCTCTGAAGAAGCCAAAAGGTTAAGTTTATCGTTTTAGCTAATTCTATAAACAAATTGTATGCAAGTTTTTTTTTTTTTTTTTAATATTGCTTCTCCAAATGTATCCACTCCTTCTGCCCAGTGACAGACTTTCCACAGAGTAGGTGGGTTGTGTGTGTGTGTGTGGTGCTGGGGATCAAATCCAGGGCCTTATGCACTTGAGGCAAGCACTCTACCAACTGAGCTATATCCCCAGCCCAAGAGTAGGTAGTCAACAAGAATAAGTTCCAAATTGTCAGAGCTGGAAAAACTAGTTTTGGGGACATCTGTGTGATTCTGAAAGCCAGGGAAGCAAAGCGACATTTATCTTTTAGTTTCCTTTCATCGTAACGAATTAGGGTTTGGATGTCACTGGTTTGGTAAATATTATATAATACTGTATGTGTGTACTAGAAAATATACTTAAGCCATCCCCACTTCCTGTGGGGTCCACTGTACCACCTCAAATGTTCCACCTCAAGGTTACATATGACCAACACCTCCTGCTTAGCTCCTTGTTGGGATGACAACAATGAACATGATCTTGCCTACTATTCAGTTTTTATCCTGTGGTAAGCACCCAAGCTGAGAGCTTTAATATCTGTAACCGTCGTTCAAATAGGCATTTTTATTATACCTAGTATTTTAACATCTTAAAGAATAAGAATCACAGACATAGTGAGAGAGGCTCAGTAACTACATCAAGTAAATGAGAGGACTTCCAACCCAGACCAGCTATTTGACTTCAGCATCTGGATCTTACTCAATGTACCTTCAGGTAGAAGGTAACCAGGGCCTTGAGAATGCTGTCCTTTCTGGGGTCACCTTAGGTTTGTCAACTGCCTGAACACCTTTATGAGAGATTCTTTTAAGGGTCCCCTGTTCTCTCTGCTAAGTGGGAAAAGTCTTACTCATGCCAGAGGAATATTAATATGCCGCATAACAAGTGAGAGAGTCAGTTGCCTTATGTGGGAACATATTAGCAGCCAAATATACATTCTACTAACAGGCTTCTGTGTAATTTTAGGCAAATTGGACTTCTTTGAGTCTCAGTAGGTTGTTCTGAGTTGCTTCAATGTTTCAAGGTCTTAGGTCAATTTCTTGGCAAATAAGAAGCTGTTGATAGTGTTTGTTGTTACTGTTGCTAAAGGGAAAGTTCTTATCTTTGCCCACCTGTGGCACAATGCTTCAATGTTCAGGCATTTTCTAATTTTTTCTCTGTTAGCAGACACATTATGCCAAGACCCCAATGTAAGTGAGTACGTAGAGATGAAGAAAGTGAGAATTCAGACTGACCCTCCCTCCCATCATACTATGACTTATGACTCCTTTAAGATTAGGCTGGAGGTACCCAATCATAGGGCAGTCCTGAACCACCGCCTCTCTGAATTGCTGCCATCAGGCCAACAGGCACACAAATTGTCTTTATCTGTTATGAATCTCTGACCTGCCCTTGCTCTGGCTCTGGGCTATGCCTTTGTATTTCAATTTGCTTCTTGCTTCCAAAATTTGTGTTATTGGTATCTGGGCTGTGTTCTTATGTCAGTTTCTGAAATACAGGTATGATGACTTCCCCATTCTTCATGTGTCTCTCATGATGGGGCATGGCAACTCTACTCACACGACACACAAGTCTTTGCTCAAGAGCCACAGGAAAGTACTTACTGCTAGGTGCTCTCAGCTGACCATTGTTCTTGCCTAGTTACTATTCCCAAGGCTCAAAGTGACCTCAGCTCACTGTGTTAGTCTGCTTTTCACCATTGTTACTAAACTACCTGACACAAACAACTTAAAGGAGGAAGATTTATTTTGGCTTATGGTTTTAGAGGTAAAAGTCCATGGTCAGAGGGATCCTTTGTTCTGGGCCTAAGATGGGACAGAATAACATGGTGGTAGGGCATGGTGGAGGAAAGTTACTTAGCTCATGACAGCCTGGGAGCAGAAAGAGAAGAAGGGGCTTGAGAGAAGATAAACCCTCCAGTGGCCTACCTACATCCCATCTCTAGCTAGGTCCTACTTCCCATTAGGCCATTCAGCCATCAGTGGATTAATCCACTGATGAGATCAGAACCCTCATGATCCAATTATTTACCCAAAGCTTCAACTTTGAATACACGAGATTGGAGACATACCATATCCAAAACGTAATACTCACGGAAGATGGGAAGCTCAGTGGGGAAATCATGCATGTGCAAGTCTAATTCATGCTGAACTGTTTTGGCTGTGATGCAGTTCATTATGTGCAGGGTTTATAAGGGCAGACCCTGAGAACTTCAGGCATATTGCTAGAGCATGGTTCCTTCATAATGCCTACTGGTACTCATTCTCAACAGTTTCTAAGCCACACAGTAGAAAGCTGAGCAAGAAAAGGTTTACAATAAACCAGATCAAATTGCCTTCCCCTTCCATGCATCTCCACTAAGAGGTTCAGAATTCCAGCGGAACTCCAGAATAATTTGCTGTTTTCAAAAACTCTCTCAATTGGTAACTGCAATGACTATGACTTCTTTCAGTCTATAACCTTGGCGTATATAGAGAAACTAAATCTTATCAGAATTTGGACATTGACCTTTAGTAGTGCATCAGAATCATGAAGATAGTCACATGCCAGCAATGTCCCTAATGCATTCTGCATTAAAAAAAAAAAAAAGTGACCACTAAACATTCATAAGACAATAAATGGAGGTTAACCCCACATTTTAAAATGCTTAATGTCTTTAAAATAAGCAGATTTCATAAGTATGGATAAGTAAGATTTGGATCGAATCTTTTTTTTCAACAAGTGTTGAGCACTGGGGAGAGAATGGGTAGAGAGGAGAAAGAAAGAAAAACAGAAATGTGTCAGTGAAATGAGAAAGAGTTTTTATTTTACTGACTGTCAAGAATAGCAGCATGAAAATAAAGTAAATGTTCAATAAGGATTATGGGTCTTTTCAACTTAATCTGAAAATGTCTCCATGACAAAAGTATTTCCTCCCTCCCTTTTGATGCAATCTCTGGTTCATCAAGCACTACTGGAAGTAACCATCACTGAAAATTATAGGGAAATCTGAGTAAATCAGTAAATGAAATACTACTTCCATTCAGAGGATTTTTCAGGGAATGTCCAATATAGTCCAACTCTAAATGCAATGTGCTTCCTAGTCAGAACATATACCCAAGTGTAATGTAAATATTTGCTCCTGCCATAAATTGTCTTCAGGGAAATTTTTCTCAAGGAAGAGAAAAATCACAGTGTAATATATTTGAATAGACACAACAAACCTGTCTCCCTTTTGATGAATCGATAAATACGTTTTTATTGTTACTGTGAAATAGGTTATGTATGCATAGTTATATGACTCTTCTCTTCCATGTACAAAATAATGTGGGATTGTACTCACAATGAATGGACTTACATTTTCGACTGTTCTGAGTCACTACACAAAAATCATATTCACAGGCCTACCTTGCATATATCTTGCTAGGACAGGAATTTTTCAAAAGTCTGCTACCAAAGTAAAATCTCTAGATGACTTGAACTTTGCTTTGGAAATTCTTTGATTTTCAGGTTACTGGGACAGCAGCTTGGCCCTTGCCTCTTTTAGCTCTTCTTCCTCACTCATTCACTGTGCCCATCAAAACAAATCACATGACCCTGAATAAAGAGCAAAGGATGCTTACCAAAGCCAGGTGGAACACCGTGTCCTCCTGCAGTAATTCAACTGTTGAAGATTTAAGGGTGGCAAGTGCGCCTCTGGACAGTTTGCAATTATTTGACTCAATTGCCTTAATGGCTTTGTTTGGGGGAATAAATTACCTTTTTTCCTGTAGATCCATTAACCATAGGTACATGGACATCTTGTGAAGAGGAAACATTTCTATGAAGGCCAACTTTGTGGTAAGATACCTGCTAGAGAGTCTACCTTCCACATATATTCTATGGAACAAAAGAATATGTGGTACAGGCTAAAGGGTTAGCATCTTCATCTGAAATGAAGGAATTAGAAATACGTCTAATTTAGAAAGACTCCCCACCACCACTACCAATTTTGAAAAAAAAAATACTTTTAATTCATTAGCAAAGGCATTGAATTTAACAATTTCATGCTAATTTTCGACTTTATGTAATTCCTCTTAATTGTGACTCAAGGCATGTTACAGGTGTTTTCTTTGCAATGTTGAATGAAGGAATAAGGAGGCATATGTAATCACAGAAACACTAGATGATTTCTTATGGTAAAAACCTTGAGCAAAGGTAAGCTAAATCTACCAATGCTTCACCAAGGCACAATCTGATGGAGTACAGAGGAAGTGGTCATCTGTGTGCTCGGCAGACAGTTCCTGAGGTTCTGCTTCATGCAAAGCACTGTGCTAAGAGATCTGGGGAACGGTACACATACAGGGCATGAGCCAGATCCTCAGGAACAACAGCTCAGTACCACCAGCTGAGATGATTTTCAGCCCATCCCAGAAGCGTCAGTTGTTGAAATGTTTGGAAGGATTTTGTTGGAATATTTCATCACTTATACAAATCTAGTGTGTACATAAGAAAATATATGCTATTTCCCCTCATGCCTTCACACCCTTTAGAATATTTAATCCCTAAAACTGCCATTACCTGGGGGCAAATGTGGCATTTACTCAGAACCCAAGGAAAAAGTTCATTTGATCTGTTTTAGCTCCAGATACTTCTATATGATGGAAATAGCCATAATTCCTATCTCATTAGGTATATTGTGAGGATTAAATGAGTTAATGGATTTGAACTATTTAGCCATAGTCCCCAAACCAAATGTTAGCTATTAATAATAGAAGTAATAATGCAATGACTCCTGCCACCTGGGAAAACTGCTAAGCAGCTCTAAAAATTTGCCTATCTGCTTCAAAGAGATTCTCCCACTCTGCTCATGAACACTGCTTTGGAATTACTCAAGAAGAAATTATTTACAGGCTTGATAACTGCAACCACCACGCTTTGGTACTCCAGCTGACATCCTCAATTTTATCATGGTTCTAGGCCAGTGAAGCCTGTGGCCTTAGTTCACCACCAAGGCAGAAAAACAGACGGAAACTTGATCACAGGGAATCTGTCCAAGCATTTATTTCCCTTCATTTAGGTCTGTATAACATATAGATCAAATGCTCAAAGCTATTAGGAGCAGAGAAAAATGCCAGAATCGATGTCACAACGCATTTTGCATTTACCTTGAATTAATGCTTCTATATCAGCGTTGTTCCTGATTTAACTTCTTGTTAATGGCCTTAAACGTTTGATCTATATTTTTTGCCAGTTGGAATACAGAAAAGTCCACATCATGGATTCCCCATAGAGTCACCAGGAAAGGAACCTGCAATGCCTTTAGAGATGGCTAGGAAATGTAGCAGGTTTAAGTGGCCCTTTCCTTGTTGGGAGGTTATCATTAAAGAAGTCTGATGTCTTCCTACCACAGAAATGCAATTCTCACATGTGAGAGGTTTTACTGTTTACATACACGTGGAATTTTTTTCCTTTAATGGACAAAGAAATTTTGAAGAGTTGAATTCTTCTCTTATTCTCTTCTCTAGAAATACACCTTATCATAACTGGTCTAGTGCTTTCCAAACATGATTCCCTGGAGATGTTAGTAGCTGGTACATTAAAAAAGAAAGCTACTCTGATAAAGAAACATGGCATATAAGCTATGTTGAATATGCCCAATGTATTCCTGTATAGTAAAATGTCTGAGAAATCCCACAGTAATACAAAATTTTTAAAAAATACTCCATTCACCCCATATTTACGAAACACAAATAAGAAATATTTGGGGGGGTAACATCTTTGATATCTTAGTAGAATTGTCTACTGTGAACTTTTTTCAATTTCAGGTTGAACCACTATAATGGAATGGAATAAAATAGTCAGTGTTTACTGAGTACTTAATGTGCCAGCCAAATATCATTCCATATTTCATGGAATAGCACCATTTTTCCAGACAGAAACCCTATTATACATGAGAATTCTATTAGAATTTCTTAGAATCCCCACTTTATGAGGCCATGCAAGGACAGATAGTAAGTGGCGGGTCCAATCTTCAACACAAGTAGTCTGGTTCCAGGTGATTTGGAACCAGAATTCAGCTGGAAAACTTAGAGGAGTGCCAGAAATTAACTGACAAAATCTCGAAAGGAAATAAAAAGTGAATTTCTAAATCCAGGTAAGAGTGAAGTTCCAAAGATGACATGTTCCTTTGAACATGACAGTTACCCTCAACCTGTCCTTCCTACACCACATTTTCCTGCCTCTCCTGGTTAGCAAGACCTCATTGTTGAGATCTTCTTCATTGTCCTCCAGAGAACTTGAGTTAGCATGTGTGGGGAATGTGCCTTAAATGAATGTCTGCGAAGAGCCTGGAATCTGTTGTTAGATTTTAGCTTGAGGACTATCTTTGCATCCAATAAAGACACTATTGGCAGAGTGCCAATTTTCATAAAATTAGAGATGATACAGGTTTCCTAAATTTGACTCTCATAATGAAAACTTTTTAAAGCTACTTTCCATCTCTGCCAAATGTTACCTTGGAATCTTTTTTCCTTTGATCTCTTCCCCCCCCCCCCCGCCACAGATAAGTATAAATCATCTTTTCTTGCTGTTTCCTTTCCTTTTCTTTCTTTTTTATTATAAAATTAAAATTATTGGCCTGTAGCCCAAATCGCCATAGATTTCACATCTTGTTTGGGCTAATTATATCATCCAGCCTGCAAAATGGTTTCATCAATGAGCTTGCATTGCAGGAACTTTCCTAATCAATTCTTTGACACTTAATTAAAGACTCTGCACATATTTGAGGATCTGAAGGCTGAAACAGAGTTTCTGAGTGTAGGTAGGTGGTCTGAGCTCTGGCACTTGGAAGCCCCATCTGTCACCTCGGCAACTCTGGCTGCTTTGATATTTCTTTGAATTTAAGGAGAGACTCTCACTAGTTCGCTAGCCTCAAGTTTCTTCTCAGTTACTACAATCTCAGACCTGCTGCTGGTAATGGCCTCAAAAACACTGAAGGGTTTCAGATCTATCCACACACAGATGTGTCAGGCCAGAATACTGAAGCCAACCTGTGGGTTTTAAGCTGGAATCCCTCTGGTTTCCATGGAATCTCAGGAAGTAAAGGAAAAACAAGTTAATAAACAGAGAGTCATGGCACAGAGCGAGATGAGCTTTGGTGGTAGCAGACATGATCATCATGTGAGCATAAAGCATTCCGTGATTATAGGGAAGAGTTGGTCCAAATGAGAAATTTGCTGGAATTCTGAACAAGTTTGATCTTGTGGATATCAAATTTATTAATTTAAGTAAATGTTATTTAAAGAGTATAAAATTACAATTTCACACTGCAAGCATTTACTGAACATTTATGGATTATATGGAACTTTACTCATTGCTGTGGGTTCATGTAGGATTTGATCCTTTGCAACCATGTTACATTCAGATGAAGACAAAAGAAATCCACACATGAAATAAAGAGCCACTGAATTTTATGTGAGGGTTGAGGCAAGTCTATACAAAGGGAGATGTGATGGGTTAAACTGGCAAATCCTAGTGCAAATCTTACTCTAACATATGAAAAACATTTTGACCCAAATGAATACAAAATATGAATTTTAAAGTTTAGCAAAATCTAAAAGGTTTAGAATTAAGAGTATGGAATAAAAGCATATTGAGGCTAAAACAATAATTGCGTCATAGAAATACATGCTTGACAAACCTGACAGAGAGTAGAATTTGAATGGAGACTTTGGGTCATAAGTACTCTGATGATGTCAGGATACTTGCTCATTCATTGTTTCAGATCTTAATGCTTTTATTTGTATTGAGTTTGTTTTTTAAAGTCAGTTCCCATTTTAAAATTTATTTAGTCAATATTGGATTTTAGTGGTGAGTAAATTATTTGATAACACTGAAGAATTTGGTAGATTTTAGAGGTCTCTTGTAGAATGTAGCATTCCTCTCCAACATATCAATCTTCAAATTTTACTGGACTGTAGGTTCCATGAAGATTAAGATAGATTGCCTTCACCCAGTTTAGGTACTCAGTAAGTGTTAATAAGGGAGTAAAAATGAATAAACATTACATTTATGACCTCACCAATGTCATAATTCTTAAGAGCACCATGAGAAATAAGGATAACAGCAATGATTGGTAATATCAATGAAGGATTTTTGCTTTTGTAGTAATCCAACCAACCAAGAAACACCTCCAATAAGAACCCACCTCTATAGAAGGGGGTCATCTAATTCTCTAGTCATGTTATACCTTCTAAAAACTGAACTTTGCCATCCATGCTTGACCTGCTTTCCACATGAGATACCTCACCACTGTGGATATCTCCAGGAGTGGGAACACACATTTTCTGGGGTCACATCATCAAAACTAAGTTATCATTTAATGGTAAACATTTTAAGGAGAGCCCTGGTGCCCTTGGTTAAACCTTCTTCCTCCCTTAGTTCAATCTTAGCCATCCCCCACCTCTTAGGGGGTCAGCCTGTCCTATGTATGAGTATACCTTCCTCAGGATCCAGGGAAACAAAACTTCCTACTGACTTCCAGGGTTCTAGTAGGAAAGGGAAATCATACGATTTCAGGAGAAAGAAGGTAGTCATCATCCCGTTAGAATTTTTATTTTTCAAAAGGTAACCAGGGAGAAATAAAATAATAAGACCATTTTATCAGATTAGGTAAAAGACTACAAAAGTAAAAAAGTCAAAGGTGAATGTAAGATTTGACCCAGTCTTCCACTGACAAATTTAGAAGTTTTAGGTCAAGTTCATATATGCATTTTTATTTACATGGTGTTATATATAATTTACATATTTACCTTTAGGACTTTTGCCTATAATTGTTGTTAGTTACTAACTTATACATCTTCATTTTAATATCTCGTCGGTTTGTTTTCTGTATTACATTTGTTATTTACTTATTTATTTATTTTTTTGATGTAGAATCTCCTTACATCTGGGCACAAAATTATCTCCTTCTATTTGCTATAGAGAACATTATAGGTTGTGTATTACTATATGTTGTTGTGCCACCACATAAAGATTATTAGATCTAAGACATTGAAGAGGCACTGGCACAGAAGTGGGACCATATGTGGATAAACATTTCTTCTTATTGTTGTTTCTCAATTATGCAAAGCTTTCACAGTGCCCTGTGATGTTAATTTTAAAACCCCTTACAATATCTGCTGTGAGGTTTTAGGTATAAACTACACTCAGCAAGTAAATCTATTAAAGATTCTATTATGTAAGATACAACATTTAGGACAGGCTGTTATGATGAAAGACTTGTAGAAAATGAATGTAGCAGTTAATTAAGAATTCAAAGACATGAGAGCTAATTCAATTTCTATTCAACAAAATATCACTCTTCATTTGTTTCCAGAAACTAGAGGAAAACATATTCTCAAAAATCTGATGTTTACCTTTAAGAAAATGCTTAAATATTTCTTGCTTGTGTTTGTGTGACTAGGGGGAAAATGGGCAGTGAATTCATTTACTTTTTCCTAGAGACTATAATTTCATATTTCAATTAAAATGAAGTGAGCAGCACGTTTATCGCTGTATAGCAGGCTGTAGGTAGCAGCCGTAGAACTGCTTTCATTGCTATGGCAACTGCACTACATTGTCACGACTACCTTGGCGCTACATGTAATTGTCAGTGTGTGAGCTAAACTGATAATGCACAATCAATACCCCATAAACCACAAACCACATGTTGAGCTTGAAAGAAAAGCTAGAGAAAGAGAGGTAATTTATTACTATTTTTATAATTGTGGTCTGGGGCAGACACAGGCTATTGTAGCAATCTATAAATTCTACTTGAAGGGAAAGCAAGCAAACCTTAATGTACTCTCCCCACTAAATACCTTACCCAACTAGGGATAAGCCTCAAATGGCCAGGAGTACTGACTGAACATGGAACAGAATAGAATGCAGTGGTAGTTATTATTGGGCGCTTGGAAAAAACAAACACACACACAAACAAACTGGTCCTTCACCTGAGGATTACCCATGTGGAAGTTTAGAATAAAGTCTCTAGGACTCTGGGGGTTTGGGTAGCAGAGTATGTATGTGCAATGCTCTCTGGGTATCCTCTTTACTACTAGCCATTTGCAAAAATGAAATGCAGATGTCTTATGCAGACACCAAGTTCAGCTGGGACTAAGTCAGTAGCAAACATAAGGAATCAGATGACTTCATATTCTCCACCCAGTCCTGCCCTTTTCCCCAAGACATTCCAAATCCTTAAATAAAGTAGTTCTCAAACTTCCAATATACCTGAGAATCACTAGAAGAACTTGTTAAAATGCAATTTCTGGGCCCTCTCCAGGGTGTCTGACTCAGGAGGTTTGAGATGGAGCCTGGGAATTTGTTAACCACACTTTAACAATCACTGCCTGACACTAATTTCAACAGATAATTCTTAATTTAAAAATAACAATAACAGCCAGGAGCAGTGGCACATGACTGTAATCCCAGCAACTAGGGAGATTGAGGCAGGAGGATCAAGATTTTGAAGCCAGTCTCAGCAACTTAGTGAGGCCCTAACAACTCAGCAAGACCCTGATTCTAAATCAGATATTAAAAAGGACTGGAGATGTGGCCCAGGGGTTAGTGCTTCTGGATTCAATCCCCAGTAACAAAAAAAAAAAAAAAAAAAAAAAAAAAGAAAAGAAAAGTAACATAACAACAACAAAGATAACCTCTCTTCCAAGTAGATGCACAATATACCTCAACTCTATATTGGAGAAGAGCAGGGAAATGCTGCAAAATGCTTCCACTAACAATGAGATAATGATTCCATTGGTGCCTTCCATCCTAGCAAAGAGAGCTTGTTGCATTGTGTTCTTACTCATTGTGTATGTCTTATTTAGGGACTTCAGAACTGAGAAGCCTCTCTGAAAATAAGTGATGAATGAACCACAGCAGACATGATGGAATAAAACCTATTGGGATCGTAGAGAAACAGATTATTCAGGTCTAAAGAGAAGAGTGAATACAATTGGCAGATGAAAGAAGAAAATAAAGCTCAGATAGGTTTCTTCACCTATAAATCCTTACCTTGGGCCCCATTTTGGAAGCAGACTCAATAGAGTAGAAAGAGAGGAGAAAGAAGCCTGAAGCCTTAGGTGTGAAGGGTCTTTCACTGAGGAAAATGCTGAGTGGTAAAAAATTGCTGAAGCAGTTTGGGCCTGGGCAGAGATTAATGATTTAGCAGGAAACTGCGGATTTAATGGCATTCATGTCACCGAAAAAAAAAAAAAAAAGAAGTCATTGCCTCTGTTGGTTTCCAGTGTCTGGAATGGTACTGAAGTCAAAACATGTATGTCTTGGAGTGATATCAATAAAAAACATGCATGTGAACATTTTCATACCCATAAATGATCATGCTGTCTTGTGCTTTATCTTTAATGTATCCGAAAGGATAGATTCTGACAGCATCTCCTTAAATCAGGTTTCATCTATTCAAATTTACTACCAATCTGAACCATGGAGAAAAATCACAGGTAGATTTCAAATAATAGCAATAAATTAGTGACAAAAGCTACAACTCAGTCAAGAGCTAGACAACAATTTTATGAAAGTAAGCGTTGCTTTTCCATTCCTCTGAAACAATGTCTGTCCCATACTGCCAGAGAAAATGCACAGTAGTTTAACAATAACTTAGTGAATATAATAGAACTCCAACCTCCACAAGAGTAGGCTAATAAAATGGTATTTTAAATTATCATCAATTAAAAATGAGAAAGAAAGAGAAACTCACCAAGATCCCTAATATTTACCAAAGAACCCAGCATGTAACCATAGGTGGTCATTGTGTATTTTTTAATTTAATCTTATTTAAGAATTGGAACAGAGCAGTGTTCTTCAAAATATGGTCTCTGGGTCAGCAACATCTGTCAGTATCTCCCTTGAACTTGTTGGAAATGCAATTAGTCCTGTTCTACTCTAGATCTACTGCATCAGGAATCGTGGAAGTGAGGGTTGAATGGAGTCCACCAGGTGATGCTGGAGCACTCAAGGTTGAGGACTCTGAGCATTGCTCTCTTATTCCTGTTCTCAATTACTGACCTTGATGACAACAAAACAGCCATTTTTTAGCCACACAATTTCCTGAAATGAATGACTATTCTTCAAACTAACTGGTGATAAAAAATAAAGAAGATCTCAGATCATCATCATCCTTAATTTTATCAATTACAATCTTCCTCTATATTCACACTCAATTCAATCTTGATCTCCTTAAAAAATCAAGAGTAACAATAGTAAATCCATTTTACAGAAACTTGAAACAGCAAACTATACTATTTCTTTTCATTTTGTTGTTCAAATTTAGCAATTTAAGATGCAAGTGCCTCTTTCCAGAAATTCACCCACTCCTCAAATGCTCCAAGATTATTTTTCAAATGCAAGTGTATTAGAAAAAAAGACACCTGTGAGAGTTTCTTTCCTTAGTAAAGCAATTTGCTTGTGTCTTAGGCTTAAATAATCCCTCAGAAACCCTAGATTGCAGCATTGGGTACTCAGGCTGTTTTAGAAGATATATGTTTTCCACATTCATTAAAATTAATTTGTGCATTATATGACAAAAACTTATCAAAGCATTTTAGCTGTGAAACTAACTAAATAAATATCCCCAGCATTCCCCACATTTAAAGAGATTATTTATTTTCTCTGAGGGCTGATAAAAGTTCTGATGGCACATTTTCTAATTTTAAAACCATTTTCATTTCACACTTCTGAAAAACTTGAAGTCAGGAGTGAGCGGGTGGGTCTGTTTGAAGTGTGATTCACACTTTATGCTCTCTTCCCCCAACAACTCATGCATATTTATAATGCCAACCAGACTTCAGGTTTT
Organism: Sciurus carolinensis; assembly: GCF_902686445.1. Classification (NCBI taxonomy): domain Eukaryota; kingdom Metazoa; phylum Chordata; class Mammalia; order Rodentia; family Sciuridae; genus Sciurus; species Sciurus carolinensis. The sequence goes on along the minus strand of NC_062214.1, from coordinate 176,979,297 downwards.
AAACATGCCAAAGGAAGGGACAATTTTAGAGGATAATAAATAAGTGTGCTGTAGTTATGCAGCACTTTCTGTCCAAAATATCCACCCTGTTTACAAATGTTAACTCACATTTTCTAAAGATAAAAGGTTAAACAAGTCATCCTCACCTTCATCTTAGCCTACAAAATTCTAAATAAAAAATATTTTTTCTCTTGAGCCATCTCAACAGTACATTTCCTTTTTCCAGGTCTATAATATTCCCTAGTTCGTTTAATGGTTTATTCATCTTTATCATCCAGTTCATCCATCCATCTTTCAGTCAGTCAAGAAACCATTACAGGGCTCCTGTGACATAAAGTCAATGATCGTCTAAAGGATTTCAAAGAGAGAACTCCATAAATCTCATGGAGCACGTATCAATATATAGGTAGATAGATATCAATATGAAAATTGCTACAATTCATAAGTAGGTGGAATAATGAAGAAGTGAATGCCAAACTTTTTCAAGATAAGTTCAAAACAAACATGATTAGTGCAGTGATGTTTTACAAACATGAAAGGATGGAATAGAGTTCTCTAGGCTAATGGGACAGAATCAGCAACTCAATAGAAAGAAATAGTAGGAACTGTCTCAGAGAACTGGTCCAGTTCAGTAAAGTGGCAAATCCTGGAAAGAGCAGATGACCCAGCATATGCTGGTTGCACATGACAACATGGAAAGACTTAAGATGAAATAATAAGCAAGGGACAAAGTGGAAAGAACCTGCTACACCACACTGAGAAGTTGGGTTCTTAGCCTATGGATGGGGCTCTCTACTTAACGCCTTGGGCCAGGGACTTCCTCCAGGAGAGCTAGGGACTATGTGTCTCGCTCAAAGGCATTCTTATTTAGTTATTGAAAGTATCATGCAAGGTCAGCAAAGCACAATCTCAAGTTCATATTCAGTGTCTCTTTCTCATTCTTAAAGCTAACTTGGAATCCTGGGGAACGAATGAAGGGGTTCCTATTATCGGATTTGCATCTAAGTAGATGGAGGATAGATGCTAGTGGAGTGAGGCAAGAGGCGAAACCGCTGCTGTTGACTTTCCAGTTCCTGTCAATCAAGCTGGTTCATTCATTCATTCACTCAATTAATATCACTGAGTATTTAAAATGTGCAAGGCCCTAAATTAAGCTCAGAATCAGATAATGTGATTGTCATAATAGTCATACTGTGCAGTCTACTGGCTTATTTTTGGTTGTTTTTGTTTTGTTTTTATCTTCCTTTAGTTGGTAAACTTCCTACATGAAGCAACACCACTTATTTTAAATGCAATCATGAGCTTGCCTAGAGCGCTACTACCACACTATGCATGCTCTGTACATGCCACAAATGTGTGCTGATGACATTCAGTTTCACAACTACAACATTGTTTTGTAACTTAGCCAGGAAACAGAGAAGTGCTGTGATTTAAACAACACATCATCCCACTTCTTCACTGCCAGCAACAGAGCCCAGAAGCCAAAATTCTGGGCTTGGGAATCAGATGGTTGGCAAAATTCTGGGAAAGAATTATAAGCACTGAAGAGTCTTTCCCCTTTCTGGAAGAGCCTACACCCTTCAAGTATGCATGCAATTTTTCATGTCATTCAATGTCTTGTAGCCTTCTTGTTATTCCTCCTGTAGACTGAATCCATTTTCTTGTTGGAAAATGCACACTAACCACCTGCTTTAAAAAAAAAAAAAAAAAAAAAAAAAAACCCAAGATATTTATTATAAAGGAGAACTCTACAGAGTTTACTACTTATATTTATAGTCAACAAACGTAAAGCACATACAAAGGATCTTTTTAAGTTTATAAATTGTCCTCTGAAAAGTATTGGAGATAACCCAAATCATCTTACATCTAATCAGGAACAGCTGTGAGCAAATGTGTTTTCTCTTCTTTATCTTACACTGACCTTGTACACCCATGTCATGCTGTGACTTGTCTTCTTCACATCAGTTTTTTTTTTTTAAAGCTGAATTCTAAATTATTTTACTTATGCACATATTTAAAATTGGTTTATTTTGCTTTATTCATTCCACATCACCCAATGCTTCCCTTCTCCCCAACCCTTAGAAATACAAATAATAACTTGCATCATTTTGATCTCTTCCCATTATTATCTTGTTTCCACACTTCATAATACATTGTAAAAATTATTCTAAGTCATCCAGTTTAGATAAAGTAGATTAAGTCTCTTTTTCTAAATGGAAGCATGATTACTACAGTTGTACTTAATTCTATGTCCCTATTTATCAACATTTACTTATTCTTTCCTCTTTTGGGGAACCACTACAAAGAATGCAATAAAATCCTCAGATATATGTTTAGACACTGATATTTTTATTTCAGTGAAACAGATTATCATAACTTGGATTTCTGAGTCAAAGGGAATACCTATATCTATATATATATGTAAGTATAAACACTAAAAATATATTATGCATCATATAATAAATAATATTGTGTATTATTTTATTATATCATATAAATATATTGAGTTTTAAAACTAAATATATATATATTTTAAAAATTTTAATAGAAATTGACAACCAAAAGTTGATCTTTTTAAAAAATACAGCCTAATATTGGTTTTCTGTATGTCAAATAGCAGGAGGAATTACCACTTTTAAATCTGTGTCGATGGTAAATATAAAAGATATTTCATTGTCTTTTAAATTTGCAAATTCTATTGGCCACTAATGAGATTGGACATCTTTTCATATGTTTAAGGGCTATTCATATTTTTCTTCTGTGAATTCTTCATACATGCTTACCACTTATTTTCTTTTGAGTTGTGTTTCCATTAGTTAACAGTTTGCAGAAGTTCTATGGACAGCACAGAGGTGGCTTCATCTTTACATCTGCTACCACCTATCCAGAATTAAGGTTGCCCTTCTCTCCAGAGCAAAAGAATGTTAATGTTAAGGTTGAACATATTTCAAGGTTAAGAAAACAAAGGTAATTACAAAATACATGTCGTTAGCCAGTCTCCATTGCAAATGGGCAGACACGATGATGGCTAAAGTATAGAGCCTAAATCCAGGCAGGCCTTTGGGTCCCTTCCTTTGAAAGGTGCAAATTTAGCCAATAGTGTATTTCTTGCTTTCACTTTCCTATTTTTTTTTTCCCTTCCTTGCATTGGATCTGATAGTAAAGGTGGGACAGCCTTTTGGTGAAAATTAAGTGACAAATGTGGAAATGAAAATTGATTATCAGTAGCACTAGGTGGATAGAGAGAGAGTACACACAGCTTTCTGTCAATGAATGGAGAAGAGTGTTGGTCTGCTTACCTTCTGGCTTCTTAGTACATGAGAATAATTAACACACTTATTTTAGGGCACTGTTTGTGGGTGCTCAGTTATAACTATTTGTAGTTATAACTACATGGACACATTTCACTAACACATTTCCCAAATATATCATTTACATATTAAATTTCATATATTTTACTATAAAAGTAAATAAATTTTATAATTGAAAATTTTTTCTTTAATTTTTTTTTAATTTAGCTTTTAATTTTTTACAGGTTGCATTTTGATTCATTGTACACAATGGGGTACATAATTTCGTTTCTATGGTTGAACACAATGCAGATTCATACCATTCATGTAATCATACATGTACATAGGGCAATGATGTCTACATTTTTGTTTTTCTTTTCTATTACAGCTTAGGGGATTCTTGTTTTGGTTAGAAATGTGGCAACCAATGCCTAGGTTGTTCAACTGGTCTAAATATATATATATGTTATACAAACATATATAATATATACACATACATATATAAAACCTTTCATATGGATGACTAGTTGTGCTTCTATCATTTATCAAATAATGACTTCCCACCACTTTACTAAATTATAACAGCTTTGTAAATGATTCAATTCCCACATATACTAGGGACAATTTCTGAATTACTATTCTCTTCCTTTAATCTATTTGCCTATTTCTATGCCAGGATCATGCATTGTTTTTTATTATAATGCTTCATTTTAGAATTGTATGGTATGGTCCTTTCTCAAAACCTTCTTTCTTATATTCTTTATCTATATTCATTCCTTTCTTCCCCTCCCTCAATGGTTTCTTTTGGAGATATTCAATATTGTCAAACATAAAAGCAATAGGACAGAAAAAAAAAGAAACTGATCCAAAAAAATATGACATGAAAAATACAATACCTCTTTACTGAAGCCTTGAAAGTAAGTGTTTATCTGTTCTGTACACATAAGGCAATGGTAGCTCAAGTTTGGGGATCTACTAAGTATTACAGTTAAAAGTCACAGTTAAAAGTCACAGTTAAAACTTGGGAGTGTATGGCTCTAGAGTTGTGTTTTTTTTTTTTTTTTTTTTCTTTCTACCAAATAATTTCTTCTCTACAGTAATTTTCCCCAAATACTTTTACATTTAATATTTGTCTCCTACATAGAGACATTAATAATAATTGGCTCAAATGCTAAAAGCAAGAAGATATTTTAAAATATGCTCCCATCCATAACCAAGGTGTTTCTTATGTCCACTGTGTCATATATAGAATGTGTCCTTTTGTTTATTTGTTTAGGATTGTTGCTGGATAAAGTCAAGCATTTCCTCTTGGTCACAGACTTTCTGGGAATGCTACATTTATCTTCCTTTTACTCCTGGAAGTTGGAGTTGCACACAGTTGAGCCCACTGACTTTTCCTTCAATTATTTTCCCAATGGGACAGAAAATAAAGCTAAATAAACAATTAAACAACAATAAAAATAAAACACCAGTTTTCTCTCTAGAATGCAGAAACTTAAAGTTCAGATGTGGAATCTATTTCTCCTGAATAGAATTTTGTTTCCATATACTTTCGACAAGAACCTAAAAGGAAGAGAGATAAAATAATTTTTTTAAAAAATGGCTGACACTCAATCTCCATATCCACTGGTATCATCAGGTGTGTTTAAAAGCCTTGTCCATGTTTTAGATGGGTCCATTTGGAACTCACTTCTCTCTATTCTAAAGGATGGTGACATGATGCATGGTATTGAAATTGTTGGGTAAGGGTCAGTTATACTATTGATTATGGCCCATTGAAAGCCTCTTTCAGTGACTTTGCTTTAGTCAAGCTCAAGGAAAAGGAGAGGTACAGAAGAAAGCAGAATGATCTTCTGGTATTCATTTCAACTACTTACACAATAAGCTATAATACCTCCCCATGACCTTTCCTCAAAATCCTATTCCCCTATTCCAAGAGGAGAGAGATAATTTGAGGCACCCTACTCTCAGGGAAGAGAAGAGAGCAAAAATACTTCACTGCCTCCCTTCCCCCTCTCCACCTGCCCTTTCCTCACTGTAGAGTTGATTACACAGCTTGTGTAAAGGTTTAATTAAGGTCAAAATTAAAACATGGATCCTACTTCTGTGCCTGGGGGGAAGTCAGTGAATATGTTTTTGAAGTATAATTTCAAGGGTAGAATGAAACCTTGTAGAGTGGGGTTTTCTTACTAATTGGGCCCTAAGTGAGGAGACTGTGAGTTTTAAGGGGTCCTCAAAGGTTATTTGCATTCTCTACCTTCTCAGAAACATACTTGAAAAGAGAAATAATTCTCCTCCTGAAAAAGCATTTTGAGATAGGACAGTCCTTGATTTGTGATACTAAGGTTCAGAGAGTCAATCCAGGAAGTCCCTGATTAGTATCCCAAATCCATGATGCAGGTTAATTTAGGCACCAAGGAAGTATAATTTTCTCTTGAAATTCTAACTACCTCATATTCCTGTATGGATTATATCACAATGAATACAGGTTCTTTTGAGACATTTGGTACTACTAAAATAGTTAGGTTCTGAAAATGTACAGACAGGAGAAAGCTAGAAAAAGAATTTTTAAAAAGCATGGCAATTCTAGACACCTTTTTGTTGAAACCATTCTTCCACAGAAATGTTCAAGTGGTGTGCTCCCCATGTATATTCATCTATGCTCTTCATTGACGGAGAACGAGTTTTCCGTCCAAATCTATCCTTTTCAGGCTCAGTTTATATTGCACCTCCTCTATGAATACCTTCTTTCCCCATTTCCAGATCTCTCTTTGCTGCATATCTGTAGCACCTAGTATGGATAACACCCACCTGACATAAAGATGCAGGTATAAATATCTAGTTTAGTTGGAGTTCTAAGATTATAAGAAAACTGAAATGCCAACTATAATATTCCACTTTGCATATTAAAAGCTACTTTTTAAAGATATTAAATAATTTGTCTAAGTCATACCAACTTTTACTGAATACTTCTTCTCCTTAGCTGCATCACAGACTCCTAGAATGCAGAATAAAGGTTTTACCCTTCCTTAGATTCCCTGTAGGTTCTCACTCAATAACTTTTCCATAATAGATACTTCATAGATAGCATGTTGTTTGAAAGATTAACATGGTACTTTGAAGAAAATTCGATTTAACCCACTGCAACCAAAAAAATCTATTAAATATGTAATTTAAAAATCACCACACTGAGTGAGGAAGACTACTGCTTCCAGGGAGTTTTCAAGCAAGTTCTGAAATAGTAATTTTAACATAAAATACTCAGCATCTCATGTTTGCCAGGATTTAAGAGTGAGAATGCTATAAACAGCCATTAACATTTTATCATGCAGTCTCCTGAATTGAGCAGAACTGAAAGAAATTAATATTTTCTGAGCACCTACTGTGTGCTGGGCACTTCACATAGATAGCTTTCTATAAGTTTTACAGCAAATTTGAGTCTCCAGATTAATGTACTCTTTACAAATGAAAAAAAAAATGCAACCTCAGATGGGTGTAACATCAGCTCAAAGTTCTATACTTTGCTAAGTAACAGAAGCAAGAATGAAAATTAAGGATATCTGGCTTCAAAGATTATTGTTCTTTTAAAAAATCTATTTTATATATAATTCCTAAGAAAAGTTGCAATAAGTCAACACTAAAAATAGACAATCACCTTAATATTAGACCAATATCAATTTTCACTTTTGTGGGCTAAAAAGTGTTAAATAAACAAAAATGAGCATTTACAACATACAGAAGATTAATTTCCCAGTTACTATAATCAAATATCAAGGTCATTATTTGTGATGTGAGACTCACAATACTTGAGAAATTTTTTGGTTCTAACCACAGTAACAATACAAGTAAAGAGGGAAGAAGAGACTGATGAGATGATGTGTCCATGATTAAATTGACACTCAAAACAGGAATGAGACAACTTAATGAAGGAGTACTTGTACTACCTCTTAACTGCTCCAGAATTCTAGGCAGTTTCCCCCTCCCTATTGGTTTTGAGACCTATCTAGAATCAGCAGCACATTCCTTAAATTTTTTCCACATATACATAATTGAAGAGGAAATATTTCAGTATACTACTTGACAAAGAAGTTCAAGAAAAAAATAATAAACCAATGCTGGAATTAAAGGAAGCTGCAGAAGGACCTGTTGAAGGGCATATGTTTTTAATATTGCAGCACATAGAACATTTTCTACTTGATTCCCAGTTGCATTGCAATGGCCATTTGTAAATCATTTTTAATTGTCTTATTAAGCAGCTTAGAATGCAGCAATCAAAAGTGTGTGGTGTTGTGAGACCTGGCATTGCCATCAGGCACGGATCAGCAGGCAGGATAATAGAAGATGCAGGATTATATAACCATTTATGGTCAGTAGGGAAGGAGGTCTGGAGAGAAAGTGGTACATGACTGGTTTGGAAGAGATGCTGATTTCAGACAATATGAAACCTGACATTATGGTTCCAGGGAATGAAAACCCTTCCCCCACATGCACACATTAGTCATGTGCAGATGGATGACTGCATTGGGAAAAGCAAACTCTCAAAAGTTGTGATCTCTTTTCAAGGAGAAACTTCTCATGCAATTTTCTGAGTCATGACATACAGGCTATTTGCGAAATAGGCCTCAAAGGTCGAATTCTGTTTGTGTGTGTGAATTCCCAGTAACTAAATCAGGAAGTTGAATTACTTCTTTGATGAAGCCATACAAAAGTGCATGAGAATGGAATCTTCCTTTGAGGTGAAATGCAACTGTAATTCCATAAAGACAATTTTCAGAGGTGAATGCATGTGTCACCACTCTGTGATTCATAGTTATGACATCTTTAGACCCAAAATAGATAAGATTCCTTCTCATTCCTCTACAGACTTAATTGTCTTGCACTGCCCGAAAGCATCCTAGGGAAAAGCAGCAAACTCCTGAATTAATTATTATGCCACTTCAGACAGTAGCAAGAGCCAACAGTCAGTGGTCATCAAAAGAGGGGTTGGGCAAATGCATGCAGAATTCCTATCTGAGGAATCACATCAAATCTATTGTTCTTCATAGACGATCTCTTCCTAGGCAATAGCTATTTCAATTCAACCATCAAGAGTTCAGTCAAAAATTAAGCATGTTCAAAGAATAATTTATATAATTAATGCCAATGTATTTGTAAATACTTGAAGAGAATTTCATTTTAATACAACATTAGTGCAGAAAAGTTTCTGACTTCTTAGGTTTATAGATCTCAAATATGCACTGAAGCATAAATAATACATAGTTTTTCATTTTTTCTCTTGATTTTCTAGCTATAGGCAAAACTATTTTAAGTCTGTTTTCATATGCATCTGGCCATATCCAGAGGAAAAAATATAAAAAATTTAATAAGGACACTATTGATCAAATATTGTAACAGTCTTAGGAAACTCATTATTACTATGCATTTTCTGTATAATGATTCATTAATTTTTCTTAGTTTTAGACTCTGAAATCAGTTTAATCAACAATAGGGTATAATCTCATTTATGGGAAATAGACATGAAAAAAGAGGGGAAATGAGAAGAATTTCCTAAATGTGCGTTATTTCTCATTTCCATAAGTGATAGTTCCTTTTCCCCAAATAAATCCCTTTAGTTATCATGAATATAACATTTCAGATATATATTTGGTAAACTCTCCACAAAGTTTCTCAATGGAAATCATAACCATCTCGTAAGTGGACATATTCTATACTTTTCCCAAAAAGATTAATTGAATAAAAGTAAACCAATTAATCAGATTCATAAAGAGACTGATTAAATATTTACCTTTATAATGAAAATGGAAGAAACAAAGAAAGATCTATGTAGGCATAAATGCCACTTAGTTTTATGTCTAGGATTTATATATGTCTTACATGAGAGGCCATGATAACCCAACTTGTTGACTATAGTCAAGGTACAGCATTGTTGAACTCAGCCTTATTTTATCAGAATTCTGTATCTACACTAAAGAGTTCAAAGATATAGATAGATCAGACATATAAATTACTGTTGAGGGGATGAGTATTCTAAGGAAAAAGCAACGAATGACAGGTCTAAATAATTATAAAAACATTATATAGAAAATTTATTTATAGGATTTGTAACAAGAGGCTCAGAAGCAAATTGGTAAGTAAAGAATCAGACAGGTCAAGGTAAAATGTTCAATACAAGGCTACAAATAATGTATACATTCAAAGGAAGTACTTCATATAATGCTGGCTGACTATGCACATAATACAGGCCAAAAATTTAAAGGACCCACATAGGACTAGACAAGGAATGAAATATTATTGTTGTTGTTTATACTATTTTTATTATAACAATTATTTTTAGACAAGGTATACTATTAAGAAGGGATGGTAAAAGGGGTATGATTTTATCCTCATTGTGCCATTTTCTGCAGTTCATTAAATGAAAGAAATTGATTCAGCAAAGCTAATTTTGTAATTAAAAAGCTTATCATGGTTTTCTGTAATGAGTTAAGTAAACAGACAGTAATTCAGTTACAATATTTACACAGCTTATACCAAGGGATATTTGCTTACTAAATTAAATAATATGGGAGAGTGAGGAAGAGATAAATTAAAATGGGGGTGCATAAAGTGTACCAAGGGCAAGAAAGAATTCTGTCTTGGTAGGTCATCACTGCATTTCTTATATTGGTGTCAGGACAAGAATTTAGCTATTTGAATTTCCCCTGGGATAGAAGACACTGTGGTCAGGGACTTCATTAGATTGTTGCTCTATTAAGAATTCTGGCTCATCTCTCTTGAAGGAGAGTAAATAGTCTACTTGAAGACTAAAAGAGACCAGGTTTTCCTTCCCCTTAAAAGTTCTATTTGCCTGTTCTTACAGAGGACCAGGTATGTCCTGAGCTCCTCATGGATGTGAGGGGAGTGAGCTTAAATTGCAGAAAGCTTGCCAGTCTTCTGGGGAAGTAGAGTGCAAGTGTTCCATGACAGTCTCTCAACATCCTCATAAGTTTATTTTTGCAAAATGTATCAAAGTTAGTCTAAGGTGTACTATGATCAGGAAATGTCTTTCTGAAATGTCCTTCCAAAGGTGAAAGCCATAAACACCATATCAATGAATTACAAATTTTGAATTTTAACTCAGATTTAGAGAGAGACAAACAAAGATAAAAAGATACAGAGAAAGAAGAAGAGAAGGGAATGGAAGAGAAAGAACAGGACAAAGAAGAGATAAAAGGAGGGAGGACAGGAGAGAGAAGAGAAAGTAAAAGAGGAAAAGAGAGATCAAGAGGGGCAGAAAATGAATGGGAGGAGATAAATGACAGGCTCCAGAACCACAGCACCTACTTTGGCATGGGGTTAGATCACTCAAGTAACCACCAAATGCAACTCTTGCCTTAACAACTGGCAAGATTTTGCCACAGGAGAAATTGCTGACATCAAAAAAACTGTGGTAAACACGCTTTGGAAATTTTTGCTCTGAGATTTGCCATCAGGCTCTCATTTTATAGCTCAATATGAAGCTTAGATGTTGGACTTTGAACCAAAGACAAAAAACAAAAAAACAAAAAAAAAACACCCTTTCCCACTTTTGTACTCATTTACTAATTCAGTGGGATCTCACTATTTCAGGGATTTTATTATTGTATGTCAGTGCAAGTTAGCAGATCTCAATCACTTTCTGTGGAACCCTGATGTTATCTTCATTAAATTGTAAGTCATTCAGCACCGCGGACAGTTCTCTTTCTCCAAAGGAAAGTAGACCTACAGGTTATATGGCTTAGCTTTGTTGTATTCATGTCTTAATCACACATGGGATGCACCATGGAACAAAGCAAATATTTAATTCAATTGAGAAGTTTTCAACAGTGAGCACACCCATATCCTGAAATGTTAAAGGTATTTCAAAGTACATACTGAAAATACTTGACCACACATTCATTCACATTTGTCCCTCCTTTCAATCTTTTTAAATGGAACTTTGTTCAAATCAATACAAGTTACTATGTGTCAAAGATATACTGTCAGTATATTAATGCCTATTGATATTTATTGGTAATGCTAATTGAAGAAATCAATGTCAAGTGTCTTGGACCTTCATAGTAAAACTGACAGAGTCAAATTCTCTAAAGAGTCAACTTTCAGAAATTTATAGAGTCTGGGATTAAGAAAAATATGTAAATTCTTCCCAGTATCAATTTTATAAATGTTTCCTGAATATCTATGATGTTAGGTGTCACAGCTGAATAGGAATAAACCCTAGGAAAACAAAATTTTGAGAAATGCTCCACTTATCCTCTTTGTTCCTGTAACTGCAGGCAAATTATGGTGTCATTTAAAAGAGAAAAGTCAAATTTCAGATGTAGAAATCCAAGGATCTGCACTATACAAAGAGGAAGAATAAGAATATTACATCAAGTAAGCATTTCGAGATGAATGGTTTAAAATCTAATGTTAGAACAGTCCTTTAAGCAAGACACAAATGAAACCCCCTTGCATTATTAATTATAGGTTTTCTACCCATAGATACACTCCAATATGTTACAAAGTTTATCGGCATTTTATATAAAAATGGAGATCATAGGAAATAATTATTGTCTCTGGTTAAAAAGTGGTCATGACCCTATTCTAAGATGTTCTTCCACACCTTTGTCTATTTGCCTTCTTCCTATGCTGTACCAGCCTACAACCATGTGCCATCTGTTAGCTTCTGCCTGCAACACGTGAAGCCTCTTAAGTATCTGAGTATCATTTTAGATTCTATTTTTCAGGTTAAAAGCAGTAAATTGCAGATGGCAAGTTTTTTTTTTTTCTCCTTGAGATTACTGAAAGCTGGGGTAATTTTGTCGTGAGTCACATTAAAAAAAGAACAAGTGATGTTATACAGCACCTACTCAACATGAACATGTGCAAAATACAGCCATCCACCCAGTCATCCATTCAGCAAAGGAGGGAAGGATTTTGCTTTGCTTTATGGTGACAGATCTTGGAGTGAGAGAATTGTGTGTAGTTCAACGTGCCCTGTAAGCACAATCACACCATGTGTGAGAATGCAGTCTGAATAAAGAAACAAAACCAGGGCTGGTAGTATAGCTCAGTGTTGGAGCAAGTGCTTAGCATGCAAAAGACTCTGGGTTATATTCCTAGTATGCACAAAGAAGTAAAGAAAAGAATATAGAAAGAAAGAAAGAAAACTGATGGTACACCTACAGTTGATTTATGATAGGCTCTACATTGAGTGGACTCATTCAAAAAGCTGAGGTGGGGAATCCAGGTCAAAGAATTCATTATGCAATAACAATTTCACTTACAGACTAAGTAAAATTAAGAATTTCTGTAAAGAGTCTCTGTTCATTTTAAAGTTTGGACATCAAACCTGTTAATCTGTTGAAATTTAAGAAGTTCCTGAAATACATATTTGTTGAAATTTAAGAACTTGATGAAATACCTTCCATTCTTTGAAATGAGAAACAACTCTGAAGGCATAGTATGGCAACAGAGGTTGCAGAAGACTGAGGAGGAGGTAGGTGATTTGGGTGACGCTGGAGCCCAGGAGGGGAAGAGTTTGCCTCAACTTCTTTTAGCCTTCTCTGGGAATCTCCTCCAAGTCAAACCACTTCAGTGAGTATTAGTATGCTCTGAAGAGATGGCAGCCATAACCCTGTGGTTCCCTGAGGCATTATATTCTAAAATCCGTTTCTGCAACTTTGAACTGTCAACTTACTTAAAATTTCTCATGGATGATTCTTCACTGCAGTAAACCTGTATCCTCAATTCCCATTGTAAGTCTGAAAACACAGCATAGTACTTATATGTGGATGATTATAGCATTCTCCAAGCTGAGCACTTATAAGAATAAATCCACATGCCTAAGATTATGAAAGCAAGTGGTTGCAACACAGAGTGCTTCTGCAGCAGGCAGTAAAACAAGCAAATTTTAATAAATAATATCATTAAATTGCATTGTCCAATGAATATTTCTTTGAAGTGCACCAGTGAAGATTTGAATCAACCCTTACATCATTAAAGTAGGCATTATAATATATATGAAATTATTTTTGCTACATTATTTATACCACATTAACTGGTTCATTAATCTCACCATTTAGATATTTATGAGTAGTACCTTAAAGAAAATATATCGAATTATCAATTGGTAATAACTGATGTGCCTTAGAAAGGTAGGAAATATATCAGAGCCTCTCCTACATGTCTTGAACTAACTGCTGCTCTGATTTTAGGGGGTATAAAAATACTTCCAAGAGAAAAAAATATATATATATGTACACATGTATATACCTGTCCTCCAGACATGAAGGAAATGGGTAGATCATGCTGCACCTGAACAAAGGTGAAGCACAGTGATGGAAAGAAGAGGATGCAATGGAAACAAAGACAAAAATTATCTTTTTAATGTACACAAAAGCACAACTTACAAATGAGGACCTGCTTCTAAGGGTGGATCTTTACTCAGCTGCAGCCCACCTCTCATCCTAGACTTGGCACCACAGCATTTCAGGTGCTCAGCATGCAAACAGGCAATTTTCAAGTAGCAATGAAAGAAAAGTGGGACTCAACTAGGTTCTATCACAAACACCTTTCCCTTACAAAATATATCTCAAGCCTCAAATAGTTCTTAACTATGTGTTATAAGTCCTCCTTTGTATATCCACTTCTTTCTTTTCCAACTTGCTTCCCAATGAACTACCTAGAGTCATTTTACCAGTCTAATATGTAAGAATTTATAATAATGCTGTTGATGGGAATTTTGAATCACTATCACTTATTTATCAAATAATGGCATCCAGTTCTTGGTGCTCTACTAATTTTCAGAAATGCCTTCCTCAAATAGTGATGGGGAAGCTATTGCTGTCTGGATGGGGAATCTGTGAGTATGATCAATCCCACAAGGCAGGGCAGTCCAAGATGAGCATCTGCTTCCTTCACTAATGGTACAGACACAAAATCAAGGCACAGGTGAGAAAGGCCCCTGAGATTCTGGATGTGTCATTCACTTAGTCGCTGGTTTCCAGGGTGACCCTGAGCTGGTGAGGTTCTTACCCACTTTTGTGGTCACTGTGTTTGATGAACACCTTTAGAAAACATCCATCCTTAACAATAAGTGGGTAGATTCTGATTTAATGCTGGAATCTAAGTGACCTATATGCTGAGATACTATCACTTTTCTCTCTCATTGCTAGTGTAAAAATCAAGAGAGGGTTCATTAAGACCCAAAAGGCTCTAAGCATGCCCTCTCTCCAAGCAGAGAAAAAAACCTTCATTAAAGAACCAAGAACACTAACATCACCACCAGCAACAAAAGCAAATACCAGAAAACAGGAAAACAGGCAGAGAAGTAAAAACTTAGATAATTCCTACCCTGGTTAACCTGAAGTGATTTTTCAAAGTCTTGGAACATTGTTTTAATTTTTTCAACTTGGGGGCTGCTAATGGCAACTAGTGGGTGCAGCCCAGGAATGTTCATGCTACCATGCATAGGACAACCATTTAACTCACCCTGGATGTCAACAGTGCTGAGGATGAGAAGCCCAATGAAAAAGGAAGTGGAAATGGGAATGAAGTGTGGTAACAGGGTATGTGCCGAGATCTGGTGGGGGTCATCACTGCCAATTTTAAGCTGTCTTCTTCACCTGAGTTCTGTAGACTTCAGGAATATTCTATTTCTTTCTGACTCTAAGGAATCCCTTAGACTCTTATTCCCAAATTTGTCTTCAAAGTCTTGGAAATAAAATAGGATCATATTACAGAATTAAAATAAAGCAATGTACTAGGAGGAAGGAATTTGAACATTTATCATAAAAATGGTAAAATTCCAGAATGGTCAGTAAAAGGTTTTGGTTTTTTATGATTTATTTGCTTAACCTTGATTCCTTAATATAAACCCATATTTCAGGAGATTCAGAATTCCGATCTTAATTTCAGTGGCATAAGCCATTAACATACTTTTCCAAAAATAATGATACTTAGCCTCTTATCATAATTAGTAATATTTTTTAAGCAAAAAGATTATTTCAGCCCAGCAACTTGCGGGTGCTGAGGCAGGAGGATTGTGAGTTCAAAGCCAGTCTCAAAAAAGTGAGGTGCTAAGCAACTCAGTGAGACCCTGTCTCTAAATAAAATACAAAAAGGACTGGAGATATGGCTCAGTGGTCAAGTGCCCCTGAGTTCAATCCCTGCTACCAAAAAAAAAAAAAAATGATTATTTCAGTAAAGGTAAAGATTACAAGCTCCAGAACAAGATTGTCTGACTGTGTGATCATAGCAAACTAATAAATGCTTACAAACTGTGTCACATCTGGGAAATGAGTACTTTAATAGCATTTCCTTTACAGAGCTTTATGAGGACTGAATTTGAATATACATCAAAAGTACTTCCACAGGTAACTGAATAATAATCATTTGGTAATTGTTGTTGTAGTGGTTGTTTTGTCATGTACATTAAAGAACTTGGCTTAAATAAAATCTCCTGTTCTTTTAATAAAGAAGTAGTTCAAAGATATTTTTGAAGATAACACTTCAGAGCTATAACTTCTCACCAGTTTAGGTCACATTATTGAAAATACTTGTGGATAGAGACATAGTCTCCACAACTTTATTGGGATATATGAGTTCTCTAATATTTGAAACTACTGTGTTTGAGACATTAAGTGATATTAAATAAAAATGAAGAAAATACTAAATCATAGCAAATCACACATATGCAAAGTTATTAATTTTTAAGCTTTCATTGAATTCTTATTTCCTTATTGAGAAAACAGGTACTTATAGACTTTTAAAAGACTTTGAATATTTGTCAGTCTCATTTATTTTTCTGTTATTTATTTTAATGAAAAAGAATAAACCTTGGCTTTTTGTCGGTCTGCAATATATAGCTAAATATAATAACACCATTTGTTCTTATTGCTTTTACTTTTACCACTATCTTTTATTTATGAGAAAGGAAACTGACTTTCCATTTACCTTAGGGTTATATAGTTTGCTTTTAAAATAAATGTGTTTATTTTTAAGAAAAGTAAATCAACTTAGGGAAGACTTTTAAATAAATAACTGCACAGGCGATTGGTAGCTATGACAAAAACAGTGAAGTTGGTATTTGGATGACATTGGGATAGATAATACTGCATGACCCTTTTCATGACTTATCTTTGAGTACTAGAACCATGTCAGTTAATTCCATAAGTTCTTACATATAAGCTATATTTTATCCATCATTTTGCTTAGCATTTTACCAAGAACTGTAGATACAGTTCTTTATTTTTAAGTCATTTTATTATGTAAGTGATACATGCATTTTGTAGAAAATATTAAATAAAGAAAAGCACAAAGAAAAAACATAGTCTATAATCTCACTACCTAGAGATAAGCATTAACGCCTGGGTATCTCCTCCTTGTATATTCTTTTATTCACACATAATCTTATTTTTTTGTTCTTTTTAGATATACATGATAGAAGAGTATATTTTGACATATTATACATACATGGAGTAAACTTATTTTAATTGGGATCCCATTTTTATGGTTGCACATGATGTGGAGTTTCACTGGTGGTGTATTCATATATGAACATAGGAGAGTTATGTCTGATTAATTCTGCTGTCCTTCCTATCCCTACACCCCTCCCTTCCTTCAATTTCCCTTTGTCTAATCACTGCACTTCTCTTCTTCCCCTCCCCACTTTGTTGTGTATTAACATCTGCATATCAGAGAGAACATTTGACCTTTGGTGTTTTGGGATTGGCTTATTTTACTAGCATCATAGCCTCTAGGTCTATCCATTTACTGACAAAAGTCATCAAGTCATTCTTTTTATGGCTGAGTAATATTCCATGGTGTCTATATACCACATTTTTTTTTTTTATTCATTCATCTGTTGAAGGGCATCTAGGTTGGTTCCATAGCTTAGCTATTGTGACTTGAGCTGCTATAAACATCAATGTGACTGCGTCTCTGTAGTATACTGGTTTTAAGTCCTTTGGGCATAAATCAAGGAGTGGGATAACTGGATCAAATGGTGATTCCATTCCAAGTTTTCTGAGGAATCTTCATACTGCTTTCCAGAGTGGTTGTACAAATTTGCAGTCCCACCAGCAATGTATGAGAGTACCTTTTCCCCTACATCCTCACCAACATTTATTGTTGCTTATATTCTTTTTTTTTTTTTTTCTGTTTATGAGCCTTTATTTTTTTTTTCTTTTTTGTTTTCTTTTTTAAACGTTTATTTATTTATTAGGGAAGGATGAAGGAACATTGGATTGTACAGAGGGGAGTGAGGGGAGGGTTGGGATGGATGAGGAGGGGAAGGACAGTAAATTGTGAGACAGACATTATTACCCTATACACATGTATGAAAAGAATTTTTAAAAAATATTTATCACTGTCCAAAAAAAAGTTAATAAAAATAAATGGAGATATGGTTCTTTATGTTCAAAACTTAAATTTGTTTTAAGGTTTGCAAGTTTCTTGTGATGGGTCCCTTCATTCTAAGATATATAGTTTCAGAATTCTGTTCTCTAGGTTTCACAGGATAGTCCACTATGGAAGAAGCAGGTCAGGGGTAAAGAAGGAATGTTCCATGTGACACCAATTTTCTATGATGAGGAGGGAATTGTCAAGCACTTGACAATGAATAGGATGCCACAACCTCTTCAGCAGAAGGTGGCCTGTGGGTGGCCTCTCAATCTTTGTGCACTCACAAGAGATCCACAGGGGAACACAGAGAAAGGAGTGAAAACATGTTCCGAAACTTAAGATTCTCCAAGTTTTATTTTGCTGGTCAGCAAATCAGTCAAAGGATAAAGATTTGGCTTTACAAAATGAAACTCAGGAAGTTTGAATTGCATATACAAAATTGAATTTGAGCACATTTCATTACCATCAACATATAATAACCATGATTATTAATTAAAGATAAAATTGCCTATTTTGGTTGTAGTTTGTAATGTTTGCAATTTTTTTTTTTTGCCCAAATTTCCTCTTTGTGTCATCACAAGACTGTGTGATATAGGCAGGGCAGTTATGATGGTAATTTTATAGATGAGAAAACTACAGACAAGAGAGGTGAAATGAGGTACAGAAAGGCCAACCCCACATCAAGATACTTCCAGTGCCTGACAGGTATATAAATGTGTGAATAAGCTTGTCATAATAAATGAGAAATAAAGGGGCCTGAGGCAAAACCTCAGAACATATGACCCAATGGAAACCATTGCAGTTTCGAATGTTTTAAGATACATGTTACCAAACTGTACATGTTTACAGGGCAGATTTTACCTGAGAAACCAATTTGCTTTTTCTGGTAGTCAGTGGAATTGGAACTAGTCTCCTGTCAGTTCAATTGGATTCTTTGAACACTTGCTGAACTCTTGCTTTGTTCCATCATGTCTCTCCTTGAAATGGCTAGCTTCTAGTTAGGCCTGGACAATAGACTGTCAGTTATGGTTAAGCGGGTTGGGTTTGAAGACCTCTGGGGGAGTCATTCACCTTCCAAAAGAAGTGAATTGAGTTGGGCAGTGCACAACTGCCCCTAAAACAACCTAGTTTATATTCTGATAGTTAAGAAAATATGGAATAATCAAGTGAGATAAGATGGATGGGAGACCACTAACTGTTAGAGGAGCCAAAGAGGAAAAGTTCGCAGGTGAATGTTGAGTCCTAGGCTCTCGGCACAAAGCTAACACTGCATGAAGAATTTCCTTTCAGAAAACCCCAGGCAATTCCATCAGATTTTCCTCCGTGAGCCTATCTAGTTGCATATTATAGTCTGAAAAAAAAGCCAAGGTTTATTCTTTTTCATTAAAATAATTAAAATAAAATAAATGAAACTGCAAGTATTAAAAGTCTTTAAAAAGTCTATAAGTACCTGTTTTCTTAATAAGGACATAAGAAATTACAAAATACAACCTAATTAGGCAATATTATCTTGAATTTAATTAATAGTTGTGATCATGATCCTTTGACTGATTAGCTGACCAACAAAATAATAATTACAATATTCCTAATATGGTTAGGAAAATTCTGCTCTGGCTGCTTCGAAATTTACCTTCTCTTAAGTAAATGCTTATTATTAAAAATCTTCTACTTAATCATTTCTCCTCCTCAGATGCATATATAATATTGTTATATGCATTTTTTCAAGTAAAGGAAGAAAACAGCTTTAATTTTGAAAATCATTTTACAAAGATGAAGAATATTTTCAGAATGGTTGTTTCAATAATTTTAGATAGAAACATTGAAGGTAGGCTGTTATAAGCCAGTTGTGGGGTTGTGTGGTAAGTGAGATGACCAATTTTCAGAAGATAAGTTTTCCTGGTGAATCATAACTGGGCCCTGGGAGTACATTCTCCATCTCCCTACCTCCCTCTCCAAATCCAGAAGGCCTCCTGTCACAGGGGCCATCAGTCAGCTTGCCCAATCTTGCTGCTTTCTGAACTCTTGAGTTTTAGGTATAGTGTGAGAGAGGGAAATGAAAAATGTCCTAGTCACGGTCAAGAGAAAGCTGTAAGCTCACAGGACCATTTTAGGGTCTTTGACCTCTCCCCCACTTACAAGACTGGCACTTCAATTTCTATGTGAAGTTTCCTATCATTGCCTCTTCCAAAACGTAAGATTGTGTGTATCCACATCTGAGTGTATGTGTGTGTGTGTGTGTGTGTGTGTGCGTGCACACGCGCGTGGAAAAGGCTAATTTATGTCATCACACACAGACTGCTAGAAACTCCAAGATGATTCAAATTCTCCCCCTACATCCATTTTGTTTCCACTTGGTTACCAGAAAAAGAATGTGAATTTCTAACTGCAACTTTGTATCTATGGCCTATCCATCATTTCCCAATATATACATGTATCAAAACATCACATGGTAACCCATAAATAGATAGTATTATTTGTTAATTAAAAATAAAATAAAAAACAAGTGTGGATCTCTTGAGAGAAGGGATTTTAATGGCTCAAATAACAAGATAATGAGATACAAGATAGCTATTGCTGAGTGCTACAGGCTTAATAGCCTGGTACCTGCAATTGAGGATAAATCAAATCCTGACATCAATCAATCAGGCCCCAGTTCACCTCTATGTGATAAAATATTTTAGGAAATGCACATCTTCTGCTAATTAATAGCAAAGACTTAAGATTCTTTCAGAGCCTGATCACGTTTAAAACCAAGGACTTTCAGAAGCATATTCTCCCTTTTCAAGAAGAAGGTAACCTTGTTCTACTTAATTTTGCCTTTGCGAGAGACATCATTTGTCCATGCATCACTACACTGGAATCTTGGACTTCTGATTTTCTGTCCTGTACAATGGCTGCCATGCAGCTTCTGCCTTCAGTTAAGTGTTAGGTTGTTTCAAATTATTTTGATTTTTGAGTATAGTTTGAAATTGTATAATTGATTTAGTTTGCCATATTGGAGTTCATCCTGCTTACATTTAATGAGGCTGTAATTTCTATTAATTTTTTGCTCTAATTGGGTTAATGGTATCTGCAGAGAAATAACAGTCCTTATTTTTAGCTCATGTGGTGGATTCCCAGCAGCGAGGCTGCATCTCCTCCTAGCCAGGTCAGATGTCAACTTCACATGGCAAGTGGAGAATCTGACTAGCATTGGAAGTGTGAAGTACAAAGTGATGGCTTTGGTTAGACTCTGAGTAACACTTGTGACTTTCCCTGCGTATAACTCTATTTGGGAACACATACAGTAATGAGTTAGGGGTGTCAGTCACATTTTCTCTCCCCTGTTTCTGCTCAATTTCTCTGCCTAAATTTCAACCCCCACCCACAACACACTAAAAAAAATTCTGATAGAGGTGGTAGAGGAAATGGGGGTAGAGAAGATAGTTACTAGTAAGTACCAGAGTGAAGAATGCACAATTTTCATTATTTATTTCATCTCAGGAGTTGGATTTGACCTTTCCTAATATGGAAACTTGTCTCTATTACCTGGCGGTAGAGCTCAATAAGAAAACTGCAGAGTTGATTCAGGAGTACTCTGTACACATCAGACTACACAGTCTATATGGAGATATAGATTCCTCAAACTCATTTTCAACCATATGCAAGGGCAAGATTTAAAATGATCCAAATAGTATACCTACATGTCAGTGTCCTATGTGAGAACCTTCTTACCAGTAATATAAAAAAGAAGTGGAAAGAGTGATATATTAGGGTGCTTGATTTCCTCTGGAAGATGGATATCAGAAACAAATAATCACCAATCACCATGCTCTAACCCATTCTCCTCCCCAAAACAAATCAGGGTCCTAAGAAAGCTAGTATTGACTCAGACCTACCTTTTGTCCCTTTCTGTTAGCCACTGCACCAAAACTTGAAAAAAGCTAAATCTGTTACTTTCCCCATATCCAGGATTTTGACACCAACAAATGGCTACAGGTGATGCCAAATCAAATGTGGATCAAACTGAGTCCCAGTGTGAGGATCTGTACTTTGGGAACTTGAAATTTCTCTGTTCTTACTGAACCCCAGCTTTCCCCCTTATAAAGTTTCCCATCATTACCTGTGCAGCTGACTTCCCAGGAATTTTATGACACTCACATGAATTAATATTTATAGAAAACATAAAACTATAGTACATTATCATAAAATATACACGTGAAGTTTTCACATGTATCAGTATAGCAAGGGCAGGGAAAATACTGAGCAAGATATGAGGGAGCTGAAAAAAGGAATTTAGGTATTTCACTCTTATAAAGTATTTATTTTATAATTTTATCATTATTTTCTTATTTTGAGACAGTGTCTTCCTAAATTGCTGAGGACGGCCTGGAACGTGTAGTCCTCCTGCCACAGACTCCTGAGTTGCTGGGATTACAGGCACCCAACCAGACCATCTATTTACCTTTTCCATTCATGGTACAGTGGCACAAAGAAGATTCTAGTTCAGGGAGGAAATTGAACAGCGAGCTGTCTCTTTGGAATTAATTTAGGGCAACTATACTTAATGTCCACTCTACAGGACTTTGATTCTTACAGAAAACAAAAGGTGTCATTTGGAAACCAAACGTGCTCCCTGTCTGCATTCATCCTTGACCAGGTCAGAAGGACTCCACTGTCACCTCTCTCCCACAGATGGATGAGAAACCCTGGACACAAAACAGGGTGTGCCATCGCTTCTGAAACCTTCTGTGCAACTTCAGATTGTCCTTGCTTCTAGATTCTGTCTGAGCATCACTCCCTGATATAAAGTGAAAAAGGAGGAAGGTTCTGAGTATCGTCTCTCCAGAAGAAAAGAGTTTCCAGGTGTTGAAGCTTATTCCCACCTATCTAAAAATGGACAAAATTAAACAGAGCACCATGGGAGCGAGGCTCTCCTAAGATCACCCACTTCTAGCATCAAACTCTGCAACCTTCAAAACGTCACTTCCACCTCCTCCCAGGTGATGAAGTGCAGTCACTCGACTTAAGTTGTTCCCCATTTGTCAATAGAAAAGCTGCTAAATTGCTACTCTGAGCAAATTTACATAGAAATTACCAATGATACTCAGCAAACGAAGAAAGGAATTACAACGAAGTGGAGCGTACGCATTCAATCTCAGTTCCTTGTGAGCTGCGGGATCTGCGCGCAGCAGTGGTGCCAGGGTTATAGGGAAAGCAGAGGAAATGGAGACTGAGAAAGAGGGGAATTAATTGGTCAGTGATCCCCTTCTTTGCTCTCACCCTCTTCCACTCATGTGGATGCATTTTAAATCGGGCTTGCTAACATGCTGGTCTGTTTCATCCCTCTCATAGATCTTTCTACAGTTCCCCCTCCCACATGACAGAAGAGACTCTGCTCTTAATTAGAGTTTCACACCCATCACCAGAGGTTAATTGCTCAGGTGTCTCTACTCCCTTCAGTCTCAGCAGTTGCTGGTGCTTACTGGTATTCAACTGATAGCTGTGTTCAGTGAGGCATGTTGGGGAGGAACCTCTCCCAGAGTTCCTAAGGACTGAGGGCACCTCTCTTCCTTCCTCTGCAGTCCTTTTTCTCCTCTTCCTCTCAGGGTCCAGGGAGCTACATCCCTAGGTTAATATAAGGATTTTTTTTGAGACTGCCCAAGGAAATAGATCTTGCTTTGCAATCATGGATTCCCTTCTCATTTCAAGACTAGGCTGCAGTCTCAGTTTACCTGGGTGTTAGCTCTGCTGT
This sequence comes from Sciurus carolinensis, assembly GCF_902686445.1. Classification (NCBI taxonomy): domain Eukaryota; kingdom Metazoa; phylum Chordata; class Mammalia; order Rodentia; family Sciuridae; genus Sciurus; species Sciurus carolinensis. The sequence continues at coordinate 176,955,870 of NC_062214.1, read as the reverse complement.
CTACACAGGGTTTGCTAAGCATATTCTCTCCCAGACTCTTCAAGGCCTGTCCCCCAAAGCCTTCTGCTCCCCATGATTCTCAACCTTGCCAAAGTCCATTCCTGCCAACTCCATATTCCTTTCCATGTTGACATATCAGCAGGACCTGGAGCTTGTATGGTGGTCCCATTACTAGAGCACTCTGTCCTTTTCCCACACGTATAGCAGAGTCCAGGTGATTCTTTAAGAGACTTCCCAACCTTTCCTGCTCCACCCATTTGTCTTACTATCTAGACTTCATTGCCATAAGATAGGACTTGCCTTGTCATTGGGTTATGTGCTTAGTGGTTAAGGGCACTAACTTGGGGGTTCCATTGCCTGAGTTCTGATCTCGAATCTACCATTAACTGTGAGGCAACAGGTATGTATCTTTATTTCTCAGAATCATCATTTACCAGCAAATTGGAGACAGTCAGTATGAGCATCATAAGGCTATGAGGGCTTCATGAAATAATGAGTGTTAACTTCCACCATAATAAAAGCTCATCAAATATTAAGTCTTGTGGTTGTTCCATTCTATTACCCATAATTCCCAGTTTAGTGACAGGCATGTGCTAGGAAGTAAATATTTGTTGTTTAATTCTTACATATATGCGCACACACATATACACATAGGTACACATACAGGTAATTTTCTTCAATCCAAAAGACAGCCTCTGGAAAATGAAATTATACCACAAAGAGATGCTGGACAGATCTGAATAGGTAGTGTACATGAGCATCTTTTGAAGTTATAAAGTATTCTATAAGTCATGCATGTAAGAACAAGCCATCATTTGTGGCTGGTGAACCTTGTTCAACACAGGAATTGCAAATTTCATAGGAACTTGATGAGGCAACCTACTGTGCAAAGAACACAGGCTTCAGAGTATTAAAAATTAGGTTTGGATTGTGCTTCTGTTGTTTATTAGCTAGGAGAACTTGTACCACTTAAGTAACTTTGGTGTGCCTCAGTTTCCTTATCTGGAACATTCAGAAAAGAACTTGCTAGTTCATCTGGGTAACCAGCACTGTAACAGTACTCAGTAATCTTGACTGGCTGCCCCTTAACCTTCTGCCACATGATTTCAAGGGAAAGTTTGGGACTATAGCACAAAATGACTCTCATTAATGCTTAACTACAAAGCAATGGATATGGAAGTACAGGGGTGATGTCCGTCACAACAACTGAGTCCCTTTTAATTTTATCTTATTAAAAGGAGTACCATAAAGAAGAATAATATTATGGCATTTGTAATTAATGGATGGAATTGGAGAATATCATGCTAAGTGAAATAAGCCAAGCCCCAAAAACCAAAGGCCGAATGTTTTCCCTGATAAGTGGAGGATGATATATAATAGGGGTGGGGGTGGGGATTGAGAAATAATGGGGGAACTTTAGCATATGTAGAAGAAAATGAGAGGGGAGGGGGTATGAAAAATGGTGGAATGAGACAGACATCATTGCCCTACATACATGTATGATTACACGAATGGTATGAATCTACATTGTGTACAACCATAGAAATGAAATTATGTACCCCATTTGTGTACAATGAATCAAAATGCAGTCTGTAAAAAATTAAAAGCTAAATAAAAATAATTGAAAAAAAAAGGAGTACCAAAAAGTTGAGAGTTTCTTTTTTGTAAGAAAAGAGAATTGTGAGCAGAGTTAAAAGTACCATAGAACGACAAAGGTAAAGATGACAGATTGACAGATGATCCCTTTTTGCTTTGTTTTCAGCACTGAGGATTGAACTCAGGGGCGATTTACTACTGGGCCACATCCCCAAACCCATTTACTTTTTCTTATTATTATTATTTTGAGACAAAGTCTCACTAAATTGTGCAGGCAGGCCTCAAACTTGCAATCCCCCTACCTCAGCCTCCCAAGTCACTGAGATTACAAACCTGTACCACCAAACCTCCCTATAGATTATTCTTTTATGTGCGACCTTTCTGACTTTTTCTAGAATCATTTGAGGTTGGTATAAAAAGAATTCAGCACGTAAATGTGCCCCTGAAGACCTCATGATGGCTTATTAAAAACTCCACAGTACTAAGTAGATCAGAGCATTCCTAACAGTCTGTGAATTTGGGGGTGAAAAATAGCCCTTTGGGTAGTTCATCTATTCTGTGTGTCCACAATGGACTAGGGATTGCAGAAATAAATGAGAAAAACTTTTGGTCTGGTAATAAAGTTAGGTCTGAGTTCTTCCACTAAAAAAGTTATGATACAGAATGAAACAAGGAGAGGTAAGTTTTCAGTGACCTAAGGGAAATTTTTGGAAGAGGTCTGAAGATGCCACATGGCAGTTATGCCCTTCATCTAAATCACAGCATATGAATCAAGACTTCATAAAGACTAAGACACGTGGTTGCCTTCTGTGTCTCAGTGTTTATACTAAGTGTGCATATAATACTCAGGAGAACTCTAAATCATGCCCCTTGATGAGCAGACAAGACTTTCAATTTAAATGATTCATCTAAAAAGAGTCTCCCACACAGGAAATTGCATGAGACTTAATTCATTTACCTAAAATGGATAAAGGATTGACTCAAGCCAAGGAGAATTCAAACATCAATTCTCTAGGCTTTGTGACAGAGATTTCTAATAATCTAATTTTTAGATCAAAAGTCCATTAACTCTTGCTAAGGTATTCAAAAGAAAGGAAGAAGAGGGGAAGGAGGAAAGGAAGAAATGAGAATGAAAGAAGAGGAAGAGGAAAAAGGGAGGGACAGAAGAAGAATAAATAGAAGTAAAAAGAAAACAATCAAGGAGATACCATATTCCAAGTTCAGGAGAAGACTGGAGCAGTTAGAACTAAACTGGTCAAGAAAATGCATATGCTTTTGAGACTGGATCCAAAGGGGACCATTTCAGAAGCATCCCTGGTGTTGTACTTTGACAGCATCTTCACTAGCCTTGACTCCACCAAACAACTTCACATCACAAGATGCCTCATAAAGCAGAAGTCAACTGGACAGAGGGGGTGATGGTTCAATGCCATGGGAGATGGAGAAGACACTGGCAAGTATCCGATTTGGGATAAGAGTTTTGAAACATCTAAGGCAATTTAGGGAGATGGGCTAAGGCAGCCTGAAACAAGTATTTTGCTCTTTGTCTACTCTACTCTCAGGGGCCTCATGTCTAGCTTCATTGTGAGGCAGCAAAGTACAGAATTGCACTAAAAACCTTTAGCAAGACAGTCAAACTCTGCTCTTCAGGAGCTCAGAAGTTGACAAATGTGTGAGTTAGGGAAGCTATTATATAAGGGTGGCGCTGAGGCCTGTCTTGGAATGGCAAAGGCTCTCCACCTAAGATCAGTTAAGTATTGCCTAGTGCGTTCTTAGGGTTCCATGGTTTGCTCTAGAGGACGCTAGTTTGCAGTTTCTGCAAGAGAAAATGAATCCTACATTTGTCTTCTAGAAGGATGGATGTCTCTCACTGGAGGTATCTCCTGGCCTCCTTCTAAAAGATGAAATGTTCTCTACACGAGCAACATCAGGGGACTGTGACACCACCATTTTGCATTCATCCACTCCACCTTTATGAATTTAAATCCATTTTCTTCCAATACAGAAAACACCAGTCAACTGCAATTTTTAAGTTTTTAATAGAAAAGTGAAATATATTTGTTTATTCCCTGTCTGGAGGAATGAATACTTTAGTAGAAACACTCAAATGCACATCAGAATATCTGCAAGAGTTATCGTGTATTTAAATCTACTTAATACAAGTAATCTCTTAGGAAGAAAGGTAACCCAAACCTATGTATCTAATGTCTCCAAAATGGAGGAAAACCTACCTACAAAGAGTGAGCAAAGCCATCATGACTCCTCCAGGCTGCTAGATCTTAAAGCAATCAGCCAGCTAATATTTATTCTACAGTATAGACAAAAGTCTACCTTCTGTCAGGGGGAAGAGAATGAATTGTTTTCCCATAATGGTGTTTTCTTTTCAATCAATTTCCTTTCAAGCTTGATTTAAGAAGGTACCATGTCAGAACCTCAGCCTGGTGGATGAAATTTGGGACAGTTCCCCATCAAAGGTGAAAATTATGAGAGAGGCAAACCTGCAGAGTTCAATCTGCAGTTGCAATGCCCCCTCCTCCTCTGCACTCATCCACTCTCTTTTTCTTTCTTGTCAGCTAGAAGTGTTTGCAGCTCTGCCAAAAGCTCACAGGAGCAAAAATGAAAAGACTGAGCTAAACCCAAGAATTAGAATAGGGGTAAGGAAATCATTTAAGTACTTTTCTCATCATCATTAAGTATATTTAAATTTAATCGAATTCATCAGTTATGTTCTGAGCTCTACTCTGTGTTGGGCACCAAGACACTGGGGTTTTTCAAAGGATGAATAAGATAGCCTTGGTGGTCTTTGCCCTCAAAAAACTTCCTCTTGAGGACAGTACAGATACTACTAAAAGATAGGGTAAGAACCATAAATACTTTTACATGAAATTGCAAGATGAATTTCTACAACAAATAAGGCAAATTAATGAAGGTATTCTTATGCTATAATCTGATTTTTATTGAAAAGAGGAGCTTAATCTACTTTCATTAGTTATGGCAACAGTCATCAACCCACCTATGTAACTAATTTTCTGTCTCTTCCATTTCATTTATTCTGTATATTTCATTGGACCCTAAGCCACATTGAATATATCCACAACATTTTGTTGACATTTGCTCCCTCTTCCTCACTTCTATGCTAACTCCTTAGTTTCAATTCTCATCATTTCCCTCCTACAAGTGAGACATAGTTGGGCTGCAGCCTCAACTCTTGGCATCTGTTCCACATACAGCTGCCAGTTATCTTTCTAAATCACCTATCTGGTCATGACATAGTTCTTCCTAAAAACTGTAACAGCAGCTTGAATACCACCAAGTTGTCTTGCAACTCCTCAACCTGGCATACCGGCACTTCACACAATGACAACAACTACTTTTGTCACCATTCAGTTGGGCTATGCTGGATCCTTCCATATTTCTTCTTCCTTCATATCTTTGTTCAAAGGCTCGCTCAGCCTGAAACAGTCCACCTTACCTCCCCACATCTGTCTGTCTATCCATCACTTAATACCAAGTTCAGATGGCACCCTGAGGGCTTTCCCTGAACTCCCAAAAGCTTTTTTTCTTCTGTGTCTGTGCTCACCTGATACTTTACATGTGTTTTATCACCTTGTTCTTGGATATTTTGATTCCTGAGATTCTCAATAGATGTTGATGCTGGCTGAAAATTAAGTGAAAAGCGATTGGTTTGTTTATGAGACTCATGTAAGATTGTAGCTAGTAGAATATAGTGACTATATAGAAAGGATCTTGAGGCCAGCAACAGAAGTTCTGTAAAACTACACTTTGGCTGTTACCTCAGCTAAGATGCATTTAAAAATATTAAATAAATGCATGGCCTTTACATTAAGACAAGGCATGGATTTAAAACCAGAGAAAAGATGTAAGATAATTCCACAGGTGGGGTGGGTGGGGGAGTAGACTACTTTTAATATGGAGCAATCACTGACCTAAAAGAATGCAGCTCTTAGTTCAAGTACCTATAATAATGTTCACTAATCCTGAGGCCTAAGAAAAGTCAGGTAGCCTCCTCACCTCCATTAGTCTCAGTTTTCTTTTAATAAAATGGGGATTAAATTATTTGCACTAAATATATCAAGGGGATATGATAAGACTCTAAGTGTAATAAATATAGCTTACCTTTATCAAGTGCCTACAAGGAGACAGACACAGTGCTTAGCACATTTTATGAATAAACTCATATATTAGTGACATTAAGGAAGGTAGCCAACAGTGATGTAGGGTCAAGGGAACACTAACAGAAAGAGAAGATGGAAAAGCAAAGGCTCTTAGGAAAAGTAGGTATAATCTACTTATGAATCAATTCAGAAAGTTTGGACATTCTGGTGGTTGTAGATAGGCATATAGTGCAGCAATGGGCTCTGCTGCCACTTCATTTATCATTGAGCCCATCACATGGAGGAAAGCTGTTCAAATGAAAGGCATCAACTAAAATTGCAAAATGTGCCTGATTTATATGATCAGGTAAGATTGCTACATCTTACATAAGCTTTCTAATTTTTCTTTTCCCACTCATTGTTTCTTAATGTATTTTAAAATATGTGCATACACACAGGTGTGCATATTACGGAAAATATATACATAATTGCATGTGTGCTTTGTGTTTATGTATATGTGGGTTTACATTTTCAGGGCACACAAGAAAACACTTGTCTATAGGTTAAACATCAAGAAGTTGACACTGTAAAAGGGGTAGTAGCAAGAACAAGGTTTTACTTACTAAAACTGGCCATCCATGGTGGAATTAAAAGAGGGAAAGAATCAAATATCAACTTTTCTGATATTCTCACATATTTTTGAGGTATTTGCCTCCTTCTTACATGGTAGTCTTTCTACTTAGGAGATCTGTGCTTACACTGATTTTTTGGCCAACAAACTACTACTACAGCTTATTTAACTTCACACACACACACACACACACACACACACACACACAGATGTGATAATAAGAGTTGAAACATGGTACTCTTACAACTAAAGAAAATTATCATCCACTTATACTCAGGAGTGGGATGGGAATGATCCAACATTAAGAATGACCCTGGTGGTTGCCACTTCTCTCACCCCATTAGAAGATATTCTTCCAGGGTACAAAGACAAACAGCATACTTCTTCACTTGGCCCAGAAAAGGAAAGGAAAAGACCATGTTTTCCAAATCTCTCAAACCTCATCTACCTGTCTTTCAAGTATGTGTACATAAGGATGTGTATTAAAATTTGAATTAGCTCAAATCAAAGTTTTCCAGTTCATAGAAGCACCATCTGTCCAAACCAAGCATCTATCATTAATTTCTCAATTCCGTTAGACAGAGAATGCACAGGAACTATTTTCCCATGGCATTTTCATGGCCTGTTTCCTCTGTCTTCAATCCAAGCAATGTGAAGAGGCAGAAACTAATAGATAATGAAACAAATGGATTTGGTTTGAATAACAAACAATTTGAGTGTCATTTTAAAAATGACAACAAATATAGCTTTCAAATATGAGCAAAAGAGTTTTTTCACATCATTTCCTGTGCTCCTATTGCCAATTACACATATGCATATGTCATTTGTAGAAGTCATACTTCCAAGAAAGTCTCAGAGTATGCAGTCCTGGCAGTATTTACCTTAAAGATGATCTTAAATTCAAATTATGACTTGAAATCATACCAATATCCATTTTTTTATTTTTATTTTTATTTTGAAGGTTAGCTAGAGTTTTGTTAAAAATCTCAGGACATGTAGCATTCATCACTGAAAACTCTTAAAAATTTAATTAGTAATTAAGAACTTCCAAAAATAATGTGAAATTCCTGCAATCTGAAATAGAGGGTAAAGATGCACATAGTTAATGAGAGGATTAAGTGACCCACTAATAATGAGCCAAAGATTTCATTTGATATTTATGAAGCGGTAGACCAGGCATAACACTCTAATCTTTTGCCTTTATGTTAAGAATAACATGAGAATAAAATTTTATTTAAAAATTTTAATTGATACAAGTGAAATCCATTTAACTCATGTCTGTCATGGGGATGGTCTTATATTAGGACTTCTTTTTTTTTTTGTAGATGTCAAGGGACAAGATGCATGCATATGTTTCAGGCAGGCCTAGATGTGCTTGTCTCCATTAATTTGCAGGCCAAAAGAACTCCTGAAGTGTGCTGTGGCCAGATTGAACTGCATTTTGAAAAGGCAAAATGAAATTTTGTCTTTTCTCTTTTGAGTCATTAGATAATACTATGCAAGAGAACAGTGGTTAGACATCTATCCCTCCAAGTAGATCCACAGTCAAAGATTACTGGACAGCCAACTTAAAATGTTCTAATGTATACATTTCAATTTTGCCATTGCTCATTGAAAAGCACAATTCAGTTATTATTGGCAAAGCCATTGGCTTTGAAAATGAAAAAAAAAAAATTAAGATATTATGGAGTTTGACAGAACTTTGAGAAAATGGGTACTTCACCTAAATTCCCCATTAGGTTACCCCTGGTCCCCATGATGACTTTTCTAATTGCTTCTGCTTTGGGAGCAGCCCAATGGTTTTGCTCACTCTCATTAGCTTGTATATACTGTTCTCTGAAAAAAAGAAAAAACAATGTTTGAGCTTGAGTTGCTGCTTTGCAACATCAATTTTGCTTCATTTTTCATACCATCTTCAAAAATCTAAAACTATTTTTATCCTGATGTTTCAGACAAGTTCTAATTTCAGTTATTACCTTCTGCCTCCTTAAGTTCCCTAGTGATTTTAACAGGATAGGCAGTGAGTCATTCATTTTCTGTCGGATAATTTCTGTCCAAAAATTTATAACTCAGGTCAGGGCTTGATTCTGTAAATCACAATTAGGCAATGACCATGGATGAAGGAGCCTATAAAGTTTCACACTTCTGCCATACCCCACCTTTCAGGAGTCACCGCGCTTCACAGGAACTCATTTTCAATAACCTTTGTACCCCAGAACAGAGTTGTCCTGATTCTTAGAAAACAGTCCAATAATTCATCCAAGCTTTATTCTTCTTCCCAAGTTTTATTCAGAGAATATTTTCTATGATAATATTTAAAACAATATCATTTAAAGACTTGTTTATTAATGATTTCTAGATTTTTAAAAGTATCTGCCTAGCAAAGCCTTTTGCTTCTTGGAAATACTTCTTTACCATTTTCTAGAAAAATGCTCAGGGGTTTTTTCCTGGTACAGGACAAGCCTGGATATCACCCCATTCTCTCCAAGGACAAGGAAGTGGAACAGTGAACTTTTTACAAGAAAATATCTTCCATGGTCCTTTTTTTTTTTTTTTTTTTTTGATGGGGTGGGGGAAAGTGCCAGTAATTGAACCTAGGGGAGCTTAACCACTGAGTCACATCCCCAGTCCTTTTTTAATATTTTCTTTTGAGACAGGGTCTTACTAAGTTGCGCAGGGTCTTGCTAAGTTGCTGAGGCTGGCCTTGAACTTGCAGTTCTCCTGCCTTGGCCTCTTGAGTTGCTGGGATTACAGACGTGTACCACCATGCCCAGCCCGTGATCCCTCTTTGAACTAATCTTTGGAAGGCCTTAACTTATCCCTTATCCCATCTTATATCAGAGGGAAAAAAGTGTCAGATAATTTAAAAAAGGAGAAAAAAGTAACTTAAAATATGAATTAAATATTTCTACCATTTTTTATACTATGATATCCTGGGCCAAACCTCTGAACCTCATTTTTTTTTATCTAGGAAATAAACGTGAATAAATGTCCAGATGGTATTTATAGAATGGGAAGAGAAAATGAGTATGAAACACCATTATAAAATTGTGAAGTTCCAAAGGTATCTGAATTATGTTATTAGAACCAGTTTTATGTAACCCTAAACTTCTATCATTACTCACTCTTCACAACTGGCTGAATTTTAATATTGTTTGAAGTGCTGTGCCTGAGCGTTTGCAATTCTAGACATCCGTGTTATGTCTCAGGTTTTCAGGTGGGGTGTGCGTGTGTGTGAGTGCAGGGGTGGCGTGCATCACTTTTCATAATTGATTCACACCAAAACGCTGACTTTCAAGAGGCAGAGCAATGTAGGCAGTAGCTTTTTCAACAGTACACAGTTACTCTGATGACAAGCAAATTTTCTGTAGGAACAGAACACCCTCCTGTCACCTTCCTCCAGATGAAGGCCAAAATACTGCAGAAGTAACAGATGGCTAGAAGCTGGAACCTAATTGAAAACCTACCTATGGAGAAAACAAATGCCTGAGAACTTCAGAGCAGGGCCTCTTTCTCCAAGCAGGCACCATGACATACAGGAACAAAAGAGAATTATTTCTCATTTGTTTGGGGGAATATTTTTCACCCGTTCTTGGAATTTGGACGTCCTCAAATGGCCCTAATGACCACAGAAGACTAAAGACTTGTGATGAGAACATATTCCCATCAAGGTTCTCCTGCATGGGAATTCCTCTGGGGTCCTTGGATATCTCCTAGGATCGTTTATCTCTTCGGTATCCCAATTCCTGGCATGTCACTGAAGCCAATATTATAGGTGATCATGCCCAATTGAGGAATTGGAGGCCAATTTGGATCCAGGAAGTTGGAGACCATCCCTGGGAGATTGGAATGTCAGTGTCTCCAAAGCCCTTTCAACACCAAGTTTACCTAATGCCCCAGGGGCCCCTACCTGCCTGAATCACTCCATTTGACCCTTCCCCCTGCTCATCTACTTCTCACCTTTTTGTCACCTCACTGGCATCTCCTGGGCCTAGTCACATAGGCAGGATGGAGAGAGATAAGGGTGGAGAGAGCAGGAGAACAAAGGAAACATTAGTCTATAAGAGGGGCAGGGCACGCTCACTTCTTGGGATACCAGAACACCAGTCATGGTCTTCTCCCTCCTGGGAGAAATCTATGTTACTACCTTTAAATAAAACCTGCCTCATATGCTTGCCTTGGCGTGTTTCTCTGGTGTTGTACTTCAACATTTGAGGAAACAGAACTCGTCACCAGTAACTGGGTATCATCACAACAGTATTAGTGACCAAGTCAGGGGATTAAGACTCTACTGACAGCTTGTTTTGGTTTGTGTTTTAAAGTACCCATTTTTGCCCTTGAATTGTTAGGAATTGTTTTCTAATCTTGGTGAGGCACAAGCCAGCCCTAGGGAACATGACATTGACTGGAAATTCTGCATATATGACCCTCAATTTCTCTTTTTACCAGACCATATCAGGTGCTCTGTGATGCTGCACAAATCCTAGTCCCAGTGTGAGAGGAGCAGGCCTGAACTCTGCAGTTGAAACAACTGTGAGCACAATCAATTTGTGATTTAGTAGGTCCTGTTTTTCAAATCCTATTATTATTGTTTTTTAATCTATGTGACTTCTCCTAGTGGATTTCCCCTTTTTACTTGTAGATTATCACGGGAAGCAAGGGGTGAAGAAGAAGAAAAACCCCATAATTTATTCATTTTGAGGGTTTATCAAATTGATCATTAAGGGGACAAAAGGAAAGAAGAGACACTGCTGATGAGTTCCAGCTGAGCAGCACACTGGTCTGTAGAGGGCAGTTGAGATACGGGCTGACAGCCTTTGATCTAGGTCTTGGTCCTGTTTGATTGAAGGGTCTCTGGAAAAGGCAAGAGTGGCCTGTTTTAGAACGTGTGAACAAATGTGTGCAGGGACTATGGGATAAATTACTGCTTTAGGGAGTATCAAAGAGGCCACTGATAGACCCATGGACACCATCCTTCAGTGATTTTATGTGGGATATTACTAATTCCTAGGATTTATGACTCGAAACCCATTGGCTTAGAAGCAAAATCTTCCTGCCTTTATCTTCTATAAATTTAACTCTAGACAGGAATTGTGAGTGTACTCTTGGGGGAAAAGAAAGACAAAAACAATCAGATGATATGTGATAAAGAAAAAAAGAAGATAAAAGAGTAAGAAACAGATACAAGGAGGCTGGATAATGTCATAGAAATAGCTCTGGCTTTAAATATACCTCTGGTTTCAAATCCAGGCTGTGCTATCTTGTGGAATTGACATGCCTTTCCTGGTTCTCTATTTCCTCACACATGATACCTACCTCAGAAGAGTCAAAAGAAGTAATTTATGTAGAGCACCTGTACAATTGAATTATCTCTACAAATGATGATTAATGGTTGTTCAGATCTTTAAAAATTCGACAACCATTCATTTTGGTTGAGTAATTTAGATTTGGAGTCATTAATTGTCCACTTGATATTAAAAGGGTTTCTTTAAGAGAAAGAAGGGATGCTGTGGATGGTCAACAAACAAACAAACAAAAAGACCTTTGTAATGCTCTGAGTTATTCCTCTACGTGAATCTAGGCATTTACACCAAAGTTAGCCTGAAGTTTACCCTGAGATATTGTTGAGCAAGCTCCTAGAGGGCAGGGATAATAGGACCATGTTTACATTCATATTGCACCATTTTTTAAAGAGTTTACCTTCCAAAACTTCCTGGGAGTTATCGATAGGGTGTACCCAGGATGTAATTATTACACTCATCTGAGCAGGACAGAAGAGAGACAGACAGGCAAATTGACAGACAACAAGAATGAGAGGTTTTGTGACTTTTTTGAAGTCAAAAAATCTTGCAGGTGAAACTTAAAGCCTCCTTATCCCAGGCTCTGTGTGCTTTCATGGGACTATATATTCAAACACATAAATCCTATGGGTAACTGTGATCAGGGACAAATTTGTTCTAAACTCTCCCAGTGCTGAAATATTTAAGGCAAGATATGTCCCATTTCACATGTATCTCCTATATTCCTTTCTCTTGCATTTCAATTCCTCACATATATGCAAGATGAAGTAACAATTATTAGTGGTGTGTTAGAAGAGTGGCAAAAAATGTTTAACAGGCATTCTGAAGGAAATATTTCATATTAATTTTAATCTTAGTCAGTAGTGAAAGGCAGGGATTCAGTAATTGCTAGTGAAATCTGTGAAATTTCAAATTTCTCATATATGCACCAAATATTTGATATTTTATAAACAGCCAGAGAGAAGCTAGAATATGGTCTGGGAAAGAGAGGAGGCAAAATCCTGTTCTCATTTCTGTAAAGGGATAACTTGAAACAAGACAACAAACCTCATTGTAACAGTTTAATTATCTCCAAAATAGAGATGAATAGATTATTCTTCTGCATCTCCTGCAAAAAGGATAATTTGAAAATGGAGAAAAAAAATTGATAAAGTGCCTAGAATTTTCTGGACACAAGCAACACATAATTCAAGTCACTGCTGTTTCACTAAAGTCTCAAAGCAGCTGCAACTTCTCTATGGCAATGGGGAGAGCATTATGTAAACTTGCAACTGCCCGGATGGTCCATTTCTAAAAAGAGCCCCAGCAGAAGTACCAGGCCAGCCTAGCTCCAAAACATTGCCATGCCTTTGTTCTCCCTTTTAATTGAAATCAAATTGCTGCCTGAAGAACTAAGGATATATTTAGAAGACAGTCTCTTTCCAGTTTTTTTTTTCTTTTTCAGTTTTTGTTAAAGTTTCCTAATTGAGAAGCATATTCCATAAAATTACACAGCACTGTAAAGAATTGGGGAAACAGGCAGGCAGGCTGTTGGGAAAAAAACCTCATCTTTCTATCCCAACCCTTTCCATATTTTCTCTCCACAACAAATACAAAATCAACTTTATGCTGTTCAGTACATTTTCCTCCCCCCAATTCCATTTAGATATTCTCTTCCAAACCAACTGTTGACAAAAGTACATTATTTGCTTATTATTATTATTATTATTGTTATTATTATTATTATTATTCATCTCAACATTTTGGTCTCTGGTAGGGGTGGTGAGGGGAAATGGTGATGGATACAAAGGCACATGACACTCATTGATGATGGAGGTGCAGAAGACAGTCACCAGTAATTGTCACATGTAGTCATATTTTTAGTGAATAATCTGTTAATATAGTTTCTTCCTAATATGAACCAATCTTTCCATGGGGTCTTGAGAATACAAAAACACCACACAGCACACACACACACACCATACCATCCCAATCTTCAAAGAGATTACAAGTAGTAATGAGAGTTAAATCAACAACTACAAAAGCTCCTTTTTTCATAGACTTTCATGAGTAAGGATAAAGTCTGACCAGTGTTGCCTGCCACCAATGAGAACACTAAATGTGGCCCAGGCAGGGTTTGACTCAAATGAGTCTGAGTGGAATCCAATCTGTGACACTTGGCAATGGATAGTTTGCTTTACTTTTATTATTATTAATGTAATGGAGACCAAATAGAATATGTGCAAATTTGCATTATGTAGCCTAAATCAATAAACTCTAGAGGCCTACAGAATCCAATGGGAATATAAAAAAAACAAGGAAAACATGCAATTTAAAGTTTTCTAGCAGTTTTGCCAAAAACAAAAGAAACAGATAAAATTAACTTTAATAATATATTTATTTAGCCCATTATAGTCAAAATGTTATTTTCAAATATGATCAAAATTGAAATTAAAGACATTGCAAAATCTATTTGCTACAGTGTCTTTAACATCTGGGGGAAAAAGTCTTCAAAATCTGGTATATGGGCTGGTGTTGTGGCTCAGAGGTAAAGCACTTGCCTGGCATGTGTGAGGCACTGGGTTCAATGCTTGGCACCACATAAAAATAAATAAATAAAAACAAGGTATTATGTCCATCTACAACTTAATTTTTTTTAAATCTGGTATATATTTTATACTTACAACATATCTCAATTGTCACTAAATTCTTATTAGAAATATTTATCTGAATGGAAATTTTATGAAATTTACGATTGAAAAAATAATTCATATATCCAACTGTATACTTAGGTGTTTTCCAATAACTGAATTGAATATCAATTTTTAAAGTTAAATGTAAGTAAAGCAAATTAGATTGTTTAGAAATTCAGTCTCTCAATTGTACTAACCACATTTCAAGTGCTCATTACCTGAGTGTGGTTAGTTAGAGGCTTCTGGGTCAGACAATGCAGATATATACTGTGGCTCATTTTTTAGGTTATTTCTGAACGTTTTGAATCCTGCAATTTCCAATGACTACAAAAGCAGTGAGTGAGACAATTGAAAAAAGAGTTATGTTAATAATGGAAACGAAGTGCAAAGACATGTTTTTAAGGAAAGGAGTTACACAAGCACATGAAATCATTCATTTGATAACAAGAACAATTCTGAATGACAACACATAAATCATGCAATGAATAAAACACTCTGTCTTTGCAGTTGACAATCAATGACAAGAGATGAAAAAGACATAAGAGGGGATTTGTGTTTATGTATATGTGTGCATATTTATGTGTATGCATGTATATGTATGTATGTGTATATGTACACACACACACACACACACACACATATACACATAGTATATATAAAATTTACTTTCATGACCAGAAGATCAACGCTGGCACAGGACGCTACCAGGCTAAGGTTAATTCAGGAGAAGACTAAGCATACAGGCCAAATTTGGCAAAAAGTGTGCTGATGAAACCATGTTGCAAGATGTGGTTGAGTTTATGTTCAAGGGCTTTGAGGCTGCATCACATACTTCTGGTAGTGAGGTGGGGACAGATAGTTTCCTACCTCATTTCAAGAAACAAGAAGGGAGAGAGAAGTGAACATCTGCTGTGAAAGATGTTCAGTAAGGACAGAATGTGATCCATTTTCCTCTAGTTCATACAATAAGCATCTATTTATTGAATACCTAACATATCTCTACAGGTTTATAAGTCTGGAGATAAACTATTATTGAACAAGATAGGCAGAACTATTATCCTTAATTTACTGCATTATATTGAGGAATGTATGCCATGACTGCATTGCAAATCAATAATTGTAAATATAATATATGCTAAGAAAATAACATAAGGACATGGGGTTGAGCACAA
This sequence comes from Sciurus carolinensis, assembly GCF_902686445.1. Taxonomy (NCBI): domain Eukaryota; kingdom Metazoa; phylum Chordata; class Mammalia; order Rodentia; family Sciuridae; genus Sciurus; species Sciurus carolinensis. The sequence goes on along the minus strand of NC_062214.1, from coordinate 176,940,384 downwards.
CAGGGGGCAATGAGTCCCATTAGCTATGGTGGCCAGGAAAGGTGTCTCTAAGGAGGAGACATTGAATCAAGATCCACAAATTAAGAAGCAGCAGCCAGATGAAGACTTACTGCCTTATTTATAATATTTACAATAGTTCAAGTATTTAAAAAATAGAAGCATAAAACAATCACATTGAGAACTGTCTGTGCATATGTGTTTTATCCTGAATCATGATTTGTTTAAAAAGATGACCACAGCTTGCTTTCTAAGGATTGCATATAATTCTGATATTCCTGTGGGAAGACCCTTTAAATGAGAAAGACAACTACCTATCTCAGAGAAAATTTTTTTTGGAATCATTGCTCACACTTGAAACTTTCCACAAACTACAAACTTATACACTGAGAGAAGAACTAAGTCCCTGTGGTCTAAGCCTGCTCCCAGGGTCATATTCTACATAGTAATTGTATTGCCTTGAAATTTCCCTTCAGACAGCGCAAATGGGAAGGTGATCATACATTTCAGAAGAGATCCAGTTTGCCCCAGGATATTCCAGTGTTCACCTTGTTATACAGGTGTGATTATTTTTTTTTTTTCATTCTCCAAAGTGTTCTGGTTGGAAAATAAACTCTAGTTACTCTAGGTGGTACCTCACAGCTTGTACTGGGATGGTAGAGGTTAATTCTCCTAGCAAACCTTTCTGGCAAGCAAGCACACACATAGGGGTATTCTGTACTCTTTTTGTGCTTCTAACCAGTTTCCACCTACCAGAGTAAAGATAAATAATGAAGACTATAAGCAAACACTGTGATTTATACTAGATACCAGAACAGGCTCTCAAGCATGACAACATAATATCTCTCAGTTTTCCCATCCTGCCACATCACCTTCTGATCTTACCAGCAAGAGAGCCTGGTTTGATGATGCCTGAGAATGGGCATGGAAGTCTTCTAGTTTTCTTCTTTTAAATTTCTTTATTTGCTCTAATTAGTTATACATGACGGTAGAATGCATTTATACCTTTTGAGAAATCATATATAAATGGAGTGCAATTTCTCATTTTCATGATTGTAAATATAGTAGTATCAGATCAGTCATGCAGTCATATATGTATAATGAGTTAAGTTTTTTGATTCTACATTTACCTCTTTAGTTCACTTAGCTTAGCAAACAGCATAACCCTTTGGGCAATATATTTAGAGCTAAGTCAATCAATGTGAGTTTGATGTAATAAGGAAAAGCCCCTAGACCCATATCTGAGCTGTGAGCATAACTTTTCATGGGTGCCTTTTTCAGGCTTGAATCTGGAACAACCCCCAAGAGTTCATATGTTGAAAGCCAGGTCCCCAAGGACAGGAGACAGGACTTTTAAGCAATGATTAGATCTGGTCATTGATAGCTGGATGGACTAGTGGGAGACAGAACCTAGTTGGAAGGAGTAGGTATTAAGGCATGCTGGGAAGGTTTTATCTTCTCCCCGCTCCCATCCTCTCTCCCTTTCTCTCTGCTTCTCAGCTTCCGTAAACCAAGCAGCTTTCTTCTGCCCTGTGTTTCCACCATGATGTTCTCCCTCACTTGAGATCTAAGCAATGGAGCACACCACTGTGAACTGAATCCTCTGAAATCCTGGGTCAAAATAAAATTTTTCTCTTCTCAGTTGTTCTTGTCAAGTATTTTGTTCACAGGAACACTAAGATGACTAACACAGGCCCAGAGATATATTGCTCAGGTAGTGCAGAAGTATAGGAGTGGAGTGGGGAAGGAGGGAGCCATCCTAGTTCACTAAATAGATCTCTCGGACACAAATAGAAATAGTTAAAAATGAAGATAAGAACAAGCAGAGGGTGCCAAGGATGAGAAAAAACAGTATTTCAAATAAGCAAAGAGTTTTTCTTGTAACCTCATCCAAAACTTTGCTTATCTAGCCTATTCTACTTATTTTTATGCCCACTTTAAGCATAATCTCCACTTTACCACCTTCCCTGAATTTACCCCAACCTCTGAGATAGAACCAAATCCTCCCCACTATCCATTTCCACAACACCAAAGGGCATTCTATAAAAAATGACACCAAATATTGTCAACTGTCTATTTATACACATGGATCTCTTCTAAATTTCCAGCCACTTTATAAGGGGCAGTTTCTTATTCATCTCAATAGTTTCAGTTTTGCAGCGTGCATGCAGTAGCCACTCAATAACCATCCTCTGAATTTAATTGAAATCCACACACACTGGTGCATTTTTGGTCCTTTGTTGAGGGAGGGAAGGAATGAATAACTTGGTGAATTATGGCACTATTATATGGCTGTTTTATTATATAGCTATTTCCTAGCAGACAGACCAGCTCTAAACTCTACATGAGAGATTCAATTTAGGAGAAACAATAGAAAATTGGAAAACTCATCTTGACAGTAAACATTGGGATGAATAATGGGCAAAGTGTGGGGGCTCTTCTTTCCTAGGCATTCTCTCTCTATCTCTCTCACACATGCACACGCACTCACAGCCATACAAAATCACCTTGCTGTATTCCTAACCTAAAAGGAGAGGAGAGGATCACAGGGCTAACCATGAAGAGTCTACCCTCTAATTAGCTTTTTCTTTTTCTTTTTTCCATTACTAGAGATTGAACCCTGGGGCTTATTCTCTACCACTGAGCCACACCCCTACCCTTGACTGACATCTTAAAGGTAAATTACTGTACACCCCTTGCCCCTGTACTTGATGAGGTGATGGTATCAGTAGAAGATAAACTGAAAAATAATTTGCTCTCTCCTCAATTGTGAACTTCATCATCAAAAATTATATGTCTACTATTTGCATGAAATAATGTTAGAGTCATTTATGTCTTTAAAAGAAAATAGAGGAGGCACATGAATGTTTTCAAACTATAGAGCTGCCTTTGAACCAGGTGTGCTTTTTTTAAACAGATTTCAGAAAAGTCTAAGAATTTCACAGGTGAGAAAACTGAAGTGATGAAGTCATTTGACCCTGATTGAATACAGCCTGGTGTGGTGGCTGACATGTTAGGCATGTGTAAATATTTATAAGGAAATAAATGAATTTGTTCAAAGCAATGGTCAAGCATAGTCAATAACTGGCAGTGCTGAGAGTTAAACCCAAGTACTGCCTATTCCAAGTAAAAGGCTATTTACACTGTATACATACTGATACGGGAGATATATATATATATAAGATATATATATCTTAAAAAGGATATTTATCTATGTTTAGTTTCCAAATATTAGAATCTGTCTTCAAGATGCTATTCCTAATCCTTCTACTGGTACATCCTGTTTAATGTCTGGAAATGGAAGCTCAGACTGAATCAGCATTGTGTGGGACCATGAGAGCATAGTTCTAGTCTCCCAATATTTGCATATTGTTGTTAATAGTTCTGCCATTCTTTCCAAGTCATCCAAAGTCAGAGCATGCCTCTGGCCAGTTTCTTTCAGCCAAGCTTCCTTCGGGCTGCAGTGATGTGTAAGGATGCTTGTCAGAATGTCAGAGGAGTTCCTGTGTATCCCTGTCTGCTACTCATTATTCTGTTCCCTCTACCAGTGCCCCTAAGCCCCTAGAAAACAATCACATTAGCCACCATAGTGACATTTTCTTTCTGCTTTCGTGCATGGCCACTGCACGTATTTCTCAGCCATTATGGGTCAAAATGTCTCGCCAGAACACAGAATATATAGCAGGATAAAAAGCCATAGTGGAAGAAATGGGCCAAACAGGAAAGTGCATAATACTCCTTTTAGAACATACTCAACCTTGTCGTTAGAAAGCATAGGTTTGTGACATGGTGTGCTAAAGTTACAATAGAAAAAAAAATTCTAAATACACATACATGGACAGGTAGTCCTTATTTGGCATGGTTCTTATATTCATAAATTTCACTTACCAAACTTTAGTTAAAAAGTCTAGTCTCCTCTAACAATAGGGTTTAAATTTCAGTTACTATGCTATGTTGACTGCATGAAGTATAAACCTTGCTGCCAGTTTTCAGTGTACACTCAACTGCATAAATGATAAATGCCTATGATGATCAATGGCCAATCAGATTGTTATTTCATAGTGTGTCAACGAATGGTGACTGAGCATCTGTTATTCAATTCATGTACAGAGGGCAAAACATGTAGGTGTTGTCTCTCTTTTTCCAAGTGATAAACCCAAGTGACATTTTATAAACCTGGATAATTAAGAGAATTGGCCAGAAAAGAAACAAAAATGAAAATGCCAAAAATGAAACTTAAGTTGGGAATAGAGAGTTATACAAGAAATAGCTGACCATGAAAATTTTGAGACTGCTGAAAAGAGGCTGCAAGGTATGCCTGTGGAAAGAAACTTCTAAATCTCCAATTTGATTCCTCACTGATAAGTAAACACTGGCACATCTATCATTTATACTAGCAAGGAGGCATGTTGCTTTCTTGATGCATATTTCATCCAAGGATCACAATCCCATGATTTATGACACGCACATCAACAATGGCAGAAGGAGGCTTGGGAGCAGATGCCCTCCATTGCCTTGAAAAGTCACTTGGAGTAGAGTCCTGTTCCTCACTTGGGGTTCCAGTCTTCTTACAATGATGACTCAAACATAGTAAATGGGTTACTTGCTCTAACAATCACTGGAAAGCTTTTCTCCTAACTTTGTATCAAAGGATCTATGAGTCCACATTCTGCTGTAATTGTTTCTGCTCTTTGCTGCATTCTACCTATGACCTTGCTCTGGAGAAGTTCATGCATAGAACTCAAGTGACACCTCTTCGGCTAGAAATTTCCCAGAGAGCAATTCAATAAGCAGAAATATGATACAAAAACATTACCTAGAATCTTCCTCAATCTAAAGGGAAAGTATAGAGGCAGAAAGCAAAATATATCCTATTTAGTAAGATGAAGCAAATTTTTGAGATTTTCCTAATGCTATGTATACAAGATTTGATATGCATATTAAACAATATGTAGAGTTAATTCCTGCTGGAAATGTTTTTCATTATTTCAAAATTTAACATTTTTGTTCTGTTCTCATTACATTACAAAAATAAAATATGCTCAAAGAAGAAAAGATGGAAAATAGAAAAAATTTTAAAAAGCGTAGAGAGGAGGATAAATCAATACAGTGAATCCCTTTAGGCTTTCCTTTGGGGCTATGTGTGTATATTTTGTCAATATAATCTCACTTCTACTTTGCTTTTCTAGGTTTGATTTTTCCTTTAGTCCTAAAGAAAATCTAGTGATACTTATAATATACAGGCCATCCAGATAAAAATTGTTACCTGGAATGAACAACAAGTCAAGAAACTCCCTAAAAAGTTTTACCGTCCTCATGGGCAAAAGTCAATATGAACTCATGACCCTGGAAGGAAATATTATTTTCAATCTCATTATCACTTAAGGTGTGGAAGCCGCATGGTCACTATTAAGACTCACATATACTAAATTCTCTGGAGTTTTGTTGATTTCATATTTTGGGCCAAGAAGATATCTCTGTGAGTCTAGAATGTCTGTTTCAAGAACACAAGTATATGTCCAAAAATAGCAACAGGAGTTGCTAAAAGGTAAGGAGCCCAGTTAAAGAGGATTGATCCAGTCATTTGGTGGCAATTCGAACACTAAATAAGACTGCTAACAACATAACAACTCATTATTCTTGTGATTAATTAAAATAAGTCTATGAAAGTTTATGATGCTTATTATGGTTAGTATGTGAGGTGTACCCCAAAAGTTCACATGTGAGACAATGTAAGAAGGTTCAGAGGAGAAATGATTGGGTTATAAGAGTCTTAACCCAATCAATTAATTAATCCCTGATGGGATTAATTGAGGTGGTAGGGTGTGGCTGGAGGAGGTGGGAACTGGGATATGGTTTTGGGGTATATATATTTGTATCTGGAAAGTGGAGTCTCTCTCTCTCTGCTTCCTGATGATGTGAGCTGCTTCCCCCTGCCATGCTCTCCTGCCATGATGTTCTGCCTCACCTTGAGCCCCAAGGAATGGAACTGGCTTTCTATGGACTAAGACCTCTGAAACCATGAGCCCTCAGAGAAACCTTTCCTCCTTTACGGTTGTGCTGGTCAGTTCCTTTAGTCACTGCAGTGAAAAAGCTGACTAAAACAATGCTCAAAAGAAAGTTACTATAAAGTATATTGTAACATAAAATAGTATAAAAGAAATATGAACAAAATAAAATATATTTCTTACTTATTTAAATAGGTGAGTGCTAAAATATACAAATATGTATGCTGCTTTTAGCTCTTAGGTATCTGTAAAGTATTGGAAAAATAAAGAGGAGTGAATAAAAGTAGCAGAAAGTACATCAAGCAATCTTTTAAAATTTTTCTTTCTTTTTTTTAAAGAGGTTTATCAAGAACATATAAGCCTGGTGATAATCTGGACTGCACACTTACTAACCTCATAGGATGGAGTTCAATGGTATCTTTAAAGAGAACATATTAGTATAACATGCTAAGATGTGAGATAATTACTTGGATTCATCCTCATCTCTAGGGAGGTAAAATAGTCAGACAACCCTTGACTATTAGTGAGTTGTTTATAAGAATATATGTTTTTTATCAATACTAAATTGCAGTATCTAATAATGATAATGGGTGATTATTAATGTCACCAACTGTGACTTTATAAAATACATTATCTTTCTGAGAAAGCAAGTTGTAGAAAAAAAACTTTGACTTTTGTGAAGACAGTTATGTCTTGATACATGAATTTAATGATTCCAATATAAAAAAAAAAAAAAAAAACTCAACCTAATGGCCAGTAGCTCCAATTTGATTCCAATACCTTATTTACATATTGATAAAAATATCAGGAAAACATAAAAATCAGCATAAAATAATGGTAAAATGAATCAAACCTGTGATTTTCATTAGATTTAGGTACAAAATTTTAAGCATAAAAGGTATGTATTTTAAAGTATCTGAAATGTTCTAAGAAACCAGTCATGCTGCATTTGGAATTGTTTAAAAATGTAAGAGGAATTTATAACCTTTTGTAAAGTTTTAAATGAAGAAATTGGGATTTTTGAAGTTTTGCTTTTGAAATATATGATTTAAATAGAGCATTAAACAAGGTATATATGTATGGATAATTGTACCTCTCCCTGCACAAAGGACTTGAGACACAAAAGCATCCATTAAATAAGTTTCTCCATTTTGTCATGTCTGTATTGCATTTTAAAAGTCAGACATATCTTCCAAGACTAAAATAAAACTGAATGTCTTTGTGGAAATGGCTGCTCATGGATAGGACTCTGGGTAGAATGGGGTGGTAATTCTGTATTGTGAAAGAGGTTTGTGATATTATTTAAAGTCCCAGTACTTAAAAAAAATTAAAACTTTTTACACTTTCATCTGAGACACATTATGCTATGGTAACAAACAGGTCCCAAAAGCTTAAAACAATAAAGGTCTACTTTTGACTGCTGGGGGTGGGCTGACTGTTACCACGGCTCCCCACTGCAGGACGAGGTAATGGAATGGCCACTGTGCAAACTGCTGTTAACCGAGGCAAAGGGAAGAGACAATGCTCCAGGGAGTCTCTTGTTGGCACCTAGATGCTGGCCTGGAAGAAACACATGTCCCTCCCCTTCATGGCTCATTGACTGGAAGTAATCACATGACCCCAGTCCCATACAAGAAGTTGGAGATACAGGCTTATTACATGCTCAGAACATGGAAAGTCAGAAATACTTAACACACTTTGTTTTTGCTAGAACTTTCCTCAGTAAAATAAAGCTATAAAATAACCTATGTCCTCTTCAAATATGATGCCAAATTCAGAGATCAGGGCATGATTTTCTTGAGGAAAGAATTATTACCATATTTTTTTTCCATCTAATATATGTGGATGATTTGTGTTCCCCACTGAGAAGATATTCTCCATTTCTCTACTGAAGTGCCAGGGTCTCAGCATGGGTCAGTTCTGATTTTTTTCACTAGGATCTGTGTCCTGCTTCTTTCAAATGGTTCTGTTTTTTTTACAAGCAAACACAGAGCAAGCTTTCCTTATTCACTGTGACTCCTACCTCCACATCCGTACTCTTCCACACACTCAGGCTTAGTATCATTTCCTCTCCATGCATAGCTCAGACCTTGGTTGGATCATTTCTTTGTCAACCCCAACAATGACTTTTTCTTATTTTCCTTTTCTTAAGGGCTCACCTTGAAAGGAGGTGTCTGCTTCAATCTGTCTGATGTTGACAGGTTAATAACTAGAGTCTGATGAATGCAGGAAAAGGCTGCCCAAGACTAGAATTTTCTTTATCCCTACTCGTCCTTCCCCATCCCAACTCATCAGCTACCTCGACTCATCACATCTCTCTGCATAGCTTTAGAAAAAGATTTTACAAATTCATTGTTACGTATAATTTTCTGGGGCACAACTCAAAAAACAAAGTCCATGATTTGAGGAAATGTGATAAAAACTTCTTTAGGGACAGCTAATGATCATTTTGTATAGGTGTCTAGGACTGAGAATATGTCCATGTGCCCATAATTCTTCTTATCAAATTAGCAAATGAAATGTAAGTATGTTTGGTCACCAATATCACTATTCTTGCAATTACTTTAAAAAGCAAAACCGTCTGTTCCTTTCTGTAGTACCTTATTTCCATCTAAGTCCTTTCCTCCATGAAGATAATGTCATAGGTAAAAAATTATACATTGAGGTTTTTTTATGAAATGCATAAAATAGTGGAGGAAGATAAAAAGTGAAGTAGACAATATATGGGAAAATCTATCAATACATGTGTCTGCTTTTTAACAAATATTACTAAAATGTAAGCTCTAAGATAGGTATCATGTTTGTCTTATTCCTTGATACATGTCTAATGCTTAGAATGGTACCTAGCACAAAGGAAGCATATGAATTGTTATTACATAAATATTAGAACCTACCAATAGATAAAGCTGTATAAGTTATTACCAAAACCAATTTGTTCATGCTCAAATAAAGTTTCTCTCTGAGCATCATGGAATGGAAGTCACAGAAATCTTTGGAAAGCCATGGAGAAGAGAAATATTGAGGACAACTAAATTTGAAAATCTCTCCCATCCTGAAGTCTCATTTCCTAGTAACCATAGTATTTCATCCTGGTATATCTTTTGCCGTATCTTAACAAAATATTATCAAGATAATGAAATGTTGGCATGAAACTAGTCTCCCCAAGCTTCTGTAACTACTGCATGTGAAATAATGCTTTCTGATATCTCTGACCTGGCCTTCATTTGAGGCCCTTTAACACATCAGAGGAACATTATGTTTAGGGGTAAAATAAGAAGGAATTACTCTATCAGCAATCAAAACAGTATCCACTCTGGCAAGGAGTCAGGTTTCCTAGATTTTATAAGGAAGTAGCCACTCACTCTGATTGTTGTGTTCCAAAACTCACACCTCCCTGTCTCATAGGAGTCTTGAACATGCAAATCATAACTAAGTCAGAGTTCTATGACTATGGGTATCCGTAATGGGGTCAGCCTGGCTGAACAAAATGCTGCAGTAATTTTGCATCCATTACAGCTTAGAAATGGAAGCTATGAAAGGGAAGAGAAAGGTATGCAGGAGAGAGTTAGAGGTCTGCAGATGTCTCTGTAATGAACTCTCACAAAGAAAATCTCTCTCCTGTGTCTCCTTCCATTAGTCAGCTGCACTGCTTCTGGAGGATTGGTACAGCTGCACAGTCATGGAGGACTACCCAACATTCCCTGGAGGCACAGCCAGTCATCAGGATACTCTTTCCTTCCTGTCAGTCTTAGATTCCAAGGAGAATAGTTCTAGGTATTTGAGAAGACCAGATTCTGAAAACTGTGTCCCAACAGCAACTTAATTTTGTGCTATTTGACTAGTATTTGAAAGTATCACCTTGGTTGTCAAACGGCCTGTCTTTACAACTTAATTGTACTGGTCACAGTCTAGGTCCTGTTGATTGTATCCTTCATCTTCTTTAATTATTAGTCCATGTATTCATAATGGGTACCATAAAAAAATCTGCCAGGTAGGGTTACTGCACTTAACATAGCAGCAAAGTACTTGCTATGGCATTTAGTAAGTGCTCAAAAAGTGATCTCTTTTTGTATTACTATTAGTACCAGAAACAAGGACAACACACATGGCATTGTATCAAGAAATAAATACATGGTGGCTCCTTACAAAATAAAGACATCAGATTATGATCTTGTGAGATCAGATTCTTATATGCTTTCTTTTTTTGTGAAGTACAAAGGTTAGTATTTTCTCCATGCATTACTGGACTAAGCTCTAGTCAGGCAGAGAAATTGACTTTTACTTGAAATAAAAGGGAATAATTTTCCTTGGCCAATCAAAATGCCAGTTAATCTCATATGGGATGAAGGGTTTCTTTTTTAATTTTCCTGAATATCTGTGAATTCCTCAAATTGCTACCAAAATCATATTTCTAAACCATATATTGATTTCATACTTCTTAAAAGAATCACTTTAAGCATTTGCACAAGTTATAAAAGTGTGATTAGTAGAGACTCAACTTATCAAATAATTGTCACTAATAGAAATAAACTCACTTACTATACAGATCAGCTTAGTATGGGCACATTAGGGGACTGGGGATGTAGCTCCATGATAGAATCTTGCCTGATATTTTCAAAGCCCTTGATTTAACCCCCAATACCACAAAAAAGAAAAATAAAGCAATACTTTGGGCACATTAATCTTATAATGCTGGTGGTTCATTCAGTTGGCATTTTATCAAGCAGTTAGAAATGTAGGCCATACACAAAAGTAACATCATATTTAAAGATAATATCTCTGGGAGTCACTTTCAGAGATCTGAGTTCAAACTCTTAGCACATCTGAGATCAATAAGAGAGAGGCACAGTTCCTGAAGAGAACACAGGAAGACCATTCTCCCTGGAGAATACCTGTATTTAGAGAAGCATCTTTCTGTCTTGACACTGTTGACATTTTGGTAAGCATGATTTTTGTTGTAAGGGGCTGCCTGTGCATTGTAGGAAGTACCACAGCATCCCTGGCCTCTACCCACTAAATTTGAGGAGCAGCAGATTCCATTCCTCCTCTTCTGTTTCCTGTTCCTCCATTATTTGTGATAACTAAAAACATACACAGATATTGTCAAATGGTCTTGAAGGATTGGTGACAACATGGCCCAAGTTGGAACCACTGATTTAGAGGTAAGGAGTTAAAAAAACAGAAAATGTCAGTAAATGACTGCAAATGTCAGTGGGAATGAAGAACAGAAACCCATGGTATCTTAAAAGCCAGCCTCAGATCTCATGATGAGGGACAGAAATGGCTTTGAAAACCATGATCTTCAGGCCAGCAGCATGGTCATCAACTGTGAACTTGTTGTGCTGGGTGATGGGCCACTCTCCTTTACTCACTCTTGGCTCACACAGTTGAGGCATTCAACAGGTTCAATGAACAATGAGGTCCAAGTTAGGCTTCTCTGTACTACTGGTGGATGCAGTACAAATAATAAATCTATCTTATAAGAGTATAGAACTTCCTTTCTGTCAGTATGGGTCATAACTTGTTCTACTATGGTGATTCTCAACTGGGGGTGATTTTTGACTTATAGGGGACACTTGGTAATATCTGGAAATACTCTGAGTTTTTGTAAGTGGAAGGGGAATCCTACTGGTGTCTAATGGATGCTAGTCAGAGATGCTGCTAAATATTTTATAATTCCCAGAATGGCCCCTTAAAGGAAAAAAAATAGTTAAAATGACAATATCGCTGAGGTGGAAAAAGACAGGTCTATGAGAAACAACTCAGTTATCTCTCCATTGTACCATATGAATTTTAGGTAACAATAATTGTCCTCTCCAGGTGGGGAAATTTATATCTCAACTCTAACTTTTGTCTAATCTTTACATCACAGTCTTTCTACTACAAAGACATGCACACCTAGTTCAGCAGTAAATCCTAGATATTTCAGCTCAAGAAATTTATTTTTAATTTCATTTCCTCATATTGTGGTCTATATCTGGTCTATTCATTTCCTCATATGTGATCCACATGTGAACAGGTGTGCCTGCTATATGCAATCGCTTTAATTTTATTACTTAAGTTCAATAGGATATCTTCATTCAGAAAGTAAACTTTGCAGAGTCCAGAAACTAGCCTGGTTCTTTCCCAATGCATTGCATTTTACATTGTTTAAACTCTAAAAATACAGGCCAACAACACTTCTGAAAGTGCTTATTTCTCTTTCCTGTGTACACATAGTAAGTCAACAAAGATGCCAGTTTTTACATTAATGCTGTGTCCTAGTTTATTCATTCAAAGTTTCAAGAAACAAGGCACACAACCAAGAACTCTGCCAATAATTACAGAAGGAAGGGAACAGACAAGGGCCTATTTGTTTGAAAGACCTATTGTCCATATACTGCTGCCAGCCAGGCTTCAAGGCTGATGGACAACTGAATGCAAAGTGCATTCCGCTCCCCTTCTCCCACCAGTCCCCTCCCACATACTTACTTACATAGTCATAACTGCAAGGTGGCAAGGGAGATAAAACGAAGGATGACAGTAGGTGGTTAGGAAAAGAGGCTCAGAGCCCCAAGGAGAAAGACTAGTTCTGCAAAGGGTTACTTTTTAAATATCTTCCCTTGGAACATTTAAGATTAATGGTTATGCGTAGGAAGAAAGAATCTGTTGATATTTTAGTCATTTTTATGTACTCAGCGTATTTTTTAAAAATAAAATGATAAAATACCACAATTAAAGGATTACTCAGAAGTGGACTATATTAGGTTTGGTGGATATTGCTTAAAATGGACTGTAACTTCTGTAGGCTTCTGGCTTTGCAAGTTTTGAATAGAAAACTTAGTCATGCACATGCTGGATTGGTTGTCCATTATGGACAGGCTGTTGAGAACACTGAGGATAGTTTAACTTTCAGATATATTTTTTTTTCCTTCACAAATGATCCTGATGGCTGTCTATATATTTCTTTCCAAAGCTTTCCTTCTTTCCTCCCACAATATTCTTTTGCATCTTCTGATTTTATAAGAAGTTACCCAGCTCAGTTCTGATATCTTAGTGTCAGTCAACAGAACTTTAAGCAGATGAGAAGGTATAGACTATGGGACTGTGTGCAGTTGGCACCAGCAGTCATTGGGGTAGATGAAGGAGACACAGGTGAAAGACAGTGACTGATGAAACTTCCTGGTGGACAATGAGTATTTGAGATTCCAACTCAAGGTTTCCTGGGGACTTCAGAAAAATTTAGATAGTCAAAGTCTATTTCTCTGAAATACATATTAATTCTTTCTTGTCCCTTTACCCAGACTTCTCTTGTGGTACTATCTAAGAGTTACTGGTTCTCATTATTTCATTCATACTCCTTTTTCCTTCTCAATTCTTGCTCCCTTTTCCTTCTCAATTCTTACTCCTCCTTCTTTCTCAATTGCCCACATAACATTTTTAGATCATTTCTGATTTAAAGAAGGATTGTAAATAAGAACAGTTTCTATATACCCTTCATTCATCTTATGTTTACATTATACATAACCATAGAAAGAAGATCCTAACCAGGAAATTGACCTTAATGCAATGCTGTCAGTTGAACTCCACACCATGTCACTGGCCATCAAAACAATTAATACTCAGTTCTTTCACCTATTTAGCAAATAATTTTTGAGGCCCTGCTGTATGGCATACACCATGCTAAGCATTTGGAACAAATCAGTGAATAAAGAAGCAAAAATGACATTGGCGCCCTCATGAAACTTACATAATTCATTTCATTCTGAAGGCAGCTTCATAATTGCATGCAATTTCAGATGACATACAAATGTATCTAGAGAGTCTAGTGGACAGTGCTAGCTGAAAGTTTGCCCACACTATGAGTTCATGTGACTGGTCCCCTCACACTTTCTGCAGTTCCATATTTGAATTCCTTCAAACCTATTGGAACTTATAATTGTTTTACTCTATGCCATGACTGGATCATTAAAATGGGTGTTTTCAAGACACTGTTATTTTTTTTCATTAAAACAAAACTGGGTAAACCAAAATTAAGTAATATTAATCAAGTAATTATCACCTAAAAGTTGAAATTCTTCAAAGTTACTCACAATGACAAATGAAAGAAGGGTAGAAATTTTTTTTTGCATATTTTATTAGCCATGCAGCCTAATTTTCAATACCTTTCATATCTTATTTGTTATAGAAAACTACAGCCTCGTGGAGATTTGGCATTGTGTGCTTTTTCATAGGCAGTGGAAATGTGGGCCACTGTTCATTTTCAAGGTCAAGTTAGCATTTGCATGATGAATGATATTTGCAAACATATCTAATATTCTCCTTAAATCTTCCTTACAAGAAATTAGGGCTAAGTGATTGAATACTTAAAATATTTGGTGCAATTGCTAAAGTGATCACCTGAAAAATGTGTAATACACACAAAAAAAGAGATAGAAATGGAAATTCTTAATGAATTGAGGAAAGACTCAGTTAGATTTTTATCATAGATAGAGCATAGTGTTGCTTTGTAAATCCCCACAATCCTGGGAAGAAAATCTACTTTAACACTCATTTCTTTACTATGAGATTAAAAGCAGGGTTCACCAATATGGTGATCCTGAGTTACTCTATGCCAAATTTCTAAACTTTTCTGCCTCTTCTGCAGAGTTTTCCCTTTATTCTCACAGCCTTTTGGCAAAAATAACATCCAAAGTGTTGTTCATAAGAATATAATTAAGATGGAAGTATATCAGAAAGAGAGAAAAATATTTCTCTCTTTAAAATTTGGTTAATGAAACATCATCTTTGGGTAAATTGATGAGGCAAATCCAATCTGAGGATGACAATGAACAGATACCCCAGAAAGCTTTGACAAAGTTACCAGTCAGTTTTCAAGATGCTGATAAATAAGCAACAGAGGAAAGTCAATTAAAATCATTGTAACATTCATTGAGCATCTATTATGTAAAAGAACATTGTCTTGAAGCGTTGAATAGTATGCTCTATCTGAAAGAGATTTTCATGCTGCCCAACCTAGACAGCACCTTACTTTTTGCAGTGGTTATGAAGAAAATGGTCTGCTTCTATGGCACCAATCTTAAAAACTCAGGGATTCAGGAGAGATTTTATATCCTCTAACAATGATGCCTCCTTATTAGTTCTCTCCAGGTTTTCTTCCAGTTTCTCACAGCAGGGGAGAGAATCTAATTCTCCCATTTCCCTTCCTTCTACTCTAGATTACAAATTATCTTCCCTTCCTCAGAGCAGAAAATAACAGTTTATTTTTTTCCCTCTAAGTGATTTTGAAGTATGTGTGTATTATTATGCTGTATTAAACTAAAAGCAGGGAACCGATTCATTTTAGGAAAAATGTTATCCCATTTGATGTCATTCAAAAAAATATGCTGTATTGCTTTGTGATTATCATGGATGTGGACAGTTTAAGATTAACACTTATTAGTTTGATTTCAAGTTTCAGACAGGTCTCCTTAAGGTTTAGACTGATAAGTGAAACTCTGCCCTTCATAGCTATTATATAACCTTTCAGCTGCATGCCCTACATATCTGGCTAATATATGATTCTCTATTGAGTGCTTTACTCTATCTGTCAGGCAGGCAGCAAAGTCTGAGACTAGCATGGGTAATTTCCTTTTTTTTTATGCCAAAACCTGGGATGATGAATATATTCTTGAAATTCACAAAACATTCAGTGATGATAAAAGCATAACAGACTATTTTCATTCTAAGCAAAAGAGAATTGGTCTGTCTGTAATTTATGAGTATTCACACAAAGTACTGTTTTTGAAAATAGTCTGGAGAAAAATGATTAGGATTTCCTAAAGATCAACTTTGAAAATATTGGACTACCTTAAACTACCACCTAACCCACAGGCACCCAATTATATAAGCTCATAGGGGCATTTCCCTCTCTCTCTTTCTCTCTCTCTCTTTCTCTCTCACACACACATGCTGCAGTGACACACACCCACTATCCCTTCCACAGTCACAAATTCTACTTCACATGGTTCCAAGGTGGCCTTCAACCACTATAAAAATTATTATTTTGTTTGTCATATAAGGAGAAGATATCATCCATATTTCACTATTTCCTTTGGCACATTCATATTGGTATGACCAAAATAAAATATGTATTTGGCTCCAGGTGAGGATTAATCTTTTTTTGAGTTGGATTAGGCAACCAAGTCAAATAAAAGATAAATGCTAGTCTAATAAAGCATAACTCTGTTTCTAACCTAGTCTTCCCCACATTAGGAGATGATGATCATCTTACTCAACCTCTCAGGTCAGAAAGAAAGCAGACATCCTCAAATTCTCCATTCTCATTAATCCTTCCCCATCTCTCTGTCCATGAACCATTGGCAAATTTTGTTATCCCCTCCTCCAAATATATCTAACACATCCACATCTCTCCAATCCTCCAACTAAAAGTCTCCTTACTGATTTTCCTTATTTCTTTCTATCCCGCTTCCTTGGAATCCATTTTTCACAGAGAAGCTAGAGTGCTTCTCCAAAGCATAAATCAGGTTATGTCATTTCCTCCATTGAAATCCCACCAGGACTTCCTATTGCTTTTAAAATTATATCTTAATTGCTTTCTTTGGTTTTTTAAATGCTTTGCAGAGTCTGGCCATTGACCCCACCAATTCTGTCTCTAATCCTCTAATGCTTTGCCAAGAATTAATTCCCCTTAAAGCCCATATACTCATCATATAGCTAGCCTTCACCTCTCAACTTCAATGTCCTCAGAGAACACCATAGGAAAGATTTCTCCTCCAAGCCAGGCATCATTTATCATGTCAGCCAGTTTTCCATTGTAGTGTTAGTGATCGTCTATAATTATTTTATTTGCATATCTGTGTACTTATATATCTTCAGACTGTAATATAAGAACACAAGGTTGTTGATGTGAGGGACATGGTCTGATTGTTTACTGTAGGATCCTCATTACATATCATAGTGCCTTATTATATAGTAAGGTCCTCAATGAACTATGGAAAAATGAAAAGAGTTCCTCTCCTGTTTGTGTTAGCATTAGAAATCACCTTCAAACTTGCTTTAGCAAGTGGATGTACTTGACTGTTTTCTAGGACTTTTAGTATTCCCATTTCTAAGACTGCTATTGTACTCCTCTCAGTATAATAAGAAATCTGTACTAAATAGTCTTTACAGTGACTTTAAGCTGAGGAGAACTAGCAAGTTCAGTAAAATAAAGAATTAATAGTAGTTATCCATGAAATACAGAGTTCATCTTCCATTTTTGAAATTTCATTACTATATATTTGCTTTACTTTCTATATCTGTATAGAGAATCAATTTATATAGATATTTATGTATTTTAAAGGTATATATTTATCTACCTATGTACTTAAACTATCTCTACCCCTATTTATGCACATATTCATCTATTTTTATTGAAAAGTTTGATAAGTCTTAGATATCAGAATCCAATTTTATTTGGGGACAAATAAAAATTCACTACATTAGGTAATTGTATTGACAATAAAAGATCATCGCTACAGACCTTCACTTGAGACTCAGTCATTGTGCATAAAGAGGTTCTATTGGGTGAATTTTGTAAGACTTCATAAAACTTTTTAAAAATAAGACTTCAAGTTATTCTTATTAAAAGAATGCTCTACAAACTGAATTACTAAATACACTCAATTATGATAAAATTCATGTGATATTCCAAAATTTAAATAAAAATTATCCCAAGATAGTGAATATTTTAAAATTCATTCCTTTTAAGTATAGGATGTGTTCAGAGGAGGGTAAGGTAAAGTACAAATGTGGCAGGATAAAATAGGAATGCAGTTTGATGGAGTTCAACTATACTATTTTTTTCTTTTTGCTTTTTTTAAATTTTATTTCTCTTTTTTCTTATATACTTAACTTTTTATCTTAGAAATGCAGAATTCATACCTAGTATCTTTTTATGGGAGTGAAAAAAACAGAAAACACATTTGAAAGATCTGGGCTTGAGTATAAGCAGTTCTGGCTACTTCTCATTTATTCCATGGAAAGGAAGACAACATTTCCATGGTAAAATATCTACAGTCACAAAATGAGTTTGAAATCTTGGGACTCAACCCTCATTTGGTATCTAGTCTTACTCCATGACCTTCAGTTTTCTAGGGTCATTGTTGGAAAGTTATGAACTATTACTTTTTGCCATTCTGAGGTGCCCTCTAGAGACAATAGACCTGAAACATTCTAACCTCTAGGACATAGGCGGAGGTTTATGTTGCCTTTTGAAAGGGAAGATGGGAAGGTAAAGGCCAGAAAAGGGAGAGGATAATTCAAAACGATTATAGTCTGTCTCCAGAAATTTATTTGGTATTTATTATGTGCTAGTTATTGTATATATGGTAATAATCAAGACAAAACTGACCCTTGAGCCAGGCAGGGTAACACATGCCTATAATTCCAACTACTCATAAGGCTGAGGCAGGAGAATCCTAAGTCTGAGACCAGCCTGGGGAACTTAGTGAGACCTTGTCTCAAATATATATTTTTTTAAAAAACAAATGAGCTGGGGATATATCTCAGTGGTAAGTGCCCCTGAACTAAATTCCGAGCACTAAAAACAAAACAAAGAAACTAAAAAAGTTGACTCCTGACCCTTGACTTCATGGTGCTAAAAATCTGGCTGGTTAGGAAAATAAGACAGGAAGCAATAGTGGTAAACATCAACATCATCATCATGATAGAAGAAAATACAAGAGCTAAAGAAATGAGCATTCTATAGTCATGTATAACTAATTAGAACAAATAAAATTTTGTTTTAGAACTGAGTTCACATGGTGTCACTTAGGAGGAACTTACTTTATATTCCTTAAGATCACCATTGTGGGCCTGCCGCCCCCACATCCCCCGGTCTATTACCTTTGGTATTCTCTCCATGTTTTATAACTGGAAACGGTGTTCTTCAACTGTTTCCCTGATACAGCCTTTTCTGTTACCTTCTTTTTAATTGTATTTTATTTATTTGTTCCTTTTAGTTATATATGACAGCAGAATCCATTTTGATATAATTATACAAGCATGGAATATAATTTATTCTAGTTAGGATCCCAGCCTATGGATGTACATGGTGGTGAGATTCACTGTGTTGTTTTCATATCCTGTTAGCTTCTTAAGTAGCTTTGCCCTTTAGCGATCTTCTCTTTCACTCAGTGCTTAAGGAAAGGCCTATGTTTGCCCAGCCCTGCCTGAGCCTGGATAAGAACCTAAGGATGGGAACAAACATGGGGAGACACTTGGGAAAACCAATGAATTCCAAGTTGATGAATATATTGAACTAGATGGTCTATTTTCAAATAATTTTATCATCAGGTGAAACAGAAGCTAGGAGAGTGAAATGAATGATCACTAAAATCTCAATGTAAGAAGTGTATGAATGTGTTTTGGGGTATATGTTACTTTAGTACACTTTCTTCACACAGACATCATGTTTAAAATAAAGAAAACAACACAAGACATTTGAAAAACCATGCTCTCTTATTTAGATTGGATATTCAACGGTGACTAAGTTCTTTCTTTGGCTGAGGTGGTAGAGAAGATAACCATGTTAATAAGACATTAATGTGGCATTTGTTCATATGAAAGTGATATGACAGATTTAACTGTGGGTTATTTTTTCTGATGCTGGCATAATTTGTACCATGATCAACTCATGCCTTTCTTCCTAGTTTGCTTATAGTTAAAAGCACATAGAAGTGACTGTCTGGGATTAAATAAAAAAGTTCCTGTGGTCACATTTGCAGACAAAACCATATTACTTAAATTGGAAATAACCCACCAGTTTGGTCTCAGTGAGCGACTGGACCCAGACAAAGAATACCGTGAAAACCATTTAAATCTTCCATGCAATGAATGAGCACTGCCAAAATAAAATCTTGATAAATGGTTCCCTGTCTTGACTAAAATAAAACTTTTGAAATGCTGGATGGAGCAATTGCTAAAGGTTTACCAAAGGAAAAAAATAAAACTCTATTGTAATATTAAAGTTTCCACAAAACCTAAAAAAATCAAGATGTGATATAATTTGGGGGAAGGTGAATATCCTTTAAGTGATAAACAGGAAAGAGATGATAAAGTAAATGTTCTGAACTGCATGCCACCAGGTAAAAGAGAAATAGCCATTTAATGAGAAGTTGGTTATTCCAACATTGGCATCAGCTAATGAGATTGTTCCGGCAGTACTAGAAAGGGCTGCCTAATTTTCCCCTTGTATTTTCAATACAGCTTGATCGAGGTCATAAAGGGAAGCTCCATCTTCCTTTCAGAAGTGAAGATGATTGATATAAAGACTTTAATGCTTACCAAAGCCATAATCATTAGCGAAGACAGTATGAGTTGGAAGTCTACTGTGAAGAGGGCACCCCTGTGTCTTGACTATTTTTCCTTTGCATGACCATTCTGTGCATCTCATTTCAAGCCTAATGCACTCATCTATTCCCTGACTTTCCATTCATCCATTCACCTTTCCAGCCCACCAGTCATCCAGCCATCCATGTGTTCCATAGTCTACAAATGGTACAATCCACTCATGACAGGTGATGTGCTAGAGGACAGTGAAGGATGTATATAGCTTCTGCTGACATAGAGCTTCTAACAGGGGAAAAACTAATTTTACACAAATAACATAATTCGATAACTACTATGGTAGAGAAGGAACAAGGAAGTTGACTCTACTGTGATGTCATGGAAGACATTCCTGATTAAAAACAGTAATGTTTCAAGTGAGTATCTATGAAATCAGTTTGAACTGACTAGGTGAAAGTTATTCATGTGTGTGCATTATGCATACATGCACACTTCTTATGTGTGTACAGAGATTCACATGTGTGATGGAGTGTATACACCTGTGTGTGCATGCATTTGTATACAGGTGTACATGTATATTGGAGGTACGTTCTGAGCCGAAGTACATGACTCAGAACTTAGCCCTACATGTGTCTGACAGCTGAAATACAGAGCCTGAGCTTCAGAGAGAAGATAGCTCAGGATGAGGCTAGAGACTTGGCAGAACCATGCCAAACAGTGCCCCAAAAGGCTTGTCAAGGATGTAGGTCTTTCCCCCCCAAGAGCTCCAGGTAATTGTTGCCAGGACTTAGCCAGCAAATAACAAGAATGAGATTTCTTTTTCACAAAATGTCACTCCACCTGTGCTACCATGTTGATGAATCACAAATGGATCTCTGACTACAGTTTTCCTCTTTAACTCCAGACCAGCATTTAAAATTGCCTGCTGGAAAAGTCCACCAGTATTTAAAACTTAAAGCAACTTAAAAAAAAAAAAGATAAACTCATTCTTTTAAAAATGTGCTGTTCTTATTTCTAACCCACTACTCTCAAACATTTACTCAAATCAGAAATCTTAGAGTGAATACTCTTTTTCTCATTCTCCCTAACCATCCACTGATGAACTGATCATCAATTTTGGACACAGGTGTTCCCTCCCATCCTTCTTTTTCAGTTCCATATCAATTTTTTTCTGTTTTGCCACAGCTGCTCTATATGCAGTCTCTGAGTGCAATGAAGCCTCTGCTAGTGGCATACCATGGCCACTCTTTCTCAAGAGCCAGCTCCCCCCACTCCACACACACACACACACACACACACACACACACACCAGGTAGTACAAGGCCTGGCCCATGCCAAGCACTCCTAAATGTTAACATTCTGACCTTAATTCATTTTTCCTCAGCTGCTACTATTTTTTCACCTACCTTATAACTAAATCATGCATACTAATTCACTCTTTTTCAAAGTCATCATGTAATTTATCATAATACCCCCATGTACTAGAATATCATTTTCTAATCTGCTGATAAAATCCTGCCCGTCTTTGAAGAGGTAGCTCAATATGATCTTTTTTTTTTTTTATTGTAAACAAATGGGATACATGTTGTTTCTCTGTTTGTACATGGCGTAAAGGCATACCATTTGTGTAATCATAAATTTACATACGGTAATGTTGTTTGATTCATTCTGCCATTTTTTCCCTTCCCCCCCTCCCCTCCCACCCTTCCCCTCCATCTATACAGTCCTTCCTTCCTCCATTCCTGCCCCCCTCCCTAAACCCAACTCCAACCCCAACACTAACCCTTCCCACCCCCCATTATGTGTCATCATCAACTTATTAGCGATATCATTCGTCCTTTGGTTTTTTGAGATTGGCTTATCTCACTTAGCATGATATTCTCCAGTTTCATCCATTTGCCTGCAAATGCCATAATTTTATCATTCTTTATGGCTGAGTAATATTCCATTGTATATATATACCACAGTTTCTTTATCCATTCATCAATTGAAGGACATCTAGGTTGGTTCCACAATCTGGCTATTGTGAACTGAGCAGCTATGAACATTGATGTGGCTGTATCTCTGTAATATGCTGATTTTAAGTCCTTTGGGTATAAGCCAAGGAGTGGGATAGCTGGGTCAAATGGTGTTTCCATTCCAAGTTTTCTAAGGAATCTCCACACTGCTTTCCAGAGTGGCTGCACTAATTTGCAGCCCCACCAGCAATGTAAGAGTGTACCTTTCTCCCCACATCCTCGCCAACACCTGTTGTTGCTTGTATTCTTGATAATTGCCATTCTAATTGGGGTGAGATGGAATTTTCTCATACTAGACAAAGGGGCCAAAAAAATGCAATGGAGAAAAGATAGCCTCTTCAACAAATGGTGCTGGGAGAATTGGAAATCCATATGCAACAGAATGAAACTAAACCCATATCTCTCACCATGCACGAAACTAAACTCAAAATGGATTAAGGATCTCGGAATCAGACCAGAGACCTTGCATCTTATAGAAGAAAAAGTAGGTCCAGAGCTTCAACATGTCGGCTTAGGACCAGACTTCCTCAACAGGACTCCCATAGCACAAGAAATAAAAGCAAGAATGAATAACTGGGATAGATTCAAACTAAAAAGCTTTCTCTCAGCAAAGGAAACTATCAGCAATGCCTACAGAGCCTACAGAGTGGGAGAAAATCTTTGCCAATCATACTTCAGATAGAGCGCTAATCTCCAGAATCTATAAAGAACTCAAAAAACTCTACACCAAGAATGTAAATAATCCAACTGACAAATGGGCTAAGGAAATGAATAGACACTTCACAGAAGAAGATCTACAAGCAATCAATGGAAAAATGTTCAACATCTCTAGTAATAAGAGAAATGCAAATCAAAACCACCCTAAGATTCCATCTCAATATGATCTTTAAGTACTGGCTTTTATGACTGCTGCCCATTCCTGCACCCTTACAAATTATACCTTTGGTGAGCTCCTATAACGCTTTATAAATATGTCCACATAACTCTTGGAGTCCCTCTGGATTGTTGGTTCATTGAAGACTAAGACTATCTCTTCCCATGGTCTGGCACATGGGAAGTATTCAGTCAACATTTGCTGAAAATAATTGACAAATCTAAATCCTAACAGCAGCTCTCTGAAGGACATGCCAATGTGAACAATATCAGGAGGCTTGAATATTTAACTATGGGAAGAGCTAACACCTTCTTGCCTCCCCAGTGTAAGAGCAGCAGGGTGAGATATTAAAAACAAACAAACAAACAAACAAACAAAACCGATTGAAACCATAATGGTATTTTTTTTTCATCCTCTAAAATTCCAAGAAAATTGACCAGACTTGTTTTTCCAAGTGCTTAATGGAGAAAGACAATGGGAAATGATCCCACTGGGAAATAGTTGCAGAGAAAAGGCCTTTGGGTAAAAGAGACAAAAAACATCTATGGGAAGGAAGGGAGGGAAAGGGACTATATTACTTTCCTAGGATTTCATTGACTAACTGAGTGGTTTAAAATAGCAGAAAATTATTTTTTCACAGTTCTTGAGACCAGACACCCAATATCAAGACATCATTAGCAGGACCATGTTCTCAGAGAGCTCCAGGGCAGAATTTGTCCCATGCCCTTCTCTTTATTTCAGAAACTGCTGGCAATCCTTGGCACATGTTGACTTATAGACACACCACTTCAATCTTGCCTCTGATGACACAGGGCATTTTCCCTATGTTGGTCTGTATCACCTCTTGGCATTCTCTTCTCTGTGCATGTCTGCCTCTGTGTCTCTTCTCCTCTTATAAGATCACCAGTCCTATCATATTAGGAGCCCATGATACTTCCCATCATATGCATGCCTACATCTTAACTTATATTTTAATCACATCTGCAAAGACTCTATTTCTACATCAGATCACATGACAGGTACTGGTGTTTCGAATTTCACTATATCTTTTTCAGGACTCAATTCAACCTCCAACAGGGATGAAGGTGGCAGAGACCAGGCTATTTCCATGCAGCACTGAGAAATAGACTGATGATGTTAGTGGGTACACTATGGTACAAGTGTCATGGAACACACCTGGAGCAACACTGCTTGAGACAGAGGGCACAGTCAAAAGAAATCAGAGCTAACAGAGTCACAGTAAAGATGATTCCACTGTGAACAAAGAACAATCCTACTCTCCGAGATTTTCTGCAATCTCTAGAAACTCATATATGAATCCAGTAAAAGATAAGCAAATCTTTGAATTTCTTGCCCCCTTCCAGAAGGTGGGGGAATTGAAGATCATTTTAGAAGAATGGATCAAGTGACATACAATTCTTAGACATAATTGGTATGATGACTTCAGACTCATTCCACGAATATGATAATGGAGAACTCACTATGAAGAAGAAAGTCAACAAAACCTACTACCTTTGAGTCCTTCCCTTCCTTTTTATATGGCTACTGACTGGACTATGGGGGGTATATCAGGACCAAAGTGTCAGAAATTGTAGTTCTTCTATGTATGGATTTTAGGGAGCTAGATCAGTTATGTTCTACCAGAGTATTAAGTTTGCTCAGTACCCATTTTCTTATTTGCCCTTAAGGAAACAAATGTAAAGATCAGGGAATAATTCATTATGGATTCCTGTGGAGGTTTCAGTCATAGAGCTTCTCTTTCAACATTCACATTTATTTGCAGTTTTAGATCAAACAAGTTTCCTTGGGAACAACAAAAACCTATAGGTTATGAGCCCAGAAATGGCAGAAACATGGCATGATTTAAGACAGCAACCTCTAATTGTGCCCAAAGGTGAGAGGTTTCATGTCTCCATTTTGGGGTGTTCAGCTCTGTGACAGGGTATTTCATGCCTTGTTTGCCAACTAAATGACAATAGTGTCATCAAGTCCCAGGGGTGACCTGTTCTTCTTAGTAGCCTAGACTAATGTAACCCACAGATCAGCAGCTCTGCAGACCAAGAAATGGCCTCTTTTCAAGGCACGGGAAGCTTGCTCAGAAATTTGAGGTTTCTCTTACACTTTCAAAAGAAAGCTGATCTCTATTATCAGCTGGAGGACACCATGTTAGTGACAAAAGTCAGGCAGAAAAAGGCAAATGCTGCCATGTCCTCACTCCGATCTGAAAACTGAAAAAATTTAGGTCAAAGAAGAAAATGGAGATGAGGAGAGGTTAGGAAGTATAGGGTGAAGGAGGAGTCAAGAGGTTGCATAATGGTTACTATAATACTGTTAGAAGGAGTAAGTTCCAGTGTTCTAAAGCATAGAAGAATGACTAGAGTTTACAACAACCTGATTTATGTATATATAAAACAAATATATATACACATATATATATATATATAGATAAATATATTTGTAAAAAACTAGAAGAGGAGAGCGAGATAGAAGACTCTAAGAAAGAATCATTTAAGGAGACAAAAATGCTAATTATCTCAATTTGATTGGATCCATGTATTGAATTATCAGTCTGTGCTCCATAAATATGTACAATTATTATGTGTTAATTAAAAAGAAAATCTCATTTCTAAGATCTAGACACTCACACTAGAATTCAGAGTAGTATTTCAGTATCAAGCACTGTTTCTTAGGTGATTTCATAAATGACAGAAAGGACAGAAGGGCAAGAAACTGAATTTTATTTTTAAGTAGCCTGTAAAAGTGACTAAAGATTGCAAAGCTAAGGAAGTACAAGTCTCTACTATGCATAAAAGTTTAGCCTTCACATTATCTTGAAATCAAGTGGAAGAAAGAAATGATTTGAGGTTTTCAAAGTAACTCCTCTTAGAGTGTCAGCATCAACATTCAATTTTGAAAATACCTACCCAAGATATAAATGTGTTTAGGATTCTTTTTACACCCTTCATTCTTTCAGACACATACAGACTATCAGCTGTAGTCACTAAAAAAGATTCAATGGTCTGTTTCAATGGAAAGGCTTTCTTTTATTGTGATTGACAGAGAACATTCCAAGAGTATAGGAGCAAAATACAAATTTAAACTACACATAGAAAAGAAAACACCCCATGTTCTCTGTGAGGGAAAAACAGTGGTTTTCCTCTTCCACAAGCATACCATTCAGATGTTTTGCTCCTGAACTTGAACACATTTTGTCTATGGAAAATTATACTTCTGTTTTGGTTATTCATTGTGAAAAGTGGTTTTTTAGACTTCCAGCACAGCCAAGACCCAAAAGATCCTTACTACAAAAATATCACTGACAATTAAGCCTTGGCAGGCTAGAACAAATTAGAGGAAGACTTGGCAGAGGCATTGGATAAAATAAAATATAAACATTTGTACTTTCTTTGGTGAACAAAAAACAATATGCAATATTGTGATTTTATAATACTAATTTTTCCCAAAATTCATCCTAGAAAATATGCAGGATCTGAGGGGTTAAAAATGTTATGGAACTTTTGTCTCATGAAACTCATGAGAACTCATGTCTCATAAAACTGAGGAATTAAACAAAACTAAACATAAGAAAGTTTTCATATAAATTTGGAATTTCTATGAGTCTAAAAAAATGTGCCCAAGGACTCCCTTCCATTTTCCCAAGCCTCTTTCTTCTCAGGAAGTGACAGAATCAGGATACAAAATGCTATTTCCAACACAAAAATAACACAGTTAATAGGAAAAAATCTCAGACACCATAGTAAACTGTTTACACACTTATAAATGACACACAAAAGTACCCAGAAACCCATCCACAAGTCTTCATATGCCAAATGCAATTTATTGTGTGATTGCTTATTCCACATCCATTCTTCTCTAGTAACTAATATAATTCTGATTTTTCTCAGGAATTGGGTATACTGCACAAATTCTATGTTCAAGAAGATGAACCAGCTCCAGAGATGCATAGTGATTGAACCATACTAATTATAAAAAGTTCATTCTGCTGTTGATTGATCTAGGGGTAACCATGAACCCAATTTTGACCAATAAGAATAAGGGAACCATTGCTGGGAGTTAGGGTGGAGTAGGTTAGAGACTTCAGGAAAAATCTTTCCTCATAACAAATAAAGAGATAGATAAGAAAAATCTATTTTTCCCTTTGGACTTTGATTGTCAAGTTGTGAAGCTCTCTGGAGCAGCAAGTCATAGGGGTCGCTTGCTGTTGAGAGCACCGTTATGTGCTTTTTATGCCAGTAACAACTGTGGTGTCCAGAAATCTCAATGAAGAACAACACTCTAAGCCCTGAAACTCAACAGTTCTGTGAGCATATTCGATATTCTCAACCTGAATTAAATGAAAGCAACTTCAATTAGAGAAAGGAACTAAATTGGCCAGACTCAGCAACATTACAAGGGAAGTGTGGTAGGGTGAGAATGTGTGGGAAGGCGTGCAGACACCCAGAGCCAGAACAACACCATGAGCTCCATCCCTCTGAAGCCACCCGATGAGGAAGAAGATAATACCCTCCTTATCACCAAGAGATGATGCACATATCTGCTAATTAGAGAAGAAAATGCAATGAGGCTGCAAGCGAAACTGCCAAGTAAACAGTTTTAGAAAGCATATGCAATAGAGTATGTACTTTTTAGGGGTTTAAGGTACAAGTTTAAAACAAGGGGATACAGATTTAGATTATTCTCAAACTGTAAACCTGAGATCAGCTAGAGCAGACAGGGTGCATCCAGAGTAGGATGACGAGGGTGCTTTCATTCAGTAATAACAAAGTTATTTTAAATCCCAGCTAAAGTGAGTATTATGGGCTGTCCTCTTCCCAGGTAACTTTACCAAGGGCTCATTATTTTAGTTTGCTCTACAATCTAGGTTTAGATATCGACTCAGGAGTGCTCCCCAGAGATGGGGGCATTAACAAACTCCTTGTAGAGGTCTCCCTTCCCGAGAGACAGCTGCAGGAGGGTTATATAAACCCGAACAACTTACTGAGCACTTGCAAAGACCTTGCATGTATATCCTTTATTTGATCTTCAGGGCAAGCTTTGCAGCCAACTACTGGGATTTTGTACAGCATTTCAGACATGGAACACAAACTGAGAATCCTATATATTAGCACCATGGGTACCTATTGCATTGAGTGGCAGGAGACACCACACTGACACACAGCATATACACAAGCCTCACCTTCTAATGTGAGAAGGGATATAGTGAAACAACTAGGTATGGAGAGTTATTTATTTCTAGCACATCCATTGAATGCAATTTAGAAATAAGAGGAAAGAGAGATGTGCCATAGTCACATCTAATAGTGCTAATAGTTCACAGAGTTCAGTAACAAATTACTCATTCAGTGATGGTTTCCTTCTGGACTTTTTACTCATCCACATGGTCTGCCTAGTCAAAAATCTGTTCTTGAAACTCAATGTAAATTCACTCCCTAATTTTCACCATAATGTTCCAAGATGCACCAACACACTACGTTGGCCATGTTCACTGTTGAAAAGTAGGCAGAAAAAAACTATGTCTCTTCCTCAGCCAAACTATACAGAGCCAGGACGTTTTTAGACACTAGCGATAGCCAGACCCCCAGGGCTACAGTAGGCCAGCTCTTGGCAAGCCTGAGATATGAGACTGTCTTTGCTCCTGGGACGTCTTCTCTTGTTTTCTCTGTTCTCAAACTCCAGGTTAGGTTCCATTTATTCAAGACCTTGATCCAGTTTACCCTTCTCAGGTTCCATCTGCTGATCATTGAAGGTGTTTAAATTCTAGAAACATTTAAAGAGCCAAGGAATGAAACCTGATTGAAGAAATTATAGGAACCAGGGCAGAAGGTGAAATAAATCATTGATCTGCTGATGGGGTCATTGGAAAGTCGCTATAAGACTGAGGTGCTCATCACCACATATCAAAATTATCTTAAATATCTAAATCTGTCAGGATCATGCTAACTTATTATCAGACTGAAATGATAAGTGGCATAATGGGGTCAATCTAAGAGGTCAGGAATACCTGAAAAGAAGTTAGACCCACAAGATATGAAAAGTCAAAGAGAAGGCTTCAACAATAGGCTCCAGGAGAAAGGAGATCAAGATATCCTGAGGCTGATGGGAGCCAGCATGGACAAGTAAACAATATGATAACAGTTTTTCCCCACATCTTATCTCACTATTCACAGGAAGTATTACCTGATTCTAAAGGCAGAGTGTCATGGCTCAGAAGAATGGAGGAACTTTATATTATGTAGAGGGAAATGAGAGGGAGGAGGCAGGTATGAAAAATGGTGGAATGAGACAGACATCACTACCCTATGTACATGTATGATTTCACGAATGGTATGAATCTCATCATGCACAACCATAGAAATGAAAAGATGTACCCCATTTGTGTACAATGAATCAAAATGCAGTCTGTAAAATAATTTAAAAAAAATAAAATGTTTGGAACCAGAAAAAAAAAAAAAAAGAAATGTTAGGAAGTGCTGTGTTCACATAGTTACTCAGTGGTAGAACACACATGAAATCATTACTTACAGGATAGTTGAGAGAGAGCTAGAGAGAGAGAGAGAGAAACAAAAAAAGCCAACCATCCAAAAACTGCACTAGAGAAATGGTAAGAAATTGCAAAAAATCTCTAAAATCTAGAATCCAGAACAGAAAGTATTCCTTTGCTCATCCAGATGTACATGCATTTTTACAAGATTTTCACATTTAGGTTTCCAGTGATCATTTTCCCATTCCAGAACAATCATCCGTAGAAAGTAAGGAAATGGTTTTCCTAAGGTATGAGGGAGAAAGTATTGAAAGCAAAGACAACTTCTTGAAATCCAGAAGACAGACTTAAGGAGTAATAAAAATAAAACTGCAAGGGTTCCCATGGAGATGTATTGACAGTTTGGGAGGAAAAACTATACTGAGAATATCAGCATGGAGAAGGCATTTTTCTCAAACCTGTTTAGTATTTTCCAGACATTCCTGGTAGTATCTGTCCCCAATAAACTGTATAGTTAATTTTTTGTCTTTAATACCTAAAACATTACCTGGTATAAATTAGGAGCTCAATAAATATTTATTGCACACAAAGATGAATGAATGCCTGCATGTGTGAGTGAATGAGTAAAGTTCCTTGATACCTTAGCAGTCTATCTTAAGGGGGCTACAAATGTTTAGCATCTAAAATTTAGATTATTGCAAATGACATATTGGAATTATAAGAAAGAAGCATAGCTAACTTAGACATAAGCCTATAACTATATTTTACAGAACATGAAGGAAAGAAATAAATTGTAGATTCAAGTGCTAAATAAGAATAATAATTTATAATGGCCTGTGGTGGCAGCCAGTTAAATTGGTAAAAGCTGACTATAGCTACCCAAGCCCCTACCACTACCATTAGGGAGAAAATTAAGTAGGAGTAAAGTGGCTGCCTCAGCAGAAGCAGACAACAGGGGACAGCCACATTAGCATAAAGCATGGCAGCCAAAAATTATGACTGCTTCTAATCTCTGAATGCTCAGGAGTTCCTTAAAGCCAACAAAATGGCATGTCTATTCTGATGGACTGGTATTTTTCCTCATTTCATATACACACAAGCACACACACACACACACAGTACGGTCATGAACATACACACTTAAACACATACACCCTATCACCATCTTTTCAAAACCAAAAGTTTAAGTTGGAAATTTGTTAGGCTCATTTTTGACTATCACTCTATCCACCTACCATCTTCTTTAGTATTTTTTAACTCTTAGTACTTTTCCCCTTAATATTTGATATCTACAAAGAATTCAGTGAGGTTTGTTAGAGCTAACCATCAGGACATGCATAACTACAGTTTTCTAGTGGATATTAACTGTCTGTGCTTTGCCTTTATTTATTTCTTTTTCTTTCTTTTTTTCTTTTTTTTTTTTTAAAGAAATCTCAGATCTCCTTTAAAACCTTAACAGGTCTATGTTTCTTTGGGGATGAAGAATACACCTATGTTGGAAGGATTGTTTGGTGTAGAGATCCTAATGCTTTAGAACTGTATCAATGAACAGGATGAAATTAGAATTTCATAAGGTTTGAAAAGAGAATAAGAAGTTTTGCAGCACAGAGGTACAGTAAGCTGAAAAAGTAGCATGGATTTCATTGTGATTCAATTCCATTCACTGTGCCAAATCCACTTATCCTTACAAAGCGTTGTTTTGCAAACACATGCATGCACAAACACACACGCACACGCACACACACACACACACACACACACACAGAACTTCACACAACTCTTAAATCTGCATATTTCTGCTTTAATAAAAAATGAATGTTTATACTTTGGGAATCTCTGCCTTTGGAGTGGCACTAAGGAGAATGGAAGCTAAAACAGAAAACATGGCTGGAGGCAAATCTGAGAATCAGAAGCAACAAGAGCTTTGGTGGACAATTAAGGACTTAGCTGTATCCCACTGCTCAGGACACTGGCTGGTCATCCCATATCTCTGCTATGTCCTTTTCTTACTATTCCCCTCCAGCAGAGTTGGAACACTTGCAGACTCTGCTGCTTATCTGTTTTCTCTGTCCTTTACCCATTGTCTGACCCCATTTGACCCTTTGTTTCTTTATTTAAGCTCTGAGAAGACAAAACAAGAGGAGGACAGGAGCCCCAGACTCACCAGAGTTGGGGGAATCTCCTGATAATTCATATTTGAGTTGAGTTGCCCTGATGTTTCATAGCAACCTCTATTTCACCACCCCCTCTTTATTGGCAAAGGAAAAGAAAAAGAAATAAAGAAAAAAATCAATCAGAATGATATATGACTCGTCAGTTCTGAAGTAAAGACCAGTCATGTAGAAAATAGACCAGGCACCGTACACTGAGTCCAAAAGATAGGGTGAGCAAGCTCCAGCCTCGGGTGCAATTATCTCTTGAAAACAAGACAAAATAAAAAATGCACATGTGTATGTCCCCCAGAGACAAATATTTATCTAACCTTTGCAGCATGCACATTCAGCTTTGCAATGTCAGAGTTAACTGCTTCACCCATGGTTTATGCAGTTTCTCAAAGTTGCCAGACTCAACTTTGGTGCCTAAGCCATTGCACAGGCTTGCTCAGGAAATGCAGAGAAGACTGATGAGAATATGCACACTTTCCCAGCACCACTGCCACTCCCCTGGTTAGCACCCCTATCTTCTCTCACCCAGGCATCCTCAGCAGCACCCTAATGGTGTCTCTGTCCCTTTCCATCCATTATCTACCTTATAAACTTCATTAAATCAGACTTCTCAAAATTTCACAGTCATTCCCATGACTCTCAGAATGACCCACTCCTTTATGAGGCCTTCAGGTCAAAATGATGCTCTGCTATTACCTCTTCCAGGCAGCATGTGCTCTATGCTGCTAGTCCCTGTCAAGCTCTCTAGGACCTTTGGCATGTGGCTTCTGCTTTCTCTACAACCCTCTTCCCAATACCTCTGTTCATTTGGCTCATTTCTAAGCATCCTTCAGTTTTTGAATTTGATGTCTTCTTGTCCAGGGAGCTCCTCTTCACCCTCTCAAGTCTGCTTCAGAAGCCTCTACAATTGGCTGGTAAATGTACGACTTATATCCTCATTTAATTTCCTGTTTCCTCATTTGCACACATCACTGATTCTTAAAGTCCTTTGGCAAAGAATGGGCTATGACTATTTGTTTTGCTTTTCTATGCTCAGTGCCTACCATAAGGTTAATGGTAAATAAATATTTATTTAGTATGAATAAATGAATGTGTGAATGAGTCAATGAACCCAGATGACCCACTCTAGCTTTCTGGACACACCTTAATCTTCAGCTCCAAGCCCTATAAAGCCCCATGTAGGTAGAAGTAGCCACCTCAGAAGGTTCTAGAGTAGGAACCTAGCTGGAAAGGGCCTTTGGGGAATATCTTTTATCTTTTTAAAACAGGGAAGAAAGAAACCCCAAGGGTTTGACACTCTGAAAGATCTTCAAGAAGGATGGAGCCATGTGGAAGTTTGCTATACTCCCTCACAGATTTCATTAAACTGTGGAATCAAGCTACCATGCTATGGCAGAAACTGGATGGCTAATTTTCTTCACTTCTCATTTACCTCAATCTGGAAGCCAATATCAGGAAACTACTTCAACAAAACTTTAACTCCTATCTGACTTTAAGTGGAAGCTACACATTTCTACACATACAGAGAAGGAGGGATGTCTAGGACATTTATTTCTTGTCTACTCTGCTCATGAAAACATTTTGGGGAATGGGCCTATTTATGTGTGAGTACAGGTTTCTGCTTATAAAGACAGAGCAAAAGGTTTTATTAGCTGCATACTGAAACATTAAAGTATTTCCATAGAAAGGAAAGCAGGGCTAGAATAATCAGAGGACTTCTACTTAATCATGTGATTAAAAGAAGATTGAGAGAAAATGATTAGGACATGACCATCTCTTTAGTCACACAGGGAAGCTGAGTCCTGTGTCCAGATACTCTGCTAACAGTTTCACCAATTCCCTATATTTTAGGACTGGTGACCACAATTGGGACACAAGCCATGAATATTTAACACTTTTAGTTTCATCTCAAACTAAATTAGATGCAGAATTAGGTTTTGTAAATAATCTTAAAATAGAGAAAAATTTTTAAAAATTGAAAGACAAAGAGAAATAGAGCTAATTTATTGCCCTTCATATTTCCTTTTTTAAAGTAACTTTAATCAGTGCTTTTATTAAAGATCATCAGGGGAAGCCACATTCATTTCTAATAATTTGGTTTAGTTCCATTTTAAGTGAACAAAGAAACTTAACAAAAATATAAATGGAACCAAAAGGACATATTAGAAAAGATTAACTGGAGTTTTTTCTCCATGAAGCACTGGAACACACAGTCCCCCTTAATCATTCACTTTTGTTCCTACTTGGTAAGTAGAGCCACCTTAGTTTAGAATGTACCATTGCAAAAGTACAGGAAGAGGCCCTGTCTCGGCCTCCTGGGGCACCAACTAGGTCTTTAAGATCACACATCACCTGGCTATAATTACCCTGACACCATCACCCACTGACTCAAACAATCACCTTTATCGTAATACCCTCAGCACGCAGAACAGTCTGATTACATAAGCTACAAGCAGGAACACCTGGGACAAAGTGCCCTGTGGGGAACCTCTCAGATAAGCTACTTGATTTCTTAATCCTTCTGTCCTTCTGTCAAATCAGCTGGAAAGCAGGAATAGGAGAATGGGTGTGAAAACCTCCTGAGGAATCAGAAGCTGAATCTGAGCCAGGTGCAACTTATATTTCAGTTATAAAATGCTACAGTTACCAATTCTTCCTGCCTTTTATATGTGGGTTAAAAAAAAACAGAGCATGTTATGTTCAGGAATATTGTATGGAGCTTCTTATTCTCTATTGTATTAATGCAAACTCTGTATCCTTACACGTAAGACCTGTGCAATATGCCCAGATTTCTTTGGCCTTTTCATGGTCAATGTTTTTCCAATACCAACTATCGTGTACTGGGAAATGGGCAAGGTACTTTTAAAAAATGAAGCACACCCAGACACAAGAACAATACTGATCAAGACAAAATTTTGTTAGGAGCCAAGGATTAAGAATATTAAATCCCTCTTATCTGCTTTGGGCCAGTTCTTTTAGTGAGATAAAATGATGAGATGCTACTGTTTTCCCACTGAAAAGGATTTGGGGTACAAATTGAATACAGGGAATTTCTCATGTGTTCTTACACAAATGGTTTGTCTGCTTTTGAACTTTCACTTTTTCCCTCCAGGTTCTTTGTCTCTAAATCTTGGGCTTTAAGTTCTTGCTAAAAATGTCAGGCCTTAAGTGTAGGGAAATTATCCATCAATTTCCACAATAGGCCTAGTTTCTGTCATATATCATGTGTGGCTAGATGTAATCTGCAGGTTTTTTGTTGTTGAACACCTACTATGTACTCTGGAGTGTGATGGATAAAACCTATCTCCTAAAAAGGGTCAGGTGTTCAGATTTTCTTCTCTTGACAATGGGAAGAGGCTTGGGAGTGAAGATTTTTGAAGAGTGGACATTGGGCAAGAAAGAGCAATAGAAAGCAAAGAGGTACCAGGGTGGAATTGGGACCAGATAAAGGTCATAAGAATAGCAGAATTTGGCAGGGAGAATAGAACAACTAAGAGAGGCCTGTGGGTCAAGGTGAAAGAAGATACATGATGCTCTTGTGAAATGGTGGGTCAAGCAGGGGAGCAAAAAACAAAGGAAAAAGAGAAAAGACAGAACTAAAACCCAGAATTAAATGCAACTGGAAGACTGGGATTCCAGGGTGAGGAAGGAACATGTCTTACATGAGAACTTCAATACGTGGTATCCAGGATAATATCCTCTTATCTAAAGGCAAGGCAGGAACTGCCAAATGCCTGGTGCTAAGAATGGCGGATAGTTGTTTCCCAAAGGCCTATGTGTTGAAGGGTTGGTCCCCAGCTCATGGTACTATTGGGAGGTGGGACCTACCTAGTTACTGGAGGTGTGCGCTTGAAGGGGATATTGAAACTCCAGCCAATCTGTTTACCTCTCTGCTTTCTGGCTACATGAGGTGAGCAACTTCCCCTGCCCTGCACACTTACCATGTCACTGTCTTCCCACTGGCCAAAAAGCAATGGAGTCAACTGACCATAAGCTGAAACCATCAAGATAGTTTTGTGTATCGTGTTAGAGTAATGGATAGCTAAATGAAACTGAAAATATTCATCTCATGTCATACACATTCAGAAGTACATATTCAAAGACCTTAATAATCACCATCAGACATTAACTGGAAAACAGTTCCAGTAGATTTTCCACATAAGATGATGACTCTCTTACCAATCTAGAACCAGGCAACATTAGATCCCTAGCCCAAATTTCTTGATATTTACAGGAGAAAATGTTTCTAAAGTTGTAGTTAGCCCTCTATAAAACTGTTAATATGGGTTGGGGAGGGTCCCTGCTAACATGGATAGCACTCTTTGATATATCACAGGAAATGTAGTTTTATGATTAAAGCAATCACAAATGTGTTAGTCCCAAGACTTGAACTAAGGAAGTACTTCAATACTTTTATGATGATTTTAAAAATAAAAGCATAATGTACAATTTCCACTTGATTTCTGCCTCAAAATGAGAAATAAAAGGTAGTTATCTTAACTCAGGTCAAATAAGTGTTCTTAAAACAGGACAA
This sequence comes from Sciurus carolinensis, assembly GCF_902686445.1. Taxonomy (NCBI): domain Eukaryota; kingdom Metazoa; phylum Chordata; class Mammalia; order Rodentia; family Sciuridae; genus Sciurus; species Sciurus carolinensis. The sequence continues at coordinate 176,903,976 of NC_062214.1, read as the reverse complement.
GTGGTGTGATGAGCTCAAGCAGTTCCCTTCAGGGAGTTCTGTGTGCTTCCTTCAAGTCAACTGAATGGTGCAGAAAATGTGCAGAAGGAGGAAAGATCTTGGCTGCTCTCTGTATGAGTTTAAGGGTGTGAATGAAAAGTTCTCTAGTCATCAACTCCATGGGAAAAAAAAATCCAATTTTAGTAACATCTTGCCATGCACAAGAGTTATTTTTTGAAAAAGTTTCTAAGCTTGTCAAAATATTCCTAGGTGTGAGTTTAGTGTTTCTTGAAAAATTGAAGAGGCAGAAAGTAAAAAGCAAAAACCCATGACTACATTTGGCCTTTTCCTTTCATGTACGAAATATCTGTAGTAAAAAGGAGAGAGATAGAATTCCTATCTGTAGAGATAAGTGTCTGCCTGCTTTTGTTTATGATGGTATTCTCATCTATTGCTTTTTCTATTCCTCCTCTCTGATTATTTGATTTCTTCTCATCCATGGAAACTCAAAGCAAACAATACTAAGGCAACTTCTTTGTTTGCTGTCAACTAAGTTTCTCATAAACTCAAAACAGTTTTTTTTTTTAATTATTTTACTCATTTGGTATTTAAAGTGTCAATATACTGTTTGGCAATAAAATTATATTTTTCAATAATTAATAATAATCATTTCGATTAACAATTATTAATACTTCGAGGTAATGGTGCCTACCTGTATGCTTCCCTCCTAGAGCTTTATGTATGGCAGTAACTCAATAAGCTTCCATTGACCCATCTCCTCTGAGGCAAAACAGATGGAAAACAAGGAGAATTATACAAGAGTTTTGAGAAGGAGTTGAACCCTCTACCCCTGCCCCTTCCTGCTGCTAGTCCATATCCCAAGAAGATGGACAGTGATTTTTGGAACCATGAAGTCATGTTTTTCTGGTCAATGTCACAGAGTCATCCATAAAGTGGTCAGTTCTGCAGATGGTCCTTACTTTATAAACTTCATTGAAATGTCCTGCAGGGGTTAAATTATTAAGAATTACATAGATTATGAGAGACACCTTTTAAAATTAAGCAACTCCACCATGATTAAGCTGCCTTGTTTCTAAATACCTAACTATTATCAGGAATTCACATTTTTCAACACAATGTTCAAAAACACATGAAAAAGAGAAATCAAGAAGTATGAAAACCAACACAGTAAAATAAATAAGTAAATAAATAACTTTGCATTTAAATAACTAACTTACCCTTTTATATATAAACCTTGAGTATATTCTAATTTACTCTTTCTCTTCCATAGGTACTGCATTTGAGGAACTGATACTTTCAAAAAAATTTGTTTTCAGATTTAATGGACACAATACCTTTATTTTATTTTATTTTCATGTGGTGCTGAGGTTCGAACCCACTACCTCACATATGCTAGGCAAGTGCTCTATCACTTTGTGGCCTAAGCCCAGGTCATGGGGCAAATCCAACACATTTGCTTTTCTGAAAGAGTATCATTTACAGTACAGAAATATTCAAGAATATATTACACTGTTTTAATCACCTTTTTGCTGCTGTGACAAAAGGACCTGACCAGAACAACTGTAGAGGAGGAAAAGTTTATTTAAGAACTCACAGTTTCAGAGGACTTAGTACATAAAAGACTGGCTCCATTCCTTGGGGCTTGGCAGAACATCATGGCAGAAGAGTATGGTGTAGGGAAGCACCTCACTTAATGATCAGGAAGCAGAGAGAGGTCTCCACTTGTAAGATACAAATACTTATCCCCAGGTCATACCCCAATGCCTACCTCCTCTGGCCACACCCTACCACTTCAGTTATCACTCAGTTAATCCCTGTCAGGGGATCGATTTGCTGATTGGGTTAAGATTCTTATAACACAATCATTTCTCCTCTGAACCTTCTTGCATTGTCTCAGAGGTATGCTTCTATGGTACACCTCACAACCAAACCATAACATACACACATATACATGGATATGGGGGAACTTCAGGGAAAGGAAAGGCTTTTAGGAGATTCAAATCCCCACTGCCCTCCTTCTCCCTCTTGGCTGTATCTGGAGGGATGTTGATAACTGAAGGAGGAGGGCATTGGTCACCATCTTTTACCACCTGTAGCAGGAGCTAGTAATGGGCTTCCATTTTGCCATAGGCTTCAGGTCATATCATGCTGATATTTAGAGAAGTGCAAGAAGGTGAGCGGAATGAGAGAGGTTCAAGCAATGTTTCTTATTAAGTGTAAGCTGAGGCACTTCAGAGCTCAGAGGGATAAAATTATTTATCTGAAACACTGCAAAGGTGGGCAGGAGATCTCAAAATCCTCTTTTCCCTGACCTACCATGCGCTATTGCCCTTGTGTAACAAGGGAAAAACTCTGCTTTGTTCCTGAGGGGATTCAACATCTCATTTCAAGTGCAGTTAGCCTTGGGCAATTTCCAGTTACTCCAACTCTGCTTCAACTCACCTGAGTGCCAAAGTTGCTTTAAACAGAGAATGGCTACTTGTTATTTCTCAAACACACAAGTGACCTAGCAGCACATATTCTTCTCTAGTGCAGCTAAAAGCATCTTCTAATCTTCTCTCCAGAGGACTCTTCCAGAAAATTTCTCAAAACTAAAAGTTTTTTAGTTGTGATGGCAGTGGTTACCTGATATTTCTCATTCAAGGAGTTGTATGTAGACTTCTTTAAAACAATGTGGTGAAGATGTGAAGGAAAGGAAATGTTGGGTTTTTTTATTTTTTTCAGTACTGGAGGTTGAACCCAGGGGTGTTCTACCACTGAGTTATATCCCTAGCACTTTTAATTTTTTATTTTGAGACAGGGCCTTACTAAGTTGCTCAGACTGGCCTCAAACTGCAATCCTCCCTTCTCTACCAGGAAGTCTGCATTCCTCAAAACTTCCTAAACATCACCAACAACAGCTCCACTAGCTGCCCTGGTGTATCTGGTTCTATGTTCCCATAGAGCTTTGTTCAGACAAAGAACAAGCCTTACCAAATTGTTGTTCTAAATATTAATTTCCCTTTCTAGAATAGCATTTTTTTCTGGGAAGGTATGCAAACTCTTTTTCATCTGGACTTGTACAGATAATTGCTTGCTTTAATTCACATTCAATTTTGCCAGGAGCTGTTTACATTTATAGATCTATAAGGAAGGCCTCTGTCTATGGCTCTTGAAATTCCTGCACATCTCCATGAAGAATATCTGATATTTTGTAATTACAGATGAAGTATTTGACTTTCCATGCATAAAAGTTTTAATGTTTTTCATGTTATAGTTAAATTTAGTACTTTTCCATTTATTAGGAAAACAGATTAAAAAAAAAAAACATTGAATATAAATTACCTCTACAGGTCCCTGAAACTTCAGTTTACATCCTTTCATTAAATGCTGACATCATATTTCAAGAATATGTGATGATTCTCCAAAGTTCATCAGATCAAGTATAGTGTGGTCAACTGGGAACTTCCATGTTTCCTACGCAAACTGACAACTCTGCAACACAAGCTTTCGATTTAAAATGGGACCAGTGATTCAAGATGGGTTGTTACTCTATGTTGCCCTTTTAGCTTTCCCCAGTGTATGGCTACTAGAATAGATAGGAAGGTTAAAACCTACTTCTCAGGAGATTTCAAAGAGGGCTAAGATACCAAGTTGCAGAGAGGATTGAGGGCCTCGTGGAGGAAACAGTGGTCCAGGAATGGAGGGTGAGGGTGTCTGCCTTGCCTCTTTCTCTGATCAGATGCACAACCTTGGGAATCTTGTTTTTCCTCAGGAGTGCTCAGCTTCCACCCCGTGTAATAAAGGAAACAGGCTGAATGAAGTGTAGAATGTTATCCAGACTAAGAGGCATGCTTCCACTCAGATTCTCTCTTGGTCTTGTCCCTGGAGCTCAATGCTTCTACTTTCTATTGTACCTCTGATCATCCTCCCACCAGCTCCTCGCCCACCACTCTTAAGCTGCCCAGAGTCCACAGTGTGAGAACCACAAGAAGGGTCTTGTAAAATAAGTAGTGGAAAAAGTCTCATGGAAGAATTCAGAGTCTTCATCCCTTATCGCTACTCCACAGTGATCTTAATTATGCATTAGTCAACTGCAGTTCATAGGGGAGATGAGAAAATGGGACTCTTTGTTGATCTCAAAGGACAAGTTCCAGAGGCAGGATCATAAGAGACATTCCTGCTAAACAGGTATTATCTACCCCAAGGGAAACCATGCAATTTATAATCACTGTTTTACCTCATCAAACTCAGAGGTTTCTAGAAAACAAAACCCAATATGAATCCTAGTTGAAACAAGCATTTTATTCAGTTATTTGAATAAAACTATTTGTAGTCTCACATCATGTTATTCTTATCTCTCCTTCATTTATTCTCTCCCTCTGATTATGCTCATTTTCTGAGCTTTCTTTCACCTGGGTGAGTCAGCAGTAGAACATAAAACCTTCTGTAAGTACAAGTCATTAAATTAGTAGGTCAAATCAAAAATGAAAATTATTGATTTATATCTACTATGTGAATTTGATTTTCCCTTTTGAAGAAGAGCTTTTTCCTATCACCAGTAAAGAGATTTTGCTTAAATTTCTTCTTCAATGATGTATTTCCAAGGGTTAAAAATAAAATGAGCACTTTTAAGCATCTCTTTTCTATTATAAGACTGTCAGAAATTTCTGATATAATTCAAGAAGCTTTAATGGGGATCTCAACACCAATTCATTCATTTTCTAAATTATTTATACCTTGATTGACACTGAAAACCTAAAGTACAGTAGAGTGTTTTACTTTCTAATACTTAAGACAACAAATGTAGGTGTTTATAAATTATAAGTAGTCATATAAATGTATTGAATTAAAACACCACAAAAAACTGACAGAACTCCTAATTTTTACCATTTAACTCAGTTACTTTAAAGTAAAATTCAAGTAAGTGCTAAAGATTCTGTCCCAGGAAATGAATATCAGCAGATAAGGAGTAAAACTCAACTATTGAGTTTAACCAGGAACCCTCTAGACTGAGGCAGGAACCAGGCTTAATCCCAAAGGCAGGAGGCAAATAAAATGTCTCGTCAGCTCTTAAGCCTTAATGCATTTTACCTTAAACATTTACATTAACAGATGGTCCCCGGCAGTGCTATAAACTTACTTCTGAGTTCATTTCTATGTCACTTTCAACCCCATTTATCACTATCCATGCAGTAGAAAATGCCATAAGGGGTTTAAATCAGAACAGTAAGGAGAAGGGACAAACTCCCTGAAGCAATTGGTGTCACCTACAAACATGTGCTTGACCTTTGTTTTAAAAAAAAATCAATAGGAGAATTGATGACTAGAGAAAGACAAGGATAAGAACCAACCAAAGTCACCACATTTGACCCCTTAGAAGCCACCCCAGAGACTCTCTCCCATCACCCTGAATCCTTGCAGGCCTGATTTTCTGATTCTTCAAGAAGTCTAGAGGGACAGGCAATGAAATAACCCTGTGATTACTACAGATACCAAGAAATAATAATTTTAAGAAACAGATGTGAAAAGATGACAATTTTATCTTGTGTAAGGAGTGATACCTTTTTTTTTAATTAAGTTTTAAAAGTCAGTTAACAACATTATCGAGTGATATAACTTTGTTCAACATACACTGACATACAATTGGCTTAGAATTGGCAATGGATTACTGGCGTTTTTAAAATCTTATTTTTTAAATTATCAAGACATGAAATTGAACTGTTTTCCTTTTGATGTTCAGTTCAATAAATTCTGACACGTGTAAGTTCTTGCAACCACCACCACAACAGGGTACAGAACATTCCTGTACTTCCCTGAATCCCCCATGCTGTCCTTGAAGGAATCACTACAGTTAATCATCTATAACTTAGCTCTGATAGTTAAAATTCCCCACAAAAGGAGGTTTTAAAACAGGTATATATAAGAACCCTAATAACTTTTCCTATACCTCCGTATGCTTTTACTTATTAATGTCATCAAGATTCTAGGCATTGTCTAGCACACAATATTCTACTGGGATATTAAAGAAACATCTTTAATAGCAACCGTCACATTAGCCTAGTTTTACATAGGGAAAAGCAATAATGACAACAACAAAACTTTTCACTGTAGTCCCCATCCTCTGGCCCCGCTCCCACATACACAGAGTAATGCTGGTAGAAAAAGAAAAAGAGAGAAGAAGAAGAAAAAAGATGAAGCCAGTGTACTACTGCCACAATGCTGGGAACATTACAAGAGTTCAATAAAAGTTCCCTTCATCCTTTGCTGCATTTCCAGGGCTCTATTTTCGATCTAGTGTTTTTACATGACCTTTGTTTTGAGAATGTACAAAAACCATTGCTGCCGGCAGCATCCTTTCCGCATGTGAGGTTCCCATCCAGATTTACAGATCAGAGTTTCAAACTAATAGCTTTAGTGAAATCAAATAAGTCTTCTTCAATCTGCCAATACTCCTGACAAACCGACTGGCAGTGGGACAGTTATTTTTATAGGAGCTCCATGGCGCTGTGGAAATAAAACTTCCGTGCCTGGGGAGCACCAAGCTCCGACTCAGTCCAACCTCTTGCACAGAGCCACTGATGGAAAACAAATGGGAATTTGTCATCTTTTGTTTGGAGATGCTGCTGTGAAGCATGTCACCACCCATTTAAAAATGAAAGAGGCAGAAAAAAAAATGTTCTGACACTGTCTTCCTCCCCGCCTGTGTCATGAATGCAAATGGCAGCGGTGTAGTGTGACAGCCCCTAGAAGGGACCCTCATTTACCTGGGACTGGGGATCTCCACCTGAATCCATGCTAAAAGGTACCTGGCCTTTATCAGGCTCTTCTGTAATATCAGGGATTTCTTTTATTTAGCTGAGTTTGAATTCCTATAAAGGAATTTGCAAGGAGCAACTCTGAATTTCTCTTGTCTTGTGTACCCTTAAATATTCAACTTTTCTAGCCTGGACTTCCCTCTAAATGGCTATGTGAGAAAGACTCCCAGTATTTATGTCCAGCGTGAAATGCATCATGAGGTGGGAAAAGGACCCTTTTGTGAAACAGAAGCTCTGAATACTAAGTGTATTTCCATTATTCTTTGTTCAAGTCATTTAACTTACCTGGGCTTAGATTTTACGGATAGAAGAGACTCACACTACAGTTAACCCACAATTCTTTCAGTTCTAAATTTCTTGCTGCCTTCTCCATGACTCTGATTATAGAAAACTCACAACCTTTTGGTGATCTGATCCTGAGAACAACATCTAGCTCCTGTTCTATTTTTACCAAAATGGTACTAGGTCCTAACACACACACACAACACAAAAACACATACACAGAGACACAATTAGTTTAAAAATATAGGCGTTCATAAAATACAAACCTATTTCAATCTTCTTATAAGATAGAAGGATAAAATCAAAGATAACCTTATATCATACAATGTACAGTATGTGTGGTGAGGTATATATATATTAAAGTTTTGTTATTGCTGTTAAGTTTATTCAACACTTAAATTTTTATTATTAAATTATTATTGTTGTTGTTGTTGTTGTTATTATTATTTGGTACTGGGACTTGAACCCAGAGACACTTTACCACTGAGCTACATCCCCAGCCCTTTTTAGACAGGGTCTCACTAAGTTGCTGAGACTGGCCTCAAACTTCCCATCCTCCTTCCTCAACCTCTGGAAGCACTGTAATTACATGTGCCACTGTACCCACCAAACACTGGGCATATTATGTATATTAAGATGCTGACAGAAAACAACTTTGTGAAATGTGTGATATACATGTATAGAAACATATGTATAGATATGTGTGCATATGTTTTATATACAGATAGGTTTATGTATATTTGTGTATATGTATATGTATATATATAAATATGAATTAAAATACACATGTACATATACAGGTTGAATATCCCTTATCTGAAATGCTTGAGACCAGAAGGATTTCAGTTTTATGATTTTCTCAGGTTTTAGAATATTTGTATACACCTCTTGAGGATGAGACCCCAGGGTGAACACGAAAATAATTTGTTTTATATCTACCTTATAAACATAGCCTGAAGATAATTTTATACTTTTTGTATACCCGTATTTTGACTATGCCCTGTCACATGAGGTTACCTGTGTAAATTACCACTTGCTGGTTTGATATTGACACTCAAATAGCTTTGGATTTTGGAGCATTTCAGATTTTGAATTTTCAGAAGTATATTCCCTCTCAAACACTAAATCCAAATCCAGAGATCTTTGGATTTAGCAGCAGAAGTAGGAGGCTGTCCTGCCCTTTTGTCTTTTCAAACTATTCTTCCCACTTCTACAGCACTCGTATCAACAACTCATGCAGGCAAACCACAGTGCCTGGCAGGAACCACAAACACCCTGCTTTTAAAACTAACCTGGAGTGTTTAAGAACACCCTTAGTTTTCAGTGAGGAAAACCAGTGTCTTTGCCCTTACTGTTGCTCACCATAAAGCATTGCTCATAAGCATTTTTATGTCGTATACTAATTTCTCTTTTGACTTCTAGCTCCTTCCTTAGGTGGAGACCTTGGACAAATTTTTTACTTTTCCTGTTTTCATTAACAAACACAGTACCTCACACAGAATAGGGAAGTATTCTGGGTAAATATGAACCCCATGGGATTTCAAGTCAGCAGACTTCCTTTTAATGCACACACTTGTACTTGCTAACTATAGTAATTCTGAGCCTCAGTTTCCACATTTACAAAATGGGGATCATGATGGAATGAAGTTCAATGATTGCAGAGTTAAAGAGGCAACAGATTTGAAATACTTATAGCACAGTGCCAAGCCCATATGTACTAAATGCTGAAAGAATCATTGATTATTCTTTTGCTTAGGAAATGGATAAATGAAGCAGTCTCATAAAACAAGGAAAGCAGTTTGTGGTGGAGGAAAAGAAGATAAACTACTGGACTATAGGATCAATATTCCCTTTCAGCCAAATGATGATAGTATTTGGGTCACCAGATCTTCACTAGTGAGGAAATCCCAGCTGTGGTTGGGGAACTTACCCCCAAAAGAGGCAAGACAAAGATCCCAACACATACACGGAGGACTAGCAGAACAGGAATTTGCAAGCCTTGTTTGGGAGCCAGGCTTCCTTGTATCCATTTATAAAACTCTTATAGGATATAGAGCTTAAGAAAATGACCAGCATGATTTGGTGAAACAAAGCAAAGGAAGCTGGAGAGATACCTGAAATGCATAAAGATACAGGAGAAAGGATCCATGTGAGATATCCAGGGATCTTGAAAGAAAAAGAGCTGGAGAAAGAGGTAAGGATGAATTGTATACTTCCATGTATGCTCTGGGGAAAAACTCTACTGTAGGAATCTAACTATTAGAATGTGACATAAACCAATTTCCTTTAGCTATGGATTCTAATTGATTAGACTTGACCCTCACTTTGCAAACTGCCATTTTTTGGGGGACTCACAAAGTGAAACTCCTCCTCAAATAAGGTCTATCTATCTTAAAACAATGTACCCCACTTGGTAACTCCAGTTCAAACAAAATGATTATTTATACTGCATTCATATCTTTGCACCGTCTTTTAAAATCCTTCATATCACTGCTTCTTCCCCATGTTAGTCCTTAGGGGGGAAAAATTGACTTTTTTCCTAAGGTGAGAGAATCGAGGCTTTTTGAGGCTTAGCCTCAGTAGAAGGGAAGGGACTCACAGTGGTCAGATTCAGATTTCCTTCCAAAGCAAACCACAATTCCCTCCTGCTTCTTGCCTCTGGATTCCCCTGGCTGTCTGCCCACCCACTTCCACATCTCCTATGGGACTGATTAGGAAGAGCTTCTACTTTTCCTTTGGGTGGTTAATCAGACTGAATGGCACAATGATCTTAATAAACTAATGACTCTCAGGTAGTGAATAAGGAGTCAGTTTGACTTTCTCTTCTTCTCATGCATTTCTTTTCATCCTGTGGTACCTGTTCCAAAAAGGAAAACAGGCAGAAATATTTTTATTTCCTCTATTATTCTTCGAAGAATATTTCTTGGTGAAATTTTAGAGAAGATTGAAAAAAACAGGTATAAGAGACTTCAAAACATATATTTGAGCCAGGCGTGGTGGTGCACACCTGTAATCCCAGAGGCTTGGGAGGCTGAGACAGGAGGATTTTGAGTTCAAAGCCAACCTCAGCTAAAGTGAGGCCTTAAGCAACTCAGTGAGACCCTGTCTCTAAATAAAATACAAAATAGGGCTAGGGATGTGGCTCAGTGGGAAGTGCCTCTGAGTTCAATCCCTAGTACCCATTCCCTGCAAAAAACCATATATTTGAGGATTTAAATTATCCATACAATCTTTTCTCTCATTGAGAGATTGAATCAAGTTTGAACTTGAACACAGGTTTTACTACATCCAATAATATCTTCTCTTGGTTTACCCTTTTGTGAACCAACCATAATGTCAGTGATCTATATTATCTTCCAAGTCATCACTGTACAGTGGAGGAAAGAATATTTTTAAAATTGATATGTCCAGTAAGGTGGTTTTCAGTAAGTCCATTTCTTCTTATTGTTTAGCTTTGCATTGGTAAAAAATTGCCTGGGAACTGAGATAAAGTGTCTTTCTACAGCCAAAGACATCCCCACAAGAAAGGAGATGTAAAACTGAATACAGGCAGCAGTAACCAGAAGAGTGCTGGGGAGAGTGTTATTTGGTTCTGAGTAGCACAATTGCCTCTATGAGAGACAGGAATAAAGGCTTGTTTTTGTCATTAAAATAAAGAACATTAACTCAAGGACAAATGTATAGTACCGTGAATCATAGATATTGATGACAAAAAAGAAGTGAGGTCCTCTTTCATCACCTCCCAAGATCCCTACAAGAATCATGGTAAAAGGAAGTTAGAGGCTGAAAGAAGCCTTATACATCATCCAGTGCAATCTCCTCCTTTACAGGTGTTGGAAGTGAAGAAGTCATTTGCCTAACTTGTGGCAATGCTGCAGAAAAACAACTCAGATTCTTTATTTCTTAAGCCTTTCCAGGAACAATCGTTCATCTGTTACAAATATATGTGTAGGTGTAAATAAAATTACATCCAAGGGGGTTTTTAATCTGACAAAACTATACATTACATGGCAGGGACAAACATTAACAATCAGAGCCAAGTTGTTACTATATTCAATGAATTGAATAATATCTTATTTTACCACGTCTTGTTCTCCTACTTGTTTAAAAAAGAATATATGTAATGAAACAAGCTTTGTCGTATTTAGTTCTTTGCACATGGATCAGTTATAAAATGGCTCAGGTACCATTTTGCATTTGGGATGTGGAAAGTATGCAGAGCAAGCCTGAATGGAGTTTTAATCACAGAAGTCACTAAGCAGTGTGTAATGCAAACTGACCTCTGCCACTCACAACCAATGAAATAGTGGAAAACATGGCATCTGCCACCGTGGATTGGCTGTCAAAAGAGAAAACTTCAACTGTTAGCATGTACAAACTTTATTCTTCCTTGGATGCTACCTTGACCACTTGCCTACCTTCAGTGGTCATCAGCTTAACTAAAAGACCTTTATGGTTGTTTGAACTCCACGATCTCTAAAGTTGGATTTTATCCTGAGATTCCAAGGGAGCAACAGAAATCCTGGGCATCTTTCAAGTGTCATTCTTAACAAAGCACATCAGAAGAAAAAAATATTTTACTCTCATTACCCTGCCATTTTCCACCAATGCAATAACCAGCTTTATTTCCTAAAGGTTTTGGAGTGTCTACATATGTCTCCATATATTTCTAAAAAGTTTTCTCAAGCTAGCATCCCTCTCTATAAAACAACTCAAATTAAACAAAAAGCCCCTTTCCCAGCCTTGGTAAACCCTACCTAGACATCCCAACCAACAGGGTTAAATTCTCCCTGACTGCATAATAGGGACCTTGTCTTCTATTTAGTGAATCTCTGGGACACCCAAATTATTAGAGAAGATGTTTTCAAGGTCATGAAGAAATTTAATTATTATCATCTGTTGGATGAATATCCCTGGTCTAGTGAAAAAACTTCTAATTATGGTTAAAAGGGTCATTCAAACAAGGTAATTCTAGGCCTCCTTTAGTTATTCCTTTTTTTAAATTATTTCATTTCAGATCTTAATCTATTCCCTTGATAGTCACTAGGGAAATGAAACACAGAAAAGAAACTGCCCGAATAGGATAATACCAAACATTAATCTCCTTGGAAGAGGGAGACTCATCTTTTTAACACAAGAGATATAATTTCATGGGCATGTAAGTACTTGAGTGCCCACTACACCACAGGCAATGTGTCAGGGTGAGGGGGAAATAGATAAAATGCTGTCTGCCTTGTGGGAGACCTGGTTATAGTGCTTATTATGTACCATCTCACCAAACCTGCAATGCAGGCCTCTGAATTTTCATTTCAAGCTATTTACACCTGTCTGCAGTTTGTGCAATGACCCTTAATTATCCCAGCTTCCTGGTATCCATGCCCTTATATCATTCTCTTCCCCTTGATGTGTGCTGAACTTATTAGCTCACTTCTTAGGGATGATAGAGTAGGGCAGGAGTGATGGGCTATCACTTGTGGAATTAGATTGGAATGTGGCAGTGGTTTCTGTCATGGCTGCCCATGTCTGCATCCTCTTTCTGTCTGAAAGAAGATAGCTATTGTGCTGTGAGTGATCCTATAAAGAGGCCCATGGGGCAAGGAATTGATATCTCTGGTGGTCAACAGTCTGCAAAAGCCTAAGTTCTGCCAACTTCCTTGGGAATGAACTTGGAAGTAGATTCATCCCAAATTAGGCCTTGAGATGGCTAAAGCCTGTCCCCCTGGTCTCAGCTTTGTGAGAAATCCAGCTAAACCACCCCAGGATTCCTGACTTATAGAAACTAAGAAATGAGGCATTCTCATTGTTTTAAGCTGCTAGGTTTTAGAATAAGTTGTTAGTCAACAATAGGTATCTGATTTAACACCATTTCCTCCTCCCAAGTCACAATAGTCTATGAAGCTATTCCATGAATGAGGAGGAATTGGAAGTTGGAACTTGAGAGTTGAGTCAAGTGATGGATGAGGCAATAGCATGACCTTGGGCACCTGAGTGCCCAGAGGTTGCTCCTGTTTGCATAAGACTTGAGATTGGCTCTCACCACAAGGCAGCAGCAGATACTTGGCTAGCGCCAGAGCCTAGTTAAAAAGGCCCAGCAGACCAAGTCTTCCATATTGATCATGTCTCAGCTAACACTACCATAGCTCAGTTTGGCAAAGAGCCAGTGGTATCTCATCTTCTGTTTTCCATTTCCCTCATAAATTAGTAAAGGCTTGGGAAAGACGTCTACCTCATTTCCCTCTCCTGCCTGCCCTTCTGCCATACATGTGGCCAAGAATGTCTCTTTGTAACACTACCTGAAATAAAAGTCATACCCTCATCCTCTTTGCAAAAAAAATCTGGAAGGAATGCATTCAAACAGCACGCATTTGACATCAACTGATATCTGAACATTTCAGGAATAAAAGTGAAACTATGTTTTGGTAGAAAGGAGGATTTAATTAAAGATCTGAAATGTACACCATTGGAACCAATGAGGAAATCAGAAAAGGAAGGACAGTAATAGAGTCTGCAAAGTCAAAATTGTAGGTAAGCGAAGAAATTAAAACCACCCACTTCTGAAACTCTAAATGAGTAAGAAACACATATCTTTCTACCTAATATCTGCCCAATATCTAAGGCCTACTGGCCTCAAGAAGTTTTTTTTTTTTTTCTTTTTTTTTATTGTAAACAAATGGGATACATGTTGTTTCTCTGTTTGTACATGGAGTCAAGGCATACCATTTGTGTAATCATAAATTTACATAGGGTAATGTTGTTTGATTCATTTTGCTACTTTTTTCCTTCCCCCCACCCCTCCCACCCCTCTTTTCACTCTATACAGTCCTTCCTTCCTCCACTCTTGCCCCCCTCCCTAACCCTAACCCTAACACTAACCCCTCCCATCCCCCATTATGTGTCATCATCCACTTATCAGCAAGATCATTTGTCCTTTGGTTTTTTGAGATTGGCTTATCTCACTTAGCATGATATTCTCCAATTTCATCCATTTGCCTTCAAATGCCGTAATTTTATCATTCTTTATGGCAGAGTAATATTCCATTGTATATGTATATACCACAGTCTCTTTATCCATTCATCAATTGAAGGACATCTAGGTTGGTTCCACAATCTGGCTATTGTGAATTGAGCAGCTATGAACATTGATGTGGCTGTTTCTCTGTAGTATGCTGATTTTAAGTCCTTTGGGTATAGGCCCAGGAGTGTGATAGCTGGGTCAAATGGTGGTTCCATTCCAAGTTTTCTGAGGAATCTCCATACTGCTTTCCAGAGTGGCTGCACTAATTTGCAGCCCCACCAGCAATGTATGAGTGTACCTTTTTCCCCACATCCTCGCCAACACCTATTATTGCTTGTGTTCTTGATAATCGCCATTCTAATTGGGGTGAGATAGAATCTTAGGGTAGTTTTGATTTGCATTTCTCATATTACTAGAGATGTTGAACATTTTTTCATATATCTGTTGATTGCTTGTACATCTTCTTCTGTGAAGTGTCTGTTCATTTCCTTAGCCCATTTGTTGATTGGATTATTTGTATTCTTGGTGTAGAGTTTTTTGAGTTCTTTATATATTCTGGAAATTAGTGCTCTATCTGAAGAATGAGTGGCAAAAATTTTCTCCCACTCTGTAGGCTCTCTCTTCACATTATTGATAGTTTCCTTTGCTGAGAGAAATCTTTTTAGTTTGAATCTATCCCAGTTGTTGATTCTTGCTTTTATTTCTTGTGCTATGGGAGTCCTGTTAAGGAAGTCTGATCCTAAGCCGACACGTTGAATTGGAACTACTTTTTCTTCTATAAGATGAAAGGTCTCTGGTCTGATTCCGAGGTCCTTGATCCATTTTGAGTTGAATTTTGTGCAGGGTCAGAGATAGGGGTTTAATTTCATTCTGTTGCATATGGATTTCCAGTTTTCCCAGCACCATTTGTTGAAGAGGCTATCTTTTCTCCATTGCATATTTTTGGCCCCTTTGTCTAGTATGAGAAAATTGTATTTATTTGGGTTTGTGTCCATGTCCTCTATTTTGTACCATTGATCTACCTGTCTATTTTGGTACCAATACCATGCCGTTTTTGTTACTATTGCTTTGTAGTAGAGTTGAAGATCTGGTATTGCTATACCCCCTGCTTCACTCTTTGTGCTATATGGATAACAGAAGACATCAGGAGGGAAATAAAAAAATTCCTAGAAGTAAACGAGAACAAAGACACATCATATCAAAATCTCTGGGGCACTATGAAAGCAGTACTTAGAGGAAGATTTATTTCATGGAACACATTCAACAAAAGAAGAAAAAATCAACAAATAAATGACTTAACACTACAGCTCAAAGCCCTAGAAAAAGAAGAGCAGACCAACACCAAAAGTAGTAGAAGACAGGAAATAGTTAAAATCAGAGCTGAAATCAACGAAATTGAAACAAAAGAAACAATCGAAAAAATTAACAAAATAAAGAGTTGGTTCTTTGAAAAAATAAACAAAATTGATAAACTCTTAGCCACACTAACAAAGAGAAAGAGAGAGAAAACTCAAATTACTAAAATTCAGAAGAAGTTTTTTATGTAACTGGAAAATAATGATATTCAAACCATGATTATGAATATGCAATAATAATAATAAGTCAATAAACATAATCACAATGAAAAACAATAAAATAAGTCCTGACACCTATTGCTGGTCCTATCAAAACCACTGGGGCATATGAGACGGGGGAGGCATTTACAAGACCAAGCACAGAGCAAGGAATTGTTCACAGAAATACCCCAGATCCTACACAACCTGTTTTATCCCACCTGCCGTCCCCTCAACCTCGCTATTAATTGGGAACCAATCCCTGAAGATCTACTCTTAACACAGATAGTTGCCACCACACACCACATACTCAATTTAACTAACCTTCTCATGGCACAGGGATGTTGGGTGTGCATGAGAGCGGGGCTCTCTTATCTCCTGGCCACCGCCATAACTTTTAACAGCTCCTTGACTTTCAACAGCACCCCTTTGGAGGAGGCGGATATCGCCCCAAAATTATCAGGAGTGCCTCTCTTCCAATCTGCTTCCAGGTGCATATCCTCCAATGGAAACCACTCTGTGGGTTCACTAGGAAAAGGGGAGTGTTCACAGGCAGAGTACCATGCACTCTCTACAAATGCTCTTTGCCCCCCATCAGCCGAAGCCACTCTTCTTCGTGGGACAACTATCTATCACTGCCATCCTCCAGGCTGGCAGGGCATCTGTGCTCTTGTTCTCTTATTTCCTGCTGTAGACCTAGTCCCTGGAGATGAGGCGGTCCCAATACCCCTCACAATCAATATGAGGCCCAGACCTAAGAGAGCCATACAATTCACACCCTTGCTAGCTACCCTTGGGGTGACTGCTGGTGTAGCAACTGGGACAGCAGGAATAACCAGCTCTGTAACATACTATCAACAGCTTTCCAATCAGCTCATTGAGGATATTTGAAGGGTGGCAGAGTCCATTCTTACCCTCCAAAATCAGGTAGACTCACTGGCAGCAGTGGTTCTCCAAAATTGTTGTGGGCTAGACCTCCTAACAGCCGAAAAGGGGGGCCTCTGTCTTTTCCTACAGGAAAAGTGCTGCTTCTCTGTCAACCAATCAGGTATCATTAAGGACAAGATCAAACAGCTACAGGAGGACTTGGAGAGGAGAAGAAACAAATTTACCCAAGGATTCTCATGGCACATTTCAGTCCAATTTTGGCAACTTATTCTCCCATTTATATCCCCACTCCTTATAATTACCATTATACTGGCCTTTGCCCCCTGTGCATTAAGATTTGTACAAAATCAAATTCAAAAAATTGCTAATCAGACTATTAATCAGCTTGTATTACAGGAATATCAGGATCCCACAGGAAAAGAATCAGAGCCTGGCTACAAGAGCACTCCCCGGAGGAACTATCCAGTCCCCAACTCCCGCCTGCCACAATGACATCTCTCTCCCCTGAATCAGCTCTACGCCCACACCCAGCAGGAAGAAGTTACTAAAGATGAACCTTCGTCCCTGTGCACTTCCCCCCACAAAAAAGATCTTATTAAAACAAAAATGGGAGAATATAATATAAAGCTGCTCCCCCGCCCTTTACACTGCACCCATTTCTCCCTCTCCCATCTTACAACCTAGATCGTCAGTCTGTGAACATCCTAGCCAGTTATTGGTCCACTAGTCAGCCTGTGAACCCCCTTCTCAGCAATTGGCCTGACTATTGTTACCCCGTGAAATTCTACTACTTAGGAGAGGCTCCTGTGCCATTCTCTCTCTCTCTCTGTTCCAGCCCTGAGAACAGACACTCTGGTCGTCTGCCTAATAAAATCTCTAGTGTGAGTTCCCATGTCCAGAGTGGCTTTCTGGGTGCTGTCGCTGAACTGCAACTCAGACCGGGCACCCCAGAGTGCTTGATCCCCTGGATTCAAGGGTCTGAGCTGCCTTGAGACCCGAACTGAGCCCCATTTTTCTTACAATAAGTGCATCAAACTCACTGGAATCACCCAGTCTCCATCCACCAGCCTGTGGGTACACTTATATCATCTCTATTCAATTAGGAAATGCTTTGATTCCATGAGAGTTTGGTGATCAACTTAAATGGATAGACTTTACATATGGGTAAATTGAATGGAAAAGTAAAAATACAGAAAGATCACAAAGCAAACGAAGTGAGAGATTTTAAGCTCTAACACTACTTAAAGGTCAAAAGCAAATGAAGTGAAGAATTTTAAGCTCTGACACTATTTGACTTTCAATTTTCTTTATAACAAAATCCATCAAAATATAGTGGCAGTAGTTTAAGAAATAAAAATAAATTATTTAGTGATTAATTAATTGCTAATTAATTTAGTTCACTGAGACAGGCAGAAGTCTGGAGTACACGTGGTTTGCAAACTGGAGTGTCCAAGGGGGATCCGATCTTATCCTGGCTGTTTCAGACCAAGTGGAAATCAATGCAGGGTTTTCTGCCACTTGCTTACTTTGTTCCCAGTCAAGCAAAACAAGGGGCTTATCTCCCTCACAGATCAGCATATGAGATATGCCTCAGATATGCTTGCCTGTCAGACTCATAAACACAGCAAGATGCAGCAGTAGCAATGGAAGAGGAGCCTTGTTTCGGTTCATGGATTACAGACTGCAACATCCATCAGCATAAAAACAAACAGTTCTAAGCCACTGTCCTTGGATCCCGGTCTAACAGACAGGAGGAATGTTGCAAAGAAAAACTGAATTCCTCCAGTTTGCTCAGGTTCCCTTTCATAACAAGAAGTAGCCAAATACAGCTGAGTAGGTTGGGTAGGCAAAGAGGAGGCTTCCTTCTTGACTGATAAGGGGTCCTTAAAACATTTCTGTATATTCCTAATAACTGATACAGGCTGCCAGTTACTAGATCTTAGTGCATATGATGGCTGTCAATTCTGGACCAATTATGGCTGTTGAACCTTAACTACTTAACTAAGTTTGGTTCCACTGGAGTTGATTAATTCATTTGATAAATATAAATTTTATAAGACCTTATACATATTCAGAAAACTTATTGGACAATACCTTATAACGTTGATAATTATAATTACCCTTTGAAATACATTTTGTTATTTTTATTTTACAGATGAGATGATAGTTCCAAAGAAGCTTACACTGGATATGAAAGATCACAGAGCTGTTTAATAAATATTTAATAAATTAATGTATCCTCTGTCCCATTCCAGTGTATTGACTTATTTAGTTACCAAATATTCATGGAATACCTACTGTATAAAAATAAAGGTGTTAAATCATACAAGCAGTACAGATCATTCACTAAACCTTATTTTATTTAATAAAAACATGTGTAGAATTAATCAGATATAACTTTTCTGGCCTTGTATTTGAATACACAACCAGGATAACTCCACATCATGTACCACCATAAGAGTAGGATTCTAAATAGAATAAGCTATACTCTATATGTATAATTTGCCAAAATGCAGTCTACTGTCATGCATAACTAAAAAAAAAAAAAAAAAAAAAAAAAAAAAAAAAAAAAAAAACCAAATAAAAATAGCACCAAAAAATAAATAGGATTCACTATGTGCCAGGTACATCCCTAAACATATTACAGAAATACAATTGTTCTACAAAACCATTCCATGAAATGAATACTGAGGCACAGAAAAAAATAAATAACTTGTCCATGATCACACAGCAAGTAAGTGGCAGAGCTCAAGTTTGAACGAATGCAGTTTGGCTGAAAATAATGTTCTCTGAATGCTTTCCTATACAACCTTAAAAAAGATGAATCCAAGAGAGTGAATTAGTATCAAAAGCAATGTATAGATAGAAAGAAATGGTGCAAACAGAGCCCTTTGGTACATCCTTCACTTAACTTTTAAAGAAAGGTAAAGAATAATTGCAAAAGGAAGGGACTGAGAAAAAGAGGCTGTTGTTAACACTCTGCATTGCAAAGACATCTCCAGTTTCTTTAAGGACCCAAGGCACCTAACATTGGTTCTGGTAACCTCTATCACATAGATAAACTAGGACTCCCATTTCAGCATTGATTTAATTACACCTAGCAGGAGGAAAATGCTGATTTAATCTGAAATTTCCTTACATAGGCCAATGCAATGTCTGTAAGAAGAATAAATGCCAATTTGTCTCTAAGATACACATCTGGAGCAAGTTCCTATGGGAAATAGCTGGAGGCTTGTCTATATTCTTTGCATTCTAAAATCAATCTGTAGAATTAACACTTAGGGTCCTTGAAGTTGCTTCTCTAGTCCAGAAGAAGGCCTATTGTTGCAGGTAGCATGACCACTAGATCAGAAAACAACATATAGATGCACCATGGTGGAAGATCAATGTGTCTTGAGTGTACTGGAAAAAACGAGGGAGGGAGCTGAGGTGGGAGTTTGAGCACAAGGGGTGGCCGTCTTAGTCATACCATTATCAAGTGGCACCACCTGAAGGAACTCTCCAATCCAGTGACCAGAGTGAGCATTTTATAGTCCTTTAGAATAGGCATTTGCACAAGGTTTATTTCACTTGTTTCTCATAACTAACCTATGAAATAAGTCTAATTACCAGCTAAGTCAAATTGCTTGACACATTCAAGTTTATAAGGGATTTTATTTTAGAAGTGAGATTTATTTATTTAAAATCACAGAAAGTGTGTTCTCTCCATTAGGTTATACTGCAGTATTACTTTCTTATTCTAAACAAAACCATTCAATTTTTGATTGAGGCTCAAATGTTCGTGACCTGCTCAATTGGTTAAAAAAAAGCAAGAAAAACAAAACCAGCATTTATTGTCAGGCTATCTATCTACTCAGTTGCAAAAATCTGGGAGGTTCAAGAGAAGACTAGCACAATGCTGATAACCCCTTTACCAATAGTGTACCCAGGTGTCTGCCCAGGTTCCTCCTCCATGGAATCTTTGAGATGGGCAATCTGTCCAGATTGGCTAGTGGAAGCATGTATTGGTAGTTATGTTAGCAACGTTACAGATGTTTGCCAGTTTCATAGACATTCACAAAAATCAGAGAAATGTTTTCCACTGCATTGGGACTGAACAGGTTGGGCAGAAACCAGGAATCAGCAAGCCCTCAAGAATAGTATACACACATTCCCCAAACACAAATGGAGTATGTCTCAATGGAATGGTAACCAGGCACTGTCAAGATCATCTGAAAGCAGAAAGAAAATCATAACAGTAGTTTCTTCATCATTCTCTACCTATTTAGTAATCCATTCATAAACCCATCTACCCATCTGATGTTGCTTTTTCTGACTACCAGTTCAGTGGTTGGATCAACTTCTAATGAAGAAATATGGGGAAAAGTTCACTTTATCTTTTTGAGTTTAGTTATTTCTTCCACTGAATTGTAACAATCAAGCTCTGTGTCATTCAACACTGGATATCACAATCAAGCAGCCATCAGAAATGTGCTTTGAGATATTTGATAGGTGATACAGTTTGGGTCACAAATGTCCCCCAAAGACCTACGTGTTGAAGGGTCACTCCTCAGTCTGTGGTGCTACTGAAAGGTGGTAGAACTTTTAGGAGGTAGGGCAAATTGGAAGGAACTTGGGTCACTGGGGAGTATGCCCTTGAAAAGGATATTGGGATACTGGTCTCTTCCTCTTGCTCTCTTTGCTTCCTTGGAGCCATGACGTGAACAGCCTCCTTCAACATATACTCCCACCATGATGTACTGTGCCACCAAGGGACCAAAGTAAGAGGACAAAACCATCGCAGACCAAAACCCATGCAACTGTGAGCCAAAATTAATCTTGTCCTTTATTAAGTATTTGGTCATAGTGATGGAATGTTTACACAATAGAATTTTTAAGGCGTACCTACCTCTCCAAAGATGCTCAAGTTCTTCCAAGGAATAATAAAGAATCCTTGGAGCTAATAAATATGCTTAGAATATTTGACAGCTGAATACAACTGCTACATTATTACACTGAGTACCAACTATGTTTTTGCTCCATTCCAGAAACTATACAACATGTCTGCTCACCTTCAAAAGGAATGTTGAAAACAAAACTTGTAAATAAGTGTGATTTATTTTTTCCAGGACAAGTTATAAATTTTCCAACTATAAATGTAAGTGTGGTAGTAGCTATAATAATTGCTCTTACTGAGAAGATTTATTTAAATCTGATTAGGTTTTGTTATTTTTCTTTGTGTTTGCATTTTGGTGAACTTATTTTGCCTGTCAGAAAACAAGAAGATGAAAAAGGGAAGGTAGTATTAAGGTGCAGAATAATAGCAAAAAATGGGCAAACCCATTAACTCTATCTTGATTACATGCAAATGTTCTAAAAGAGAAAACAATAAAGAAACACACAAGGCAAGGAATTTTAAGTTATTAAAGAAACACTGCCTATGACAGAAAGATTGGCAGAGTCTCCAAAAGACTTTCTAGGATCTTTAACTACTCAAGACTATCAAATATCATGGAGCTGTAATGTTTCTTTCCACAGATATAGGTGACAAAAAGTGGCTTCAGTGAAAAGCAGGGACTTGATGGCATATTACTGAAAGCACTCCTAAATTTTTTATTTGCTTCTCACTCCTCATTCCTTTTTGAGTAGAAAGAAATCTCACCCCTTCCTTTTACAACAGTCTGAAGATTGTTTCATAACAAAATCACATAGAGTTGTATCTGTTTGATGGCCCAGGGTGTTTGACAGTTAAATCACCAAGATACAAGACTCCTGGTATTAACCTGAACAAACACAGGAGTCTGTGCACCATGCAATGGTCAAGCAGAAGGTCAGCACGTTCTCCCTAATTTGGCCTGACAATGGTTTCCCAAATCATGAGACCCCAAATCTACAAAATTCTGAGACTGGAGCAAAGAACAGAGGCAGAAAAAGAAGAAAAAGCGGAGAAGAAAGAAGCCAGCTGTTATAACCCGTTTGTCTTATAAATTCTCCTACTGCACTTCTCTTGTCAAAGCACTTACAATTATGGCAATTCCAAACACTATTCCTGAAGGGGTTCCAAGGATGCCTGTCCTGAGATTATTGTGCTAAATTATTAGACTGCTATAAATCTATCACATTGCCTGGGTTGGAAGTAAAATACTATCAAAGTTATACATTATGATAAAATTTGTAAAAATGATCAGAATATATAACAGGATAGTCACCAAGGACAGATATTAGGATTCATATGTCACTTACAAAGAAAGTTCCTTCAAGTTTTAATGGCCACAGAATAAACATATGAAGAGTATGAAGGTCACAGCTCTGTAATTCATCATAGAAGTGGCATTTTCCTTGACCATTTTTTAATAAAATTTCAAACCCCAAATCCCTGTCCTTTCCCCCTATTTTCCTTTGTAGCACTTCTCACCATACAATAAATTATATCTTTTCCTTACTTTGTTTACAATTCTCAAGACCTTCCCCAAAGAAAATTGCATGAAGTCACAACTTCTTTGTCCATTTTGCTCAGTCCCGTGAATGGAATGAATTAATGAATATCATAATACCATCTAAGTGTGAATTTTGTATTAAAATCATAGTAAGAGGCCAGTTTGGGCAAAGGGTGAAGACAGGCAATCAGGTGAAGAGAAGAGCGGAATCGATAAATGAGGTGGTGACAGAGAAGAGTTGGTCTGACCTACAGACTGCTCATGGATGTCTGACCCTGGCCCTGTTCTCTTCTCTTGAAGTCATTTCTTCTGATAACCTTATTAGGCAACAATCCCAGAAAAAGGAGTTCTGTGCCCTGGAGGGAATTTCAGTGCATGTGGCCATTCATTTTCCCTTTATCACTCAAAATCACGTCATATAAGATGATGCCATGTTGGAATCCCCAAGAACCAAGGAAGCAAGGGTACGTTAGTATTAACATGTTAACAAATATTAAGGTACTGAGAAGCTACACTGTACCAGTCTGTCCCTGCCCCAACTTCTCCCCTTTGGTTTCCCCGAAACCTCCCACCAAACTCAATTGCATAACTGAGAATCCCCATGAAATGGGCAACATCTAATCATTCTTCGTTGGAGTATGCTTGTTTGGACTCTTTCCACTGAGCAAATGTATTCACTGAATATTAAATTGAGTGTTTACTGGATTGTGCCATTCTTTCCTCTCTTTTGAGTTCCATTTTAAACGACCCAACAACTCTAACACAAATAAAACAAACACACACACAAAAAAACATCTGGTACCCTCAGGAAATTAAGTGCTAAAATACTATGTTAATTCAACCAACAAGTAAGGACTTAGATTGTGAAGAAATAAAAAAAAATCAAATTTATGCTCCCCACTGTCCCCATAGGAGCTAGGCTGCATATGTACACGTTATTAAGACATAAATATAAGGTAGCAGGCCTGGTCTAGAGAATTAAGCAGGCAGCTAGGAAATCAGTGCTGCCTTTGACTCAGATGTGACCATGATAAAATGTGGTCAACATTAAGATGTCTGGTCCTGCCCTCTCCCCAAAGTCTCTTTTTTTTTTTTTTTTTTTTTTTGTTTGTTTATTTTGTTTGCAGGAGTATGTTTTCCTAAGTAATTGTGGAAGTTATAAATTTTTTGTCCAATAGTTTAACAATTAAAGTTGTTTTCTTTGGTAATAAAACCACTTCCTAGGTGGTTACATAAAATTTACATTCCTCCATTAGTGTAGTGTATGCATAGAGAACCTGCCTCTGATAGTAAAATAATGGAACAGAAACAGATGAGAGATAACCCCTTGTACTTTACTACCAGAGATCAACAGATGTTTCCTCAAGTCTTTGTTCTCCTTTGGGTTCTTTCTGGAGTAAGAAGCCTAGCAGGGGTAAGGATGTGGGAACAGTTTGGGTTGCATCTGAATGGCTTCCAATCCTTCAGTATGTCTATTCACTCCCACACATCTGTGTCCTCCTCGTTGCCTCTTCAGCTTACCTTGAACAAGAGCTAGAAATCCTCCTCTGAATGAAACGCACTCATCATGGCAGGCTATGGGTTCAGTTGTGTCCCCCTCAAATTCATAAATGAATTCCTAACTCTGACTACCTCAGACTGTGACACTATTTAGAGGCAGAGGTATTATAGAGCTAATAATGTTAAAATGAGGTCATCAGGTCCAAATCCATCATGACTGGTGTCCTTACAAGAAGGGGAATTCCAGATACAGACATGAATGCAAGGTCCCTAAGGGAGGTTGGCGGTACTTTTTCACAGTGACCCTAGCTAACTGTGCACCTCCCCTTCACTTTACATATCCCCACCTCTCGTGAAAATTCAAACCCTCTTGTCTAGGCCACGTTGTCTCCCTAACTGGATATACTTAATCTTCTGTCTTGTCTCTCACCAATTTCCCCCTGCATTCTAGAAATCTTGATATTGCAAAGTCTATTTCTATGGGATGACATCAAGGGTTACGACACATAGGGTTGCTCTACCTGCCCTTCTCCTGTCTCAGCCTGGTATGATCTCACACATCTCTCAGGATCTCAATCAAATGCCATCCCTTTGAAGAACAGCCAGGCTATCGTGGACTCAGACATCAGAAACATAATGTTGGAAGAAAGAAGTAAGACGTAAGATGGTGCAAAGAGCATTGGAGTACGTAAGTAAACTGAAGAAGCCACATAAGACAGCAAATGCTGGGTTTCCCTACATGTGCGTATATGTATAAAACACACATTTGAAAAGTCTGAAGAATCTGTACCTAACTCAAAAGAATGATCTGCTTTGGAAGAAGAGGATCTGAATGAAAGGAAGGCACATGAGGAAGTTTCTAGCTATAT
Organism: Sciurus carolinensis; assembly: GCF_902686445.1. Taxonomy (NCBI): domain Eukaryota; kingdom Metazoa; phylum Chordata; class Mammalia; order Rodentia; family Sciuridae; genus Sciurus; species Sciurus carolinensis. The sequence goes on along the minus strand of NC_062214.1, from coordinate 176,878,656 downwards.
GTATATTTTAGAGAAGAAAAATATATCTATATGTTATTTTTGTAATTCAGAAAAGACTGAAGGAAGTAGACCAAATTATTAACAGTGTTTGATTCTGAGTTATGGGTCAAGATATGAGTCAACCAAAGTGCCCATCAATAGATGCATGGGTAAAGAAAATGTACAGATTCAGAGTTGAATACTGTTCAGCCATGAAAAGGAATTAAGTCCTGTAATTTTCAGCAAGTTGGATGGAATGGGAGAAAATTATAAGTCATATAAGCCAGCACAGAAGACAAATACTATATGCTTTATTTAGATATTGAAGCTAAAAATGTTGGTTTCATAAAAGTAGAAAGTAGAATACAGGTCACCAGAGACTAGGAAGGAAGGATGAATACAGGTTGAAAAACAGGTACTAAAATACAACTGGACAGAAGGAATAAGTTCTGGTGTTCATAGTACAGTAAAGTGATGATAGTTTACAAAAATACATTGCCAATTTCAAAATAACTAGAAGAAAGGAGTTTGAAGGTTTCCAACACAAAGAAATGCTAATGACCCCAATTTGATCATTACACATTCTATATGTGCATCAAATTACCAAATTATAACTGATAAATATGCACATTATGGGTCAATTAAAAACTTCAAAAAAGAAAACCCTTCTCTGCCCCAATGTTATGAAGATTTTTTATGATAATTAAACTTCAAACATCATTTTTCATAAGGAGAAACGAAAATAGTAGAATTGTGGGTCCCTGTCCCTGAAGCTGGAGTAGGAGATACAGGGAGATTTAGGGAATTGACTGGAGACTAAGAAACAGTTTTAGGTACATGGCCTGCTGGAGACAGCACCTTTTTTCTGTGTCCCTGTTATTATTCTTGGCAAGCATTCCACAAGACACTCTTTTTGAGAGGTTGGGTATGACCTCTTTCAGTCCTGGAAACTGAAGTGGTTCCCTGGATACTTGTATCTTTTCCAGTTAATGGAAAGGCATTGGTAGCAGACTGTCCTCTTAAACCAGATTTTTATTAAGACGTCACATCTCCTTCCCTGCTGCTATGGAGCATTCTACGAAAAAGAAGACCTGGGTTCCATCCATGACCATGCGACTATCTCCGTATTTGATGATGTAAATCTCTTCCAGATAAAAACAACCCGTGATTATGGAAAATTGATTTAAATAGGTTAACATGGCTCATGAGTTTATATAAATACAAGCAATTTTCCTTTAATCCATTAGGAATTAACACACGAATGATCACAATATTTGTACAGTGATATGGACTTCTTCACCCACCTTGGTTTTTATGAATATGTAGACCCACAAATACAAGAAACATGTGAACAAAGATAAATAACAACATGTACATTCTTGAATTTTCGTGAATAAAATTTAAGTGATAGTTTCCTTAGAACAATATTTTCATTTTGTTCAAGTCTAAAGACAAAAAGGACCTACTAATCCAGGACATTAAACTGTTTTATTTGGTTCTTTCATGTTATGATTTTAGGAGTCACCCTCTGTCGTAACACAAACAGGTTGCTGAACCCTAAATAGTGTCTCACTATTTTTTTCCTCTTTTCATCTTCTGGTTGTATTAAAAAATGGCATAACCTTGCTTGTGACACATCACTTTGTCACCATGGAAATGCCTGTGATGATGTGGCAAAATATCGCTCAAACAATATTTCCTATGGTTTCTGAAGTACAAAAAAGTTTTGGTAATAGAAAAGGGAGAATAATTGTCAAGTGATTGTTTGCTTAGCCCTTTTACCTCTAAAGGATAACTGCATTTGGGCACCTTTCCTTTCAAGAATGCTTAAATTCTGAACAAAAGAATTCAGTGTTTGGAGGCTGGGAGATTAATTTGTCATTCAAACCAAAATCTATTCAGCAGAGACAAATCATATGCAAATTCACATCTTTCGTCCAATGCACCAACAGTTTGCTTCCTCATTTATCACAAAATATAAAGATGAACTCTGTTAAAATTCACCTAAATTATCACTCAGTACTCCCCACCTTTCTCAAAATTTGGTACTATACAAATTATGACCCTTAAGGGAGTAATTTCAGGTTGTTCATCTAAGAATTATTGCTGCCAATTGCTATTATGGTAAAACCAATTTTCCCTGCAAGAATTCACAAAACCCAGAGACTTGGGGTTTTGTTTTGTGTTTTATATTTTTCTCTTGCATGGAAAAAAAATTTTAATAGAGACCAAGAAATAAAACACATAAGTGTTACAAACCCTTTGATTACTTTAATTACACTTAAAAGGAAAACAAGACCCCTCTCTTGGTAACAGAGGTATGAATAATTAACAGGGAACAGGAAGGAAGATAGAAAAAGCTATAAACCATTGTCAGCTGATCTCTATGACCACCAGGCAAGCCTGTGGTACCCTGAGAAAAATTAGTCACCATGGCAATTTCACCCCCAACCCTAAAGAGAAAACCTCCTCCCTCTCTTGTGTCCCTGGTCTTATAACTCACAGTGAAGTTGTTTTTAAATGTATTAATTCCATTCTAGGGGGCTGAGTCAGTACAGAAGAAATCCCTGGCAACTTTGTCATTATGCTGTATTTGGGGGAAAAAATTAATTGTGAATGTTCACAGTCTTAAGGGCAGTCACTGAGAAAGCCTTGTAAATGTTTTAATTACAATTTCCCTCACTGAATTGAACCCATTGAGCATAATGAAAGAAAGAAGGGGTGTAGGTGTGCAGGCAGGAACAAGCCCAGAAGGGAACTGGCCAGAGACTTCAGCCTGGCCCCTGCAGGAATGAGCTGCTTGCTGCTCCAAGCAATGGAATTCTTTGCATGTAATTAATTCCAGTGATCAACAGCCTGCTTTGTTTTTTCAGGTAATGGTGAAGTACTGCTCCTGATGGGGACCCCTTGAAGACACCAAATAGCCAGTGGCTAAATCAAGCAATTTAAAAATTATGGACATTTTGCTAAATAAATGAGCATGCTTCAGTAGTGACAAAGAGGATTTCCAAACAGTTCCCTACTTATTTATTTGCTTGTGTGTTTCACCTCAGGACAGAGAATGCCCAGAGAATGGATCTGGAGTCTCTGGGTGAGACTGGGTGAGGTGTGATAGATTAACTCTGGCAAAATGAAACAACAGCAATTACTCTTTCTGCCCACTCTGGCACCAGGCATGCTGAGCTGGTGCATGGATATGGGGGATGGGGCCCTCCTCATCCTTCTCCTAAGGTGATACAGGGAGGTGGGACAAGGACACAGAAAACTCATGGGCAACCCAGTTCAGTTAGTAAAAAGAGAAAGAGTAATTCTTGGTGACATCGGTCTTGTCATGGGAGTTGGAGGGCTTCAAGAAGGCAGGCTAAGCCAGCTCCTACAATGCTAGATCATTCTTCAGGTGACATCACCATTGCCTGGCTTTACACTGCAGCGAGAATAGAAAGCAAACTTCTCCCACAGGCCCCCTTGCAAGTCTTACCTGGAACCTTGTTCACTATGCTCCAGCCATGGTTCACACGCTTTTCTCTGTGAATGTGATACTCATTCCTCCCTTCCCCAGTTGACTCTACCCATCCCTGGTATCTCTGGCCACAGTTACTACCTCAGACAAGCTCTTCCTGACCTTCCAGATTCGGACACACCTCTGGATGGCCAACATCAATACATGAGTACTACTTTCTTATATTTATTATTGCTGAAGTGTACATTTGTTTAGTATGTGTGCTCTCTCCAACAGATGCTCCATGTGCACAAAGATGATAGCTCTTATTGTGCACAGTCATTTCTCCAGTGCTTATCACATCGGAGAGGCTTAACAAATTCTTATTAAATGAATAAATAAATTAGGAAATTTCTCCAGACTGTGGACCACTTGTAAATTTCTGGTTTCAAAAAGGAGAGCTAACTCCATATGTGAGCCTTGAGGTATAAGCCTGAGTATCTGTCATGAATTATTGTAACCCGATGATGGACATCGGTACAGAGACAAGGCCACAGCATGTCGCAAAATGTGACATATGATCACTGATGCATGGTGAGCACTGACTTTACCCCTGGTTCTCTGTGAAAGGTTACAGCTATTGTCCTTGATCCTATTTTAGTAGAGGGATTCTATAAGTAACTGTAATGCAACCTACCCATAGAGATATGGGGAAAGTGTAGAGGAGGTTGGGGCTAAAAGAGGGAATAATTTTCATCCTATTTCAATCTGAGTTATGAGTAAGAACTCAAAACTCTAGTTTTACAAGAAGCAGGGCACAGAGAGGTTAAAAAAAATGTACCCTTGTGAAATTAATATTTAGTTGAGCCAGAAATCAAAAGTAGATTTTTCAAATGTGGAAACTCCTTTTGGTGGTGGAATTCCCTAGTAGTTTATGCCAAAAGGAACCTAAAGTCCTTTGGCTATACATGCAAAGCAAAAGAGATTTTACCATCCATCAATCACTGGAATAGAGCTGGAGAATGAAATCTGACATCTTGACATTGGGCTAATTTCCACCCATATTTAAGGAGCATGTACTGTGGGCCAGGGACTGTGCTAAAGGAGAGTTGTATCCTTAAAAGATGCAGCACTTACCCTCAATGAATGCTCAGGAAAAGATGGTCCACTAGGGAAAGAGGCTTAAATGCAACAAAATCAAAGTTCTTATGGACACTGCCTGCTGTTAAATCTCTTGCTCTCATTTCAAGGCTATTTGGCTTTTGTTCTTGAGATCTCACTAAAGATTCTCTCCTCCAATAGAACCTCAGTTGGGACTTTGATCTACCTCAGAAGTACTCTGACAGTACTAAAGCCCTGGCAAGAACTCAAACCCCCTGGTTCCACAGAGTCTGGGGCATATTTGAAATGTGCTGCTTACTGCATTTAGCTGTCTCAACAGCGAGGGCGCTGGTCTCCAGGGTGAAATTTTTGTGTTCATTGAAGAAAAAAACACATTGACCTTTAGTTTCCCAAAACTCACAAGCCAGAGCCAAAGGCAAATAAAGCAGGTTTACTGGTATCTGTATGGAAATTGGGAAGTGAACAAAAGTGATTTTGAATCTGAGACATGGGATTTAGAATAAGGGAACACCTTGTGTTGAGTGTCTGTTTATCTCAGGACTGCTAACTATTCTCATTTTTTAAATTTCTCTTCCCCCTCCTAGCACCTACTGTCCAGCTCAAGTGACAAAACTGGCAACATTGAATGAAAAATTGGATTGCCTTGTGACTTGAGTCAGAAAGGCCAAAAAGAAGACTTCAGGGTGAAGCTCCCTGAAGCTACCATAAAATGAGAACAAATAACTGGAGACCCTATTTGGACCCACAGAGAAGCAGAACAAGTATCCACTAGAGACTTCATCTGAATAAGGATAGCTTTACTGTCAGAGACCTTTGCTGGTCTGATCCACTAGGAGTAAAATGAGGGGATGGAAGATGGTGCTATCACAGGACCTGAGGCATGCAAGTGAGAAACTAGAAAGGCCACCTTAGAAGATTCCTTGAGGCCAACCTTGGGAGATGCACTGTGGGGTACCCAGGGCTGCCTCTTATACACCTTGACAATTAGGACAATAGAACCAATCCTGCCTGTTTCCTCATATCTAGAATCAGTGAATCTTGGAATTAGAAGGCACATCAGAGGTCCTTCCAGTTCAAGTCCCACCTAGTGCAAGCCTTCCTAATTCCAACAGCAAAAACAAAAAAAAAAAAAAAGAAAGAAAGAAAAAAATAAAAAGAAAAAAGAAAAAAGTTGTCCCAAGGACTTCCTCTTTGCTCTCAGCAACTCAATCTTCTCCTGACTCCTTCAGCTTCCCTCTGGAGCCTGTGTTCCATGTCCATTTCTCCATTTACATGTTGCTCAAACATTTTTCTGCTGAGTGTAGCTTGGCATTCTCTGGTGTTGTGGCTACACAGGCCCCTGTTCTCACCTCCTCTCCCTGGCCTCCCTGGTCCTGCTGGGGAGACGCCCACAGCTGTGTTGATCATCACTACTTAATGGTTCCCAGCCTCGTTTTAATCTTGGCGATCCTCTCCTTTGTCCTCTCATGTTCCCTGCAGTTGCTCTGAACTTGCTTCTAGGTTTTCCTTATACACCCCTCTCTACTAAACCCTTCCCTCATATGCAACTTCAGGGAAAATGTGCATTCATCAGCCATAAACTCCCTCAATTTTCCTCTCTGCTACCTCCAAAGATTCATATTTTTACCTGTCTAAAAAGAAAAAATTCTCAATTGTTCTGATTCTGGCCTCTCCATTTGTTGTCTCACTCTATACCTTGCTTCATCAATTATCACTCTCCTCATTTCAACCTATTGTCATTTCTACTCCACTAGAAACAAAAGTGAAACCTTTCTTTAACCTTGCCATCTCCTTGGACTATAACTTCCTCTCTGTATCCCTTCACTTGCTAAACTCACCAAAAGAGCAGTCCATAGTGACTCCATTCGCTGTTCAGGGCACAGCAACCTGGATTCTTGCCAGCTCTTTTTCTTGGAGTTCCCTCTCAAAGGTCACCAGAGGCCTCTACATTTTAAACCCAATGGACTTGCCATTTTCCATCTGTATAAAATATCAAAATTGCTATTTCTCCCCAATGCTCTCTCCTTGCTTGGTTTTGATGACACGGTCCCTGACTCATCCTAAAACCTGCTGTCCTCAGGCATCTTCCTCACTCATCAAAGTGCTGTGACTCAGGCTTCTACCTTTGCTTCCTGTTCCCTACAACAGTTCCTAAACCATTATGTTTGCAGTATCATTTTGAACACTAGGATATGGATAGCACATTTGTAGGGATGAAGAGGCTAAGGATAACACAAAAGAAAGCCATATTAGTTACAACAGGAGCACTACTACAGTAAGACGAAGTGCTGATGTCTAAGCACACAGCCACGGTTATCATTGTATAACCTCGATTGCTCTTTGTACACACGTGAATCTTATTTGGTTCCACATTAATATCAGATTTCTACCTCTCATTGCCTTTTGTGCCTTGCTTAATAATGTGCTGCAAGACTTCTTCAGACAGCCCTGCAGCAGCTTCAATCCTCAGGTGCAGAAAAAGAAAAGGTTATGTGTCAAATAAAATTTAGTTGCCCAATTGAGAAAGATTAACCAGCATATACATACCAGTGTTATACTCTCTAGGGAAAATCTTATTCATACCCATAACTTCAACAATCATTATAAGATATAAGGCGACCTGACCAGCTTTGGACCATCATTGGATCAAAGATATATTGTATGAAAAAATTAATTAGAAACATAACATAAGCCACTCATAGGGGCACACGCCTGTAATCCCAGCAGCTCCAGATGTTGAGGCTGGAGAAATGAGAGTTCAAAGTCAGCCATAGCAACATAGCGAGGCCCTGAGCAACTTAGCAAGACCCTATCTCAAATAAAAAGGCCTGGGGATGTGTGGCTCAGTGGTTAAGTGCCCCTGGATTCAATAACTGGTACAAAAAATAAAATAAAATAAAACAAGCATTCAACTTTTTGTTTACATTTAGAACTTGTGGAGACCTGGGAACACAGGACTAGAACTCCATGGCAACAATAAACTGGAGACAACTACAGTAGTGTCACTTGGAAAGAGCACTTGCTTTTCAATTTTCCATTGGATGTTGTCCCTGATGGCATTATGCCTTGTGCATTTTGCATGTTTGTATTGCCTATTTATCCTTTGCAGACATTTGCTTTTATGGCCTTGCTTATACTGAAAACTCCCCAATACATTTCTGCAGCCCTGTTTTCTGAGCTCTAGACACAGTTCTAAAGGTGCCCTGGCAACTCCACCTAAATGTCCTCCAAACACCATACAACTTCTTCCTCTAACCAACCTCTTACAGTTTCTAGCATCACAATTAAGAAGTCCCCTGGGACCCAGGTATAATTAATTTCTATAATCCCTGGCTCATATTGATAATATCTATTTCACTGATCTTAGCTGTTAAGAGTCTTTTACATTGTTACTCAGTCTACAGCATATGCAGATCATTTAGAAAATGTATCTTGAATTAAAATACTTGGATACATTCAGACAAACTTATTGCATTGAAGCTAAAATAAGTCTCCCTGTGACTTTCTCCCATTAGTCCTTACTATGTCCTCTGCAAATACACAGAATAAATCACCCCTCTCTTCCACATGACAACCCTCCAATACTTCTGGAACTGCTAGTCATCCCTACATATCCTTGCTTCCAGTTGTCTGCTATACCAAAATATTTTCACATATGTGCTCTGCTAGCTATTCCTACTGCCATGACATTAAGATTGCCATCATTTCCTAGCTAGAAAAACCTCCCAAACTCTCCCTCACCACCCACACTACTGTCCATATTGAAGTTCAGTGGACTTACACCACACTGCTGCTTTAAACAATTCACTTCTTCAGTATCTATACAATAAGTTACAAACTCCTTAACATTTCAAGGTACTTCCTGACTTACTCTTTGCTCACATCTCCAGTACTGTCTTTCTGTTCCCTGTTTTGTGCACTATTCTTTAGTGACTCTATCTAAAAGATCTGTAAATCTCCAAATTTGCCTCTCTGAGTCCTTGTACATGTGCATTGAGCCTAAAATGCCCTCAATCCCAGGCCACCTCTCCTTATCTAAAATCAGTTTATACAGGTTATTATTTCTCATCTAGGTATGATGGTCTTTACAGGTATTCTCACAGCATTCTTTTTTTTTTCTGTAGATAAGAATGTTAATGCATTTATATTGACTGCTTTATCTCTCCCAATGAACTGTGTGATTTTTCAAGTCTGTCATATGGTATGTGAGAAATGTGCATAAGTTCAATTCAATCACCTTGGATGTTTTTCTATGACCTTTTTCATTTGCCAGTGTTTCTCTTAAAGCACATTATACAGATCCTAACACAATTCTCCCTAGGTGATTAGACCTCTGCAGGGCATGATGAGGCAATTATATCACTTGCCCCAGTCTCCACCAAGCCAAGATTGCTTTAACTTCCATTCCTTGGTCTGTACAGCAGGAGTAATATTACCCTCCTTTAAAGCAGTTGTGAGGACTAAACAAGATAATGCACATGGCAACTTGCCCAATACTGGCAAACAGTAGATGTTCAATGAATAGCAATTATTATAGTGGGGTACAGCATGACCATGATCCACCTGTCTTGGAATCTCATTAAAAAGTTATCTTGTTATGAATAAAAGGGAAGGTGAAAGGATCATAAAATTCTATTTTGGTGGAATGAAAACAGAGGCAACTAATAGCCAAGCTGTCTGTAGAGGTCCTGAAGGAATAAAAACAGAAGGAGCCCAGAGAAAGTCACAGTGGTGGGCATCCGGTAGTGGAATCCCACATTCCAAGGCAACATGGGGCATACGGGGCTACTTATCAGAGACATCTGCAGCTTATCAGTCATCACTGTATTTACATACAACATTCACTTCAGCTGAACCCTGCTGCTCACAAAAGGTAATCAAGTTCACATCTATTTAGATTTCTAGCAAATATTTTTTCCCTACTTCAATAGCCTTTTGAAGGTAGGAGACTCTTTCAGAAAGGGATTATTATTATTGTTTTTGTGGCAGCCCAAACTGTTGCTGTCAGGTATATATGTAAGAAAATAAGAAGAAAAATACTGTCAAAAAGCCCACAGTGCCCAAAGGAAAACATGTAAGTGACAATGACTCAACAGGCAAGTGGCCAGAATGAATTCTCCATGCTGTGCACAAAGAAGCCACACTCTGTCTTTCCAGTTGGGGTCAATTCTCAGCATTTCCAATGGCATGTTCTGACCAAGAGGTTTGCTAGACTCCTTGCACAGGGCCAAAGCCCTAAATGAGACAAATTGGTATGAAAAGTTTTTGCTTAAGTCAAAATGCTCTTGGAGGGAGAGCAAGCTGAGGAGATGGTCATCCAGGAAGCTTTTAGAATCTTACACCACACACAACCTTACCATCAATCAAGACCAAGCCTCCTTTGTGTCTTGCCTGGACCACTATTAAGAGTCACCAGTTCTTATGTCCTAATAGCAAGAATAATCTTTTTTAAAAATCTATATTGAATTAGGTAACATTTTTATTTAAAATCTTGTAATGAATTTTCATTCCCAAATTGACATACGGACCTTGCATGATTGGCCTTACCTCACCCCACCCACTGCCTCACATTTCTCTTCACCGCTTCCAGAGCTGCTGACCTTTTAACTGTTTAGTATTGTCCAAGCCTCCATCCTTTAGGAACACTGTTAGTTTCCTGTTACATCTCAAACGCAAAAATGCACATATACACAAAACATAAACCACACCTGGATCACACACAATACTTACATACAACATACTTACACACATACTCCTTCCACCTGGGAGACTTTCTTATCTTTCAGGTTTCAACTCTAATTACCTTTCCTTTGAGAGTCACTTTCTGACCATTCAAGATAAAGTCAATAACCCCTTTTATTTAATGCATTATGGTATCATGACTAAAATCATGAACTCTGGAGACAGATAGACCTGTTTCAAAACCCAACTCTGTCACTTCCTACCTGTGTAACCTGAGAAAAGTGACCTTAAATTGCTATTCCTTGATTTCCTTATCTCTAAAAGGTGACACTAGTACTGTCTGGCTTATAGGATTGTTAGGAGTATTAAATGAGTTAATATTGCAAAGCCTTAAAATTAGTCCTCATAGGTGCTAGGTGCTGGGTAAATGTCAGCTTTTATTCTCAGTGAGTTTAGTTGCTTTTATTTCATATCTGCAACTAGATGCAATGCGCATGAGTAACACCCTTGTTACTTTTCTTTGTCAATCATCCCCAGGGCCAGGGTGGGAAGAGGCAAATGGTGACAACAGGATAACTTATGAATTAAAGAATGAATTTCATTAAACAGTTGATGACTGAAACACAAACGAATCTGAACCTTAGCACTTCTTGAAAGAGCAGGATCCATCACATATTTCCCACTTTCTTTTACCACCCAGTACCCAAAAACCCACTGGCTATTATACATTCCTGAAAGGCAGATACATTCAGCAACAAAAAAATTGACACAGAGGGGGTGGGAACCAAGGCAAGGACAGAAAGCTGGAGAACATCACAGTTATGGGCTTCAACAGATAGCCTCTGATCCTTCATGGGCAATCTATGAGAACCTCATCTTATTTAGGGATTTCTGCATGTTGATGGGGGGAGTGGCATTTCTTGGGAAGAATTACTCACAAGATGATAGTCTATGAAACTAGACTATGGTACTACACATTTCCCTTTTTGCATCTTAAAGATAGAGAAGCCTTGTGCTGTTGGCAGGGAGAAAGTGCCCTTTGGGAGAAACAGGTATTGCTTATTCCAGAGATGTGGAAGCTTGGACTGAGCTCTCTGTCATAACCCCTTAGGATAAAGGCTTACACAGAATGTAGACTTATATCTTTAAAAGACAAAATCAGTCTGGAACAACCATGATAGGATTTAAAGTCTTCACATGGAATTCACAGTCTTATCTTCTGGGAAGCTGGCATTCTGAAAAATCAGCCTTAATTTTTTTTAAATAATGTAGACTATGAGTTTCCCAACTCAAGGTTTATCTGAACTTTATCCTAGAAACCACTTCCTGTCCCTACAAATGGTCTGAATTCCTTAGAAACACTTACCATGATTTTGAAGTTTCAACAAAAGAATAGACCTAGTTTTGGATGAGTGGAATCCAAGTTTTCAATATGATTCAGAGTCACCAGTAGAACTGGAATAGGATAGGTATGTGGTAGCTACTTTTATCTTTGTTTAATTCAGTTTTCATAAACTTAAAAACTGTGCTTCTCAGAAGCAAGTCATCATGCTTTTATGAGGCATTAAAAATTAAGTAAATTAAAAACTGTGCTAAGTACAAATCAAAACAAAACCAATTTCAGGGGAAAAAAAAAAAAATCTTTCCTTCTTCCAAACCCAAGATACCAATGTGGATGCTGACTCTGCTTGTCTGATGTACTTGTCCATCCCAAAGAAGGTAGGAGAAGCAATTCCTGGGTCAAGCTGAAAACCAATTCTCTAGCACTGTCTTATTTTCAGAACATGCTGTCCCCTACTCTCTTCCATATGTTGACATCTCCTCCAGGAAGGTGCCTCTATCTCTCCTAATTCTGCCCTTCCTGGAGAATTACTGATTTAAACCAAGAACATGTCAGGGTCATGCTGACCAGGGAAACCTTGGAGAGAAGCCAGTTCTTTCTAAAATCTGTTCGATGCCAGTTCTATAAAACTGAAGGCAGTCTGTATCAAACCAGAGAGGCTTTCTAGCTCAGAAATAGCTAAGCAAAAATGTTTCTCCAATGAAACTTTATTTAGTGCTGACTCTGTTTTAGTATCTCATCAATTAAAACCAGAATGAGCAAACGCTATTTTATTACAATATTCCTGCAGTCCCCAGAGCCATTTTGACTGGATTAACACTGTTTAAAACTATAAAACTATAGGTACATTCCTTTAACACTGTACTGCATGCCTCAGTTTCCTCATGTGTAACAGAGCAATGGTAGCAACACTTTCTTACTGGGTTTTCAAAATTCTAATGCAATAAACCAATCTGCATAGTGCCAAGTGCCCACTTATTATCAACTGTTATTATGCACATTCAGTAGCTACTCATATGATGTCATTGTTGAGATTTTTGCTCTTTTTCCATAGAGGAGGGAAGCCTCACACCCTCCCTTACACAAAGAAACCTGGTCAGTGTAGCTGCTGTGTGACTGCTAGAACCAGCAGCCTACATTCTGATTCTGGCTCTAATACTTGCTAACTGCATAATCAGAGGCAGGTATTTTAACCTTACTATATTTCAGTATCCACCATGATAAAATGAGAGCAAGGATAGTATTCCCTTAAAGAATGTTAAGAAGATTAAATAAATGAATTAATGTAAAACCCTTCAAGAATACTGGGCACAGAGTGCTCACTCTGTTATTGTCAGCTACCAAGAACATAAGAGAATTGTCATTATATCCTTTATTCTAAACCACATGCCCAAGAGACACAATGCAGATGCATTCAAATGCTTCTGATATGGAAACCCAAGAGACTCCAAGGAAAAAGGAAATTTATGTGGCTCTAGACCACAGTGGCAATGCTATGGCAATGGCTTAGGGCTTCAGGTCAGGAGATCTGGGAAAGAACAAGTTATGTGACCTTGGACAAGTGGCTTCATTAATCTGGGTTTCAATTAAGTCAATGATAAAATGACTAAGACACAAATGGCCCTGAAATTCTATGAATGAATGCATAAGTATTCTTTTTTCGATGCCCTTGTGGCCGTTTCAATGTGTGGTGTATATGACCAATTTGACTCTCATGTAGTCCACACACATGCCTGCTAGTCCCTTCTCACTGCAGACCCTTGTGCCACATGCAACATAGCATGTTCCATAAGCAGGGACTGGGGTTTTATTCTGGCTTCGCTGCTGTGCTACCAATCTGAAACTAGGAAGAGGGAGGTATCGATTCATGGTTCAGTGTTTGTGTTGACAATGATTTGGTGTGTGACTACTGAAGACTGTTTTAATTGGTGCCATCACCTCTTTCTTTCACAGGATGTTACCATTAACGATGATGTTAATGACTTAGAGTTTATAATGCACATGGAAAAATCTGAATGAAGAGTCCAACTGATGTGGCAAGGACCATCAATTCCATTCTGTAGGACATAACTCAGGATAAAACAGGGACAGGAAGTCCAAAGAGTAGAAGTCTAGATATGAAGGCGGATATAAGAGATTCTCTCTGGAGATGATTCATAATGGAATACTTAATGCACAGGAAATGGTACAGGCTTTTGAAAGATGCACACAATTAACTAAAGGGCTTTGTTTACTGTCAGGGTATTGCAACTTCTCTTTCTGTAGATGATCATCAGCTATCTATCCATCTAATAGAGGAAAAAGAGTCTAATGCATACTGACTTTCAGAGCAGAATAATTCAAAATTCTTTTTAAATTGTGGCACAATTTACATAAAAAAGGATGCTGATTATACACTTGGATGAATTTTAACAAATCAATATATTCTAGAAAACAACAGTCCCATCAGGATATAGAACATTTCCATCAACCCAGGAAGCTCCTTCATACCTGTTCCTGCCCAATATCTTTCATGGATAATTAATATTCTCATTTCTAATATTTAATTTTGCTTGGTCTTGAATTTTATATAAATACAATTATATGGTATGTACTCTTTTGTCTTTTTCCCCTTACACAACATACTGCTTCTTTTAATTTTTTTATTTGTTCTTTTTTTTTTTTTTTGCAGTACTGGGGATTGAACTCAGGGCCTTGTAATTGTGAGGCAAGCACTCTACCAGCTGAGCTATCTCCCCAGCCCTTGTTTGTTTATTTTAACTGTACATGATAGTAGAATGTATTTTGACATATTATACATACATGAAGTATAAATTACCATTCTTGTATTTGTATGTGATGTGGAGTCACTCTGTTCATGTATTCATATATGAACATAGGAAAGTTATATCTGATTCATTCTATCTTTCCTATTCCCGTTCCCACTCCCTTCCCTTCATTCCCCTTTGTCGAATCCAATTCTATTCTTCCCTCCCATGCCCTATTATGTGTTAACATCCACATATCAGAGAGAATATTTGGCCTTTGGTTTGTGGGGATTGGTTTATTTCCTCAGCATGATAGTCTTCAGTTCCATCCATTTTCTGGCAAATGCCACAATTTCATTCTTCTTTATAGCTGAATAATATTTCTTTGTGTGTATATATACCACATTTTCTTTATCCATTCATCTGTTGAAGGGCACCTAGGTTGGATCCATAGCTTAGCTATTGTGAATTGAGCTGCTATAGACATTGATGTGGCTGCATTACTATAATAAGCTGATTGTAAGTTCTTTGGGTTTATGATGAGTGGGATAATTGAGTCAAATGGTGGTTCCATTCCAAGTTTTCTGAGAAATCTCCATACTGCTTTCCAGAGTGGTTGCATCAGTTTGCAGTCCCATCAGCAATGTATGAGTGTGCCTTTTACCCTACATCCTCACTAACATTTATTATTACTTTTATTCTTGAAAATTGCCATTCTGACAGGAGTGAGATGAAATCTCAGTGTAATTTTAATTTGCACAAAATATACCATTTTGAGATGCATATATATAGTTGTATTTATTCATACTTATTTCCTCTTATTGAATATTAGCATTCCATTGTAGCAGTATGTCATATTTTATCCACTCTTATTGATGGACACTTGTCCTGTTCTCAGTTTGAGACTATTATAAAACCATTATGTATATTTTTTCATAAGTCTGCTTCTGCAAATGTTTCCATTTCTCTTAGACAAACACCTAAAAGTAAACTTGCTGGACCTTAGTCAGGACATTTGTTTAACTATATTAGAAGCTGCCAGTTTTCCAAAGTGGTTGTACCATCTTACACTTGAGCACAAAGAATGAGAACCCCAGTAGTCTTGAAGTTCTACAACTTGTAATACTGTCAGCCTTTTAAATTTTAGCCATGTTAAAGGATTTGAAGTGATATCTCACTGGGATTTTACTATTTCCTTGACTACTACAGACAGGAAGCATCTTTTCATGAATCTGTTAGTCATTAACACATCTTCTTTTGTTTAGTGTTTATTTAAGCCTGTCTTTTTTTTTTTTTTTTTTGCTATTGATTTAGAGGTAATTTTTACATATTTTTATTTGTAGACCACTTTTAGATATGCATTGAAAACATTTTCTACTAGTCTCTGGCTAATCTTTTAATTTTCTTAAAGATAACTTTCAATAAGCAGAAAATTTTAGTTTTGATCAAATTTGATCTACTGACATTTTCTTTTATGCTCAGTGCTTTTTTATTCTCTCCAAGAAATCGTCATCTATCTCAAGGTTCCAAAGATATGTTCCTATATTTTTCCTAGAAGCCTTATACTCTTAGTTATTGCATTTAGGTTTATGATCCATCTCAAATTAATTTTTGTCATGGTTATAGCTCAAAAATTTTAACTTGGGTCATGTCTGAACTACTTTAAGTATTCTAAGAGAATGGCTCCTTAGGTGTCTCGCCAAAAGTAGGTTGTCAGTAATGACAACAGTGATATTTTTGGCTTTTGTTTGTTTTGTTCTGGTCTGTTCTGTTTTAGGAGGGCCACTTGATTGTTTAGCTTGCTATTCTGTAAATACAAATGGATAAGTTAAAATCTACATCATCATAGTAGGAACTCTTATTAAGTGCCAGGGATTCTCCTAAGTGTTTTACAAGTACTAACTCATTTAATCCTCAAAATCCAGAAAACTGAGGCCTAGAGAAACTAAATCATTGGTCACACAATCAGGAAGCAGTTGAAGTAGGATTCAAACATGCAAAAATGGACTGTAGAGCTCACAGAAATAATGACCATACATTGCTTAATTATATCAAACTTAATTGTAAACAACCTGGTTCAAGGTAGAACAGGATTAAAATTTTTGATTAACTAATGTTTCTGATATTGTACTAGGTGTTTTTATGTTATCTCTAATAATCTTCAAAAATACCTTTATAAGTGCATATTAGCCATGAAGAGGATATTTATCCTCATAAAGTTAAGCAGCTTGGCCCAAACCACTCAATCAACAGTTGAGCTGAGAGTTAAACCCAGGTCGTCTGATTCAAACCCCAAGTATTTTCCACAAGTCACGTATCATTGGATGTGTATAGAGAGGGATTTGATGGAGGAACAAAAGTCAGTTTAGGTATACGCACACCCAGCACATTTCCTTACCAGCACATTTCATTACAGCTATCAGATCAAGGGAATGGGCCCGAAGGTCAAGATCCTTGAGGTAAGCATGCTCACTTCTGGCTGACTTCAACTTTTAGGTCCTGCTGATGGAAGACATTGGCTCCTTCCAAATCTTATGTACATGTTCAAATTGCTTCTTCTACTCATTGTCCTTTAATAGGGACCATGGTAGATCTTGATAGCTTACTTCAAACCTAAAGCACAGATTGTGGCTACTACTATAAGATCTACAAAGGAAATGAAGGAAAGAGAAGGGAGCTTCCAAAAATGTAGGAAGTGCTACGTTGATATTGTGTTGCTTCATTGCCTAAACCTAAATCAGTG
Source organism: Sciurus carolinensis (assembly GCF_902686445.1). Classification (NCBI taxonomy): domain Eukaryota; kingdom Metazoa; phylum Chordata; class Mammalia; order Rodentia; family Sciuridae; genus Sciurus; species Sciurus carolinensis. The sequence goes on along the minus strand of NC_062214.1, from coordinate 176,861,602 downwards.
GTAGAAACAGATTTTGACATGTCATAAGCATTGCATTACACTTGGAGTTAAACAACAAAAGGACCAGCTGTTTCATGCATTGCTGGGTTGAGATCCCTCAATTGTAGCAGGGATCTGAAGAAAACATGGAAGACCATTTATCAGATTATTTAAAAAGTGCTCCTATTCAGGGAAGGAGACTAAACCCAATAATAAGTGTATATCTCTAGTGTTATGGTTTGGATGTGAGGTGTCCCCCACAAGCTCATGTATGTGACAATGCAAGAAAGTTTAGGAGATAAATGATTGGCTTATAAGAGCCTTCACCCAACCAATGAATTGATCCCCTGATAGGGATTAACTGAGTTGTAACTAAAGACAGTTAGGGTGTGGCTAGAGGAGGTGGGTCCTTTTGGATTTCAACCAACTCAGAAATTGAGCAAGACCTAGATGAGCTAGAGGAGGTGGGTCACTGGGGCATGGGCTTCGGCGTATATATTTGGTATCTGCCAAGTGGAGCTCTCCTTCTTTCTCTCTGCTTTCTGATCATCATGTTAGCTGCTTCCCTACACCACACTCATCCACCATGAGGTTCAGCCTCACCTCTAGCCCCAAGGAATGGAGCTGGCTATCTATATCCTCAGACCTCTGAAACTGTGAGCCCTCAAATAAACTTTTCCTCCACTCAAATTGTTCTCTGTCAGATCTTTTACTCACAGCAGTGAAAAAGCTGATTAAAACACTCAAGTTTCCAGAGTTTGTAATACTTCATGGGCATAAAGGAAATTAGTTTTCCCCAAACCAACTAGCTACATTACTGCTATCTACCTAGTAAAAGTTAGGTAGATCCTCTGTTAAAGCTGGCAAATGCCACTCCAAGAGAAACAAAGGATGGGTGAAGAAGGAAGTAGGCGGGAAAAGCAAGTTCTGAAACACTTTATCAACTCACTATCCAAAATGTGCTTTAAAGACTAGCACCATCAGCAGCAGCATCACCAGGGAATTTGTTTAAAAACAAGTACAAACACTCAGGACTGAGGGTGTAGCTCAGTGGCAGAGTGTTTGCTTAGCATGCATGAAGCCCTGGGTTTGATCCCCACCACTGCAAAATGAATGAATGAGTGAGTAAATATATAAAGATATCAAACTTTCAGACCTCAACCCCAATCACCTGAATTATAAGCTGAACAAAATCATACAATGATTCCCATGCACTGTGGGATTTCAGAAGCACTGGCCAATAACATAGACACTAAGAAGAAACTACAGGTTTAAAAGGCATGAAAGGTGCAAGTTCAGTTCCTAAACACTTCTTATAGAAGTATCACTTGCAGAGCACCTTCATAACTCTCTAACCATCCATAAATAGGAGTAGCCATCACCAATTCACATGTATTATGGGAAAAATAAATTCCTGATCCCTAAGGATCTGAGTTGGAGTTATTGCAAACTACAAGCCACACCACCAGAGGACATCCACAGGGATCCTTGGATCTGGGCAGTTTAGGGGAAGCCCCTGCCTGGGGCTGAGTTGCCCGCAGCAGCCCTTACTTGTCATCATGGTGGGGCATGATTCATGGGGCTCCTACAAGGCGGGCTTATTCTTTACAGCCCCATCAAGCTGTCGCACCTCTGGCAAACAGGAAGGTGCAGTGCTGGGGAATGCGATTGGCCCTCTCTGTTTATGGCCTGTTCTTAGTCATAAATTTGGAGCGGTAGGGTAGAGTGATCAGTGGTTGTTGAGAATCTGAATGGGGAGCAGGAGGAGGTGAAGAAGGAGGGGTGTGGGCAGCACCAGGAAAAGGGAACACTAAGCTGGTGCTCCCTCAAGGTCACTTTGCTTCTGCAGCAAACAAAAAACAACAAAAAAGGATTTTTCTCATCTTTCATATTCTGTGCCATTGTAGACACAGATTTGAAGTTCCAGCCAAAAGGGCTTGTTTTCTTTTTAAAGATACCATGATGTCTACGACAAGGTCTAAGCAATGCAGCAAAGGAATTTTCTGATTGGTGCCCAGGCTGCAAATCAGGAAAATGATCTGTGTTTCATTGGATGGTGATTCTGGGAGGAAAAATCTTGAGAAAAAGATAGGAGTAGCAATAGTAAAATCAGGATAAACAAGAGGGCTAATGAGAATGGCCTGGATTTATCCAAAGATAGCGTGTAGAACCAGAGAGCGCTTGGACTGGGTGGGGGGGATGTGTGAGAGGGTGCGTGTGTATGTGTGTGTCTGTGTGTCTGTGTATGTGCACACATGTTCTTTGTGAGTCTATTTCTAGAGATTTTTTAAAAAGTGGAAAATATTTGGTTAAAAAATTAATGATAGCAAGTTAATTACTTTTTTAAATATTAAAATCAATAATGATAACTGCCAACCAACACTATGGAACACTCTACATGTGCTGTGAGCTTTCACTGCTTTATCTCATGTCATCTTCACACAACAGCATGAGCAAGATACAGTCACCAAGTCACAAAGTAAAGGGGACATGGGACTGTGCTGTTCTTTTCACTTGGCCAAGGCTACACAGTCTGTTGGTAAAAAATTTCTAACTCAACATCAGCAAATATTGGCTCAAAAAATTATGTATAGAACTAGTGCCTTCTTCAACTTCCTATTTCACATTTGGAGACCAGCAGCCACTAAAAGATTAAAATGCAATATGTCTTATCAAAACAAATCAGAGAATTGTGTTGGAAGTCTCCTGAAAAATGTGACCATAATCAGAAGGAAGGAGAAAAAAATAAGTGGTCTTATTTCAAAAAGTATAAAACCTAAGTCAGGGGTTCTCACCTGTTGTGATTTTTCCCACAAGAAGACATTTGGTAAGTTTGGAGATAGTTTAGTTATCCAAACTGGGAAAATGTTCTGTTGGTATCTGGTGGGGAAGGGTCCAGCAGCATCCTACAATGTAAGGGCCAGTCCTTACAATGAAGAACCAGTCCACATGGCAACAGTATCAAGCTTGAACAGACCTGAGAGCAGATTTCATGCATTCAGAAATTCAGAAATGAACATAAAATTTTCTCTGATATGCAATGTTTCTCTCAACAATACACTGTCATCCTATCACACAATAAAAAGACCCTCAGACTGACACTTTGTAGAAACAGAATCTGGTGAGTCAGCCCATGCCAGTGCACACACAAAGCCCCACTGTCCACACTTCTGTCCCTGCAGGAAAGCAGCCTGCTTTAACCTCACAGGAGAGGAGCCTGCTTAAGACTAACACATCAGCAGCTGCCCCAGACCACAAGCCCCAAGGTGATACAAGCCAAATGAACTCTATGGTGAAACAATCCTCAGAAATAAAAGGCTTGGGGAAACTGGGTGAGTGTGTACTTTCAAATTTTCCAGTTTCTTTTCACCAAGGATCATAGAATAAACAGACCTCATGCAAGCAGTTTGTCAATCTTTAAAATCCTTGATCCTAATGCATATCAACCCACATCCCTCTAACCTCCAGGCTGATGTCACAGGCTTGCTTGCTCTCAAATCCACTGGTCACTCCCTGTATCTAAAACAGATTTTTGTCCAGGATTATAAGCAAGTGGCACTGAGGGCAGAAAACTGATGAACCAGAAAGTCACTAGTGAAAAGGGAACCCAGAGGGTAGTAATGTTCAGGTGCTTACTACCCAATTCACTCGGAAGGGTTTTGACAGAATTCAATATCTGTATGATAATTCCCACTGTTTCACTTTCTTTAATTCCCATTTCAGTGTCTGGCTACTTGATTTAATAAAGGATTATTCTAAAAAAAAGGAATTCTTGATTAATAGTTTTAAGAGGTGGAGAAAAATGAAATGGTGTTGTTTGTGCTATGAGTTCTGAAGCTTTATTGGGCAGTTCACTGAGTGGAAATAAAAAATTTCTGACTTTGGCCTGTCATTCTATTGCATTGATAATTAAGTAAAATCTTACCAAAAGAGAAAAATTTCCTCTGCTGCATTTTGAATCCTTTGTATTTTGCCCCCTTTCTACAACAACAGGACAAAATGTTCCAGGAGAATTTGCAGTAGTCCAGATGACAAAACTATACTATTCATGTCAGCAAGTTTAGCTCTCCAAGTGCACACTCAACATTCTCCACTATTATAATTTTCAAGCTAACAGTAAGAATTGAATGGAAGGAAAAGTTTCTCTGAAGATAATCTTATATTTCAAAATTAGCCCTTAATACTACATATTCCCATCCTACTTATTAAGTATACTTGCTACATGTTGTAAAAGAAAAATCCATTAGAAAATGCCCCAACCAGGCCAAAGTAATCTGCCAGACAGAATCTGAACTAAAAAATAAGCATAAAATTCAAATCCAGTTCCATCCTCCACAAGTCATGTGACCCCAGGCAGACTATATACCTAGCCTTCTTCTCTGAAATGAAGCTAATAGGAGGACCATGTGTTAAAACTTCATCCAGTGGTATTGTGGGTGGTATCCGACTAGAATTTCAGAGTTTTTGCCCCTCACAAGATGCCTCTTCCTGAATCTGGAACAAGCTCATGTACTGTTACTGCTTAATGGAGAAAGACACTCAAAGAAGGCTTACAAGTTTGCATGTAGGTATTCTCGAGATGAGATGCAATAGTCAGGGAGTTGTGTGCATACAAGGAAGACTGAAAGGCCCCCAACACAACTGTTTTCAGGTCAAATAAAGAACCACAACACCCAGAGGAGTGGAATGTATTGTCAGACAGAAGAGAAGCCACTTTCCCTTTTGCCACTATATCCTACCCAATTTCTTTGATTTCTTCTTGCTATGCCAATCTCTTTCTCCACTTTCTGTCTCCTTGTTCCCTCTTCCCCTTTGCTTTCGCCTCCAGGCTTTCCTCACATTTTCTAGTTGCTCACTGTTCAAATGTCCCCTCCCTTCTCGTTCTTCTCCTTAAGCAGGCACTTGCTAAGTGACACCACAATTCACAGTGACAAGCCATAGGACATTAGGAGAACTGGCTAACCCCAGCATCATTAGTTAATTCTTAGAGATCTTTGTATTAGAATTATGACTTGCGGTAGCACCTTTGCCTTGTGAAATGATTAAGTGGCTGGCTTTTCTTTTCACATTACTTCCATTATAATACTTTACAAGGCACCTTTCTGCTTAAGCATAATGTTCTAGAAAGGAGATCTTTACTTTCCTCATGGAAACCTCACAAAGAAGTTATGTTAACATTCAGGTATCTTTATAATAATAATAATTTTAAGGACAAGAATCCTGAGACATCGAAGTGTAATTTTTTTTTTTAGTGTATACCAGAACCCAAGGTTATATTAAGTCTAGCACTTATCTCCCCTGACCAAAGGTCCAGCACTTCATGAATAAATGGCATTTACTCATTGTATAGTCCATTTTCTGCAAATGTGATTATCCATTCTAATTATGGTATTGTAATGGATCTGCTCCTTGACTTTAAATAACCCATTTCCAAATTTAGCAGGTCGCCTAAACTCAGCTATCATCATTCTGAATGAAAGTACCAGTTAAAACTCAGGTTCCTTGACATATATTATTTCTCATAAACCTCTGAACCATGGATTAATAAACTTACTCAGCAGTCAAGGAAACTGAGAGTCAGGGAGAAATCATGATGGTAATGTGCCTGGAATTTAGAAAGCATCTTAAAAAATGTTTATTAAATACATGGTCCAAAATCTACAGCTATTAAGAGGAAAAGTCAGGACCTGAACTCTGGTCTTTTTATGGTTTTGTCCTAGTTTCTCCAGTCATATCTGGAAGATAAAGAACCTACAAAAACAACATGGAAAGTGGCTGTGTGAATGAAGGTCAGAATGATGAGTGAGGTCAGAGGGGGCATGGCAAGACCCAAGCCCAGAAAGGGGAGTGGACGGACAAGTGTTTTATATCCTAAACAAAGCAACTGGCCAAGTGGCAAGGTGGGAAGACTGTGTTTGGAAGTCAAGCTCAACTGGGACAAAGACCGCCTTTGGACAACTTTCTCATTCTTTCTGATTCTAGACATTCTCATAGGAAGAAAAAAATGGGGCTAAAGAAAGAAATCAATACAAGTGCGGAGTGGAAACTGTGTTCCATTAGTCCGGAGTTGGGAACCAGTGGAACCATGAGGCCCACAAAACAGTGGTGGGTTCCATTAATACCCATTAAAGATGTTGTTCCAAGACTCTCAATCACTGAAATAAAGAAATGCATTAGGCCAAAGGAAGGTGGAGTATTTGCCCAGACCTCAATATAGACCCAGGGAAGAGAAGGCCAGGTAGCCAGGAATCCCTGCTGGGCACTCCTTTCCTTGCAAACTATTTTGATGTAAATAGGACTTCTTACTGCAAAGGAAAACTATAAAGCTCAAAGAAATAACTGATGTTTTGCAACACTTTTGGAAGATGAAATCAGTTCTTCTTGCTCAAAAATAAAATGAAACTATAAGCAGTCAACAATAATTAACTGGAAATAAAAACAGAAAGAAAAGCATGCTTATTGTGAAAAGCAAATTCAGAAATTTAGGGGCAACTTTACATGCAAAAGAAATCTGTTAAATATCATGGTCCCATAAAGAAATCTAAACCTTATTATTTTTAACCAAATAAACACATTCAACAAAATCAGATAACACTGTTTTTCTTCATAAATGAAAAGGGGTCCATCTATTTAATCTTTGGTTTGGTGGTCTAACACAAACCTACTTTCACACAAAGCAAAAAATTCTCTCTTCACTGTTTTATCAAATTTATTTACTAAATTTTTTCAGGATACAATAAATGGTTTATCTGTTCTCTGTCTTTTCATTATGTATTTTTATGCCTTTAGTCTCTGCTTGTTGGCTCAGGGTGTAGAGGAGGAAATAATATTCTCAACAGTTTTTCACAGATAAATATTCTATAAATTGCAAGTAATATTTCCCATATTCAATGGGGATTCAATATATCACATGCTCTCAAGTCTGGGTTTTACACAGTGGTATTTACTGATATTAGTTATTATACGGATTTATACATATCCATATCCCCCATAGAGTGCCTTAATTAACTTGTCCAAGATTTGGAATCACAACAGTCTGTGAAGTCAACAGGATCATTAAACCCAATCATATTTTCAGCCTAACCTGATATTTCACTAGAGCTATTCAAATCAATTTACCCAACAGAGACATTTGTCCCTGGCCTGTCACCACAGCCCGTACCAAGCGTCCTACACTTCTTTATCTTTTGGCAGGGCCATCATAAGCGAGCGACACAGAAGGTGATGTATGAGAACTCAAATAAGTCATAAATCCCACAGCCCTTCATCTCCTGTCAGGCGGACTGAATTTACGCCCACTGGCCTTGGCAATGGCTCTTAGCTCAGCTCCAAGAAAGTCAACTTAAAATGACACACTCTTTTAGGAGTGAATCTCCTCTCAATGTGGCACCAGGGAACCAGAGAACACCAAAGAGAAAAGAGGGAGGAAAGATGTCAGGATACTTTATTCTCTACCACAGGTGGAGGCGGGAGCCCTTTTACTTTCAGAGCTATGATTCTTTGTAGGACAACAGCATCCTTACTTCATTCTTCCTTCATCCCCATTCTAAGTGACCAGAAGACGTTCATTTTATTTTTATTTTATTTCTCATAGGTCTGAATGTGTAGATTAAGAAGGTGCAGAAAGTGATGATCAGAGAACACTGGATATGGTGTTCATACATCATAACAAGGAGACTTGCCTAAAGAAATCGGTGGGAATGGACACCTGAGTGCTCTGTCCACTGGCAGAAATCATTGTCACAGGTTTGAGAGCTTCCCGTGTGTGCGCATGTGTGCATGCTTGAGTTCAAGTGGTACATTTGTCATGCTCAAAATTCCCAGTCTTTCTATGAAATTTTCCCAGCAGCTTTGGGGATATCCTGGGACCAGGTTTGAGTAAGAGCTCTGTCTGTTTGGGGATGAGGAACCTGAGGTAATACTTTCCACTTGGCTCATCTCAAAAAAATAAAAATAAAAAGATATTTTAACCCAAATTATAAGCTAATGTGACATCATCTAAAAATAAAATTGAGAATTTGGAGTAAATCAAAAGGTACTAGCAGTCAGGAAAAGGGGTTGAAAGAGTGACCAGAAATTGTTGGAAATGCTTTAAAATGTCCTTAATCCGTCTAAGAGAAGTGAAATTTTGTCATTCATACAGAGTGTAACATTAACCCACATAACTCCGTCGGGTCCCCTCTTGCCTTCCATTCATTTTGATAGTCAACAACACCATAAAACAATAACCAGGCCTTTTACCAGCCATCTCATTATCTGCCCTTCTTAGTATACATTTTGAGTAATGTAACTTATTTTAATGTCACTAAGGAAGCCAAATCCCTTTGGGGCCATCACTACCATAAACCACAAACTGCTCTCAATTTATCTGTCCTTAGTCAATCCTTGTTGTAACTTCTTAAAATCGAAAAAAAAAAAAAAAAGTGAACTGAAAACAACACAAAATAACGATAATGCATCTAAGTCCTGACTTCCCTCCAATCCTACGACTTCCATTTTCACATTTGCTTTGTTTTTGTCATTATATTTGTCTGTAACTCACCCAGGGTTCAGAGCTAGGGATGAGCAAAGTGCAGACCACAGGGTACAAATCTCTCCCTCACAGACAACACCTTCATTGTGAGGCAAGTGTCTGACACACCCTCATTTTACTTTTAGAAATTGTTTTTTCTTGTTTTCAGAAAAACATCAGAACAAGATCATATTAAATTTGAAAAGTCAGGCATGGCATTACTTTAAACAAGAGAGACCATTTGGTATTTTGGAATGTTTTTATAAGAAGCTGGAAGTAGGAAAAGCAAGTTGCTGAATGTGAACAACCCACTGATTTCTAATTTCAGTAATTTTATAATTTTTTTTCTAGTTATCATTTCTTTTTAATCTCTTTTTTATTATTTTTATTTAGCTTTTAATTTTTTACAGACTGCATTTTGATTCATTGTACACAAGTGGGGTACATAATTTCATTTCTATGGTTGTACACAATGCAGATTCATACCATTCATGTAATCACACATGTACATAGGGCAATGATGTCTTTCTCATTCCACCATTTTTCATACCCCCCTCCTTCTCATTTACTTCTACATATTCTAAAGTTCCCCCATTATTCTCTCATTTCCCACTCCCACCCCCATTATATATCATCCTCTACTTATCAGGGAAAACATTCAGCCTTTGGTTTTTTGGGCTTGGCTTATTTCACTTAGCATGATATTCTCCAATTCCACCCATTTATTTGCAAATGCCATATTATTATTATTCTTTATGGCTGAATAGCATTTCATTGTGTATATATACCAGAGTTTCTTTATCCATTCACCTGTTTAAGGGCATCTAGGATAGTTCCACAAACTAGCTATTGTGAACTGAGCTGCTATAAGCATTGATGGTGGCTGTGTTACTGTAGTTTGCTGATTTTAGGTCCTTTGGGTATAAACCGAGGAGTGGGATAACTGGGTCAAAAGGTGGGTCCATTCCAACTTTTCTTAGGATTCTCCATACTGCTTTCCAGAGTGGCTGCACCAATTTGCAACTCTACCAGCAATGTAAAAGTGTGCCTTTTCCCCCACATCCACGCCAACATCTATTATTGTTTGTGTTCTTGATAAAATCCATTCTAATTGGAGTAAGATGAAATCTTAGAGTTGTTTTAATTTGCATTTCTCTAATTACTAGAGATGTTGAACACTTTTTCATATATTTATTAATTGCCTCTGAGTCTTCTTCTGATTGCATGTCTTAAAGCACCTAACAGTGCAGAGTAAAATACAACTTTGTATATATTTTTTTAACATGGGAAGTCTATCAGTAAAAACTTCAACACATTTGAGATTTCAAAAAGGAATTGATTTCATCAAGAAAGAACAAAATTATGGATGACTGATTTTTTTCCCTCCTGGAAAGATTTAAATTCAGACTGAGGAAATTATGATCAAGATACAAAAATCCCACTATCACAATAAAACACACATGTATGCATGCATGTGCACATGCACGCACAGGTGCTTATAGTTTATAAAGTAGCAGGGGAACAATTAGTTCCATCCATCCACTGTCAAAAAAAAAAAGAAAAACTAGAAGGATAAATTCTATTTTAAAAATAAAGGTAACAATATTTAGACATATTACTAAAGAGAAAAAGAGAAGCAGAAAGTCTCTGAGAAGAATTTGAAGTGAATGTACTCCAGGCTAGTGATTATTTCATGTATACCTGTTCCCCTTTGTAGAAGTGGAAAGTATATAATTTAGATTGTGTTATATTGGGGATTTAGGGCCCTCAACCATATATGACACTCGACAGAGAAAAACAGGAATATGATACAGTTATTGACCTAAATGCTTTGGTTTTCTGCGATCAAGATGCTCAATAAGCATAAAGTATATTTTACTAGGGAAAAATCTATGATTTCTATGAATATGTACATGTAGGCGATGGACAGAAATAGGACTTGTTCTTTTCACATGAATGGTTGTCAAAGGAGAATATCAGATATATTTTCATAAAAAGGCCAAATACGGCATGTTTTATATAATGAAAAGAATACATTAAGAGTTTCATGAAAATGAAAAATGAGACAGAGTCAGTGAGTGAGGCCTATTAAAAGGACAGTCCTCACTTAAAATAATTTATCTCAATATCTTCATTCTTAGCCACTGTACATGGATATAACTTCAACTTTACCTATTTTCTGTCAAATTTATCTTGTCTGCTGGCTTTTGCCCATTTTCCTTTCATAGAGTGAATTTAGCAAATTTACTTCCATTGGAAAAAAATGGTTGCTATCAATAAGAGATAAGGGTCCTTTTCTTAAAGATGTAAAGCAGCTAAAGTTAATAAATTTTGTTATGGTTTGTGAATTTCACTCAGTTACTTAATTTTATTAATTAATTTATTTATTTTGCAGTGCTGGGAAGCAAACTCTGGGCTTCATGCCTGCTAGGCGAGAGCTCTACCACTGAGCTACACCCCAGCCCCACCCATTTATTTTAAGGTCCTCTGTACATCTGAGGTAAAATTTTTAGACATGAGATGACTTGATAATCTTCCCCCGCATGACTTTAGGAAAAGGATTAGTTTCATAAATGAATCTTCTATTCATTTTCCAGAGCATTTGCTTAGAATGAGGAATCATTTAGAATAGTTTAAAATAATGATTCCTAATAGCTAGCTTTTGTCAGATTCTAAGCGAATGCTCTATAAAATTCAGTTCTACACAATCCCATAAGTTTCCTCTACCTTTAACAGTTGTGTTCAATTTTTAATAAATCTGAAATTATTTTGTGTTCTAAAGTCTCAGTCATCGAAATGTACTCTGAAACCCTATAGAGCAATAAACCAAAGTTGAAAAATGCTATTATATATAACAAGACAACAGTACCACCAAATTAGTATACAACATCACACAACCTTGTTTCCACAGTACCTGATACTTCACACCAGCTTTTCTTTCTCATTTGACTCTCTCAGTCCTATATGCAGAGGAAGGGCAGATGCCATATTCCTATCTCACAGATGGTATGGCAAGGTTCACACAGTTAAGCAAGTTGCCTAATAATTGTTTTTGCAAAACAAAACATCTCCATCTTTAAACTTTTAACTATCTTTCTTAACATGTGTATTCCATATACAGTGTGTTTATATGCGAACATGTATAAGGTAAGGGCAATACTGATAGTAATAGTTCTATATGCGATGGTTTATGACTTCATAGAAATAACTTTGGGCTATGGTTTGGATGAGTATCCCCTAAAGGTCCAAATCTTTAAAGGCTTGGTCCCCAGAATGGCACCATAGTGCAGTGGTGAAATCTGTAGTTGGGGTCCAATGGAAGGTCCTTAGATCACTGGCGGAATATACTTCAAGGCCCCTACCTCTTCCTCTCTGTTTCCTGATTCATGATATAAGTGCTTTGGCTCTGCCCCATGCTCCCTCCATGATATGCTGCCTCATCAGAGACCCAAAGCCATACTCCCTGCCCCCTTCTGTATTAGAAACACTGTGGTAAGTCTTTTTCTCTGTATAAGTTAATTTTCTCAGGTATTTTGTTAAAGTACTGGGAAACTGACTAACTCACCTTGTAAACCATGGACCCATTCAAACATTTCTATTTCTGAAGTGCCCTCTACTCAGAATCAAACAGTAAACTTTTTCTTAAACCTCAGGAAGTATAAAAATCACAGTGGGCCTCAACACAAATGTTGGTTCCAAGTCTCTCACTCAAGGACTGAATGATTTAGTAGGTCCAGGTTGAGGCCCCAGCAACCAGTAATTTTAACAAGCAACCCAGATAATAAATACTAAAAATTCATATCACAACCATAAACACAAGCTTACCATGGCCCATCTCCTCTGTTCAGAGAATACTACTAAAGAGGGGAAGAGAAATACTTGTATGGCCTTCAATTCTAGGAACTAAAATAAATAAATAAATAAATAAATAAAAGCAATTCTATATTACTGAATGTCTTCAACTTGCTAGAGTTAATGCCCAATAAAAACTTGAGCTGAAACTAGTCTCTATCCAGAGCTAAAGGCCTCACTGGGCCTCTGACAACTTCCTGAAATAATCTTAAGGCCAAGCAGAAAAATGAAAAGTCTTGGTTACAGCAGCTCTTATATCTTGGACTTTCTCCCCAAAACTGGGTACCTTAAGACAGTATATTGGGGCTTTCAAGCATATTAATAAAAGCAGGTTCTATAACTGAACTGTTTGGAAATTCTAAGTAGCTATTACTCATCCACTGCAGTTAAAGAGGGGTTAATCAGAAGTACAACTCTTCAAAAAGAGGTATGTCCCCAAGCCCCTTATATTACTTGACCACATATACACTGTTCCCAAGAAAATTAAGAACATCTGGAATTTACCAGTGTTCTGGTGCAATAACAGCCTACTCATAAGCATCTAAGCCCAATGTTCAGATATATGGGAATGCGACCTGCAAGAGGTTGAACCTTTCAATAGATTCTCACTCTGGGTTCACTCATTCAATGGAGACAGGATTCCAAAGCACCTCCTCTGAGCTAGGCACTATGCCAGGAAACAAAGCTGCAAAGACAATTTATTCTAAACTAGAAGGCAGAGTGTTTCTGCCTTCAAGGTGTCTGCAGTGTGAGAGAAGAGAAGAGAAGTAAAAAAGTAAATCCAGAGTGTGAAATGTTAGCATGGAGGCTAACTCAGCACATACCCACAGTGCAGGGGTGGTGAAAGATGATTCCTGGAAGAGGTCAAAGTCTGAGCCCTGAAGATCAAGTGTGAGTTAGCACAGGAAAGGAGACAAAGAGAACATGTGCAGGTACTGGGAACTCAGCAATCCTGGAAAGAAGAGCAGTGTGAAGAGATGGTGACAAAAATAGAGGACAGTTATTTCAGATCACCTCCCTGGTTTTCACTAACAGCAAACCTACTGTAGGTGACATTATCATCTCCATTTCATAGATGAAATAACTTGACCCTGGAGTGCTAAAATCAACACAAAGAAGGATAATTAAGATTTGAACTCCAGTTCCAGCTCTTAATTTCCTAACAGTGAATTACATTTTACCTCCCCAGGTAAGTATGGTGCAGAAAAAGCACCAAATGTCATGAGTCAGGGTGTGGATTTTTCTGAAAGACATGAAGAGCCATTGACTAGTTTTAAACCAGTAAGTTCTAGTAAAGCTCAGTAACTATCAGAAAAAATTAGCTACTGTGTAGAGAATGAATTTAATGGAGGAAGAGTGAAAGTTGAGAACCCAGTTGTGATGTTGCTGAGCCCCAGGGAGTGGGTAGATTTGAAAAATATCAGTGGAACTAAAGAACAAGGGGACTAGTAGATGTCACCTTCCTCTCCAAGACTCTGGCAGGTTAGAGCAATTTGCTTTTTTTTTTTTTTTTTTTTTTTGCCACTTTGGGTCAATTCTGTTGAGGGTAGAAACAGTGTGACCAGAGTCAGTGACGTTTGACAATATGTGGGATTCCTAATCAGCTGAGAGCTCTATAAAGGTAGGGATCTTGTTGGGGTAATATTCTTCTCCCCAGAGAATTTACTGTAGAAAAATGACCATGGAAATAAGCATTCAATGACTATTTGATGCTTGAAACTTGGTGGAATTAAATTGAATTCCACTTTATCACTGGGAATGTCATTAAGCTTCAGGCTGATGAAGACATGTATGATTTTTTTCAGAGAAAACAGATTTCCCATCTATATATCAAGTGCCCTCCAAATACTAATTGCCTCAAGTTGACTTTTTAATGCTATATCATTAAGGTTAATGACATTCAAAAAGGGTGCTAAAGAAAACTTATCCTAAACTACAGGGAAGAGAAACATTTCCTCCATTTAATGTTTTCTTACTTGGTTTTTAATTTTTTTTTTTCAGGTTTTCATTTTGGATGGTTCTGGGGGGAAGCCAGTGCTCAGAAACCTACATGAACCCTCTTCACATAGCTTTGCAGACTCAGCAGCCATTACTTTCCTCAGGACCATGACTACCAACAATGACCATAAAAATTGGAGATATAATTTGATTTATTTACATATGGTCCAATTAAGATGCATGTTTTTAACATGTTTATGCTATAAAATAAATTTTGTTCTGTTTGCAATTCCCTCTTGTTTTGGTAAGTGCAAATGATTATAAATTGTAATTGATTAACTCTTGATACTGAGTTTGATTCTGGATACACAATATAAACAATCATTAAAGGAGGATTAATTTGGCTACACCAGATGGATTCCAATCTGTTTTGCAAGTTTATTACAACTCTCATTTTCTTACAGAATTGAGAAGATGGGATAGTTCTCCCTGTCCTTGTGAACCCTGTGGTGCTCTTATTCTTGGCTTGGGTTTTCTTCAGGAGCCAAGGAAGAGGGAGGTAATTTGCAAATCCCTAAATCCTATTTGTATAGTTTCTTATTCTGGAACTTCATATGACATCTTCTCTACAAATCACTGATTTTATTTCAAACAGGATTAGAAGAGTAGATGACTTCAGGTATATTACATGAGTTTTCAAAGATAATTGCTTATGATATAGAATCATTTAAAATGTATTTCTGTGGTGCTGATTTTACAAAATGTTAAATATTTAAACTTTCCTGGATTTAACATTCTAGATGTATATTTTATAAAATTTAAATTCTATGAAATAAAACAACAAAAAAATTGCCTCTGAGGAGTTAACTGAGCAGTCCACTCCCTATCTTTCTTTTAGGATTACCACTTAACAGAAATAAAAGCTTCCATCATATGCCTGAGGAAATTCCTAGCCAGAGAAAGAGATCCTGATAGAAACTTAGTCCAGATGGGCCATTTCCAAAAGAAAGACAGAAATGGGAAAAGATGGCAATTGAGTAAAAAGCAATCCCAAAAAAAGCACCATGAAAATGTACCATCGTTCTCCAAAAGTGGGAGGGGGTAACAAAAATAGGTAAATTGAAACACGCAAAAAGGACAGACCAAAAGAAAAGTGGCCACATACACAAAAGTCCAAACAGGAACCAGAAACACAATCAGTAAATGAACAATGAGGACTGGGGAGAGACATACCGAGTCTAACCCATAAAATGAAATATAGACATCGGTAGCAAGATATTAATACAGGCAGAGATAGACAGTCTCCCCACCAAAATGGGATCAAAAAGACACAGAAACACAAAAAGCAACAAAAATGCAAAGAAAAAAATTTTTAAAGCCCTAGAAGAGAAAGTTTTAAAAACTAACAGAGGTAAATAGATAAATAGACAAAAAACCATGTACCATGCAGTTTGAGGTATTGGAAATCTGTAAGAGTTTTTTGAAAGTGAATAAATAAAAAGATATCTATAAGAAAAAGGACCAAACTGTGAAAGCTACAGGTGCAGGGGAGGCTATAAATCAATGATACCTTGTCCTTAAGGACTTATGGGAGAATCTGAGCTGCTGCCCAGGCTCATCTCTGGGGTCAGCAGGATACCTGGCTGCTGAGTGTGGAAGGTCCTTCCCTGGTCCTCTGAATCAATGGGTAAATCAGCAGTAGTCTGTCCAGAAGTAATGATTCTGCACTGAGGATGATCTGGGTCCCTCCAAGGTATAGTAGACAATGTCTGGAGATTATGTTTATTGTGGCCATAAGTATCGGGGGGGGGAGGGAAATGCCACTTACATCTAGTGTGTAAAGGATAGGGATGCTTCTGAATAGCCTATAACATATAGCACAAACCCCTCCCCAAAAGAATCATCCAGTCCAAAATGTCAATAGTGTGACTATTGAGAAATACTGCCCTACAGTCTGTTCATGCAGGGAGAAAATCCTTTCCATCCATCTGCAAACTGGAATTTGCCCTCCCTGAAACAGAACCAAGAATGTTCAAGTCAAAACTCTCAAAATCAACCCCTTCTATCTTCATGGTTTTGGGGTTTGGGAGTAAACACTCAAAAAGACCCAGGGGAAGTCTGTTAGGAGACCCAGGTCCCGCTGCCTGTCAATTAGCTGAGTGGTTTGCAACATACAACTGTCCCTATTTGGATTCCCTCTTGTCATTAGTAAAATTGAGAGATGTGCTAAATCAGCTGTCCTCAAGCTTTCTGCATTTAACAGTCACTTTTAAGGAAAAAAAAGAAAAAAAGAGAACCAGTTCAAAGAAATTATACTTTAAGAATGCTAACTGAGAAAATGCAGACTATTAAAAGTTAGTAAGATTAATACACACACACACACATGCACGCACATACAGGTATTGGTATGTACATTAATTGAACTTACGGACAATAGTTGGGTTATTTATGAGTTTATATATTGCTTACAGTAATCCTGAGGTCCCTGCCCCCTTGACTCAGAGGGAACCACCTTCATGACTCTCTCTACTGCCTCTTTCTAAGTCTGCCTCTTAGAGAATGGAAACGCCATCAGGGCATGCAGGGAGCAGGGATGGGAGGAAGGGGTAGGCTCGGGTTGAAGGAACTGGTGAGTTGTCTTCCCCTGGTGAAAAGAGCGATTGGCCTTCAGTTCCTGCAGGATGCCTGCCTCCATGGGAATGGCTGTTCTTTACTCCAAATCTTGTACATTCTCAAAATTCAGACGTCTGGATTTTTAAATGCTAACTTGAATAATTTCAAATTCTATGAGCCAAGCATAGCATGTTTGTAGAAAGAGTTTAGCCCAAAATCCGAGTCCATTTTTTTTTTTTGTTATCTTTGGGTAACTATCATTTGATTTAATTCAATTTGTAATTTAATATGATTGCCTTAAAGCCTAATTTTTAAAAGCCCATCAAATAACTAAGAGAATTAAGAGCTAAACATAAAAGAAATATTTTTAAAATATAAGTACATATATACTTTTAAAATCATCTCTCACATCTACTCCATAAACAAATTATATCAGATCTACCTTTGAAATACATCCTGAATCCAAAACAACTGTCTAAGTCCAAGTTGCTAACATCACCAGCTTGGCTCCCTGTCACTCCCTGTCCATCTACATTCACTCTGGCTGCCTCCCCCACCAACTATGTCCCATATGGCAGCAAGAACTGTACTTTAATATAATTATTTTGCTGCCTTTAAAAAAAATATTCCAGCTTACTATTCTAAAAGTTCCTGCAGTGTCCAGCTTCTATGCATTTCTGTCCTCATTTCTACTCTCCCATTTACTTCCTTTTCTCAGGATGTACTGGTCTTCTTTGACATTCCTCTACCTTCTCACCTCAGGGCCTTTGTACTTGATCTTCCATTCAGATGAAATGCTTCTCCCCATATATCTACATAGGCATCAGTTCTCTTTACTCAGGGCTCTTCAGAGATGCCTGCCAAACATCTTATCAAAATAGCACACATAGTTTTCCTCTTCCTGTCACTCTCTATCACTTTATAACAATTGAGTTTCCACTCTCAATGTTTTATATAATTTAATAGGATTCACACATATTGCACATTCTCTCCAGTATATGTGCAAGTTCCATGAGGGCAGGCATTTTTGTCTGTTCATTGCCCCAGCAATAGAGCTGTCCCAAAATAGATGCTTCATTAATATTTGTAAGAGAAATGAATATATGAACATAAATCCTCTGTCAAAGCAGAAGGCAGACACAAGTCATGGGATATGTTCCAAGTTACAGCTGGTGATATGTTTGCAAAGAAGGAGTCTACAACCTGCAGGCTCAACTGGAGGCTCCTTATGATCTTCTGAGGCAACCATCACAAAATCATTCAGGTAATGCATCAGCAGCAAGTTAAATGACATGCTAGATTCTCTCTTCCCTTTCTGCTTCCCTCTCTCCTTCTCCCCCACCCCACCCTTCATTCTCCTGCTCCTCTCTCTCTCCTTGCTTTCATGCCTTATTTTGAGCACACATCGCTGTTTTCCCCCATGTCATCTTCCCCTGGGGATCTCCCTGCGGGGCCGAGCATAGCTCCCTGCCTGTCCCTGTGCTTGCTGTCTGGGGAGACCGCTGCACTTGGCCTGGAATGAGTAACATTTGCAGTGGATCAGATAGTAAGAAAACAGCAAGAGAACGGGACCCCTTTATAGCACCTTGTTTATGTGGTACAAAAAGCTTTGGCAGCTCCTGGATCACTGGACTAACCGGAAAGTCATCTCCACACTCTCCTCGTGGCCCTGAAACTCCCACCAAGGACTCCTCCCGCCCCCATCAACACCCCAGCCAACTATGACTCTCCTCCACTGTAGAAATCTGGAAACCACTTAAGTCTGTACTTGTGTTCTCTCTCATCTGTCATTTCCCAAACACCAGTCATTTATACTGCAGTAAACAGTACATTAGCCACCAGACAGTTCCTAATCTGTCATCCCTTTTGTTTGATCCACTCTATTCAATGTAGGAGCTGCTCACAAAGACTTCCCCTTGCTAATGAGGAGTCAGACTCTACCCTCACTCACAGTTTGTTATTGGCAAAGGGGGTGGAGGATGCTGCAGAACCAAACTGAGACTTCCTTGCACTTCGTGACTTCCTGTTCCATACTCCAGTTTAGGTAAGACATTTAAAGAATGCTGAAGGATTGCTCCAAATGCAGGAATAGCCCATTTGTCCAAGCACGGATAGAGCTAAACATTTGATACCAGTATCTTACATGACCTGCCTCGCCCTGTCAGAATGAAAAGGGCATAACGAATATGAAAATCAAAGGGGGTCATGTTTTCCAATGCCAGAGTAGTGAATTAGCCCTCAGGGTTCTAGTCCTGTTTCTGCTGTTAACTGAGCTTACTTCAATCTAACAACAAGAGTTAACATTTATCAGACAACTAGCATATGTTTTAGTAAAAACATTAATATCTATCATCTCTAATTTTCTTCATAAAAACTCTATGAAGTAGACAACAGCATCATTCCTATTATGGAAATTATAAAAAGAAGTCGAGTAAGTAGTAAGCCCAAAACGTACCCTAGTCTACCCAATTCCAAAGATAAGGTCTGAAGGAAGCTCTTCACTTATTTATTTAGTTTGGTGGGCAGGGGTAGGTGAGAAAGCAGTTAGGCTCACATCTTCCTTTAGATTTGTTGTTAAGATATGTTTCTTTTTTCTTAAAATGTAGCACTCACAAAGAAAGGTCACATGCAACCTCAAGGAGTTCACAGACTTTGGACTTGGCAGAATTGGCTGTGACATGATTTCCAAAGCCAAGGTCCTACAACCCTGTGATTCTCACACCTGACCTTCTTGCTTGTGTAGTTAATCTGGTGACTTGGACCCTAACTGAAGAAGACATTACGTTCAAGGAACCTAAATCCAGGCTGCCTTACATGTGCTGTGGTCATATTTCAGGCAAGTGACAGCTACCTGCTGTCACCCAGCAGCAACCTTCAATTCCTACTAACCTGCACTGGTGTGGTAACCAGCAACTGGAGGTAACAGATTCTTTATTCTAGGTCCAATTCTGCATCCCCAAGCCATCCAGTCTCCCAGCTGTTCCCTTTTCTGTTTTGCTTTGTTTCATAAAGACAGTCATTTAACTTCCCGTCATTTTCAGCTCCTAATTGCCACAACCAGATGGAATAACTCACTGCTGGGTGAATCGGAGACTATTGCATTCTGTGACATTGACTGAGAGAGTCCGTGTCCCCACAGGAGAATTCTGATTGAATCACTTGGTTACTATTCCTCCTAACATCTGGCAAGATTTTGCTTTTCCTTTTATCAAAATCAAAGAAGAATTTATGACTTTTTAACACATCCCAAATAAATATACATATCAGTAAAGTTTTTAATTAAAAAATCCACAGATAGAAGCTTCAGTACCCAAAAGCTTTTGTTTGTCATTGTGGATATTTGTTTTGTTTTTTTGTTAAGTGCTTCAGTAAAGTCCATGGAAAGTCTTGTTGTGCTTTGATGAAGAGTGAAAAGAGGGGAACTAAGCATGCTTTGCAATAAGTACACACACATATATTTTTTTTTTGGACTCATGCATGACTCTTGCACACCTTGCTAATTGGATATTACGCTGCTATTCCTTCCTGCCAAGTGTCACTTTTCAGAAGCAAGGCTCTGTGTGTGATTTGAGGTGATGGGACTGTTGAGTCGATGGGTCCAGAAATTTTTATTGATCCTCATTAAACACCCGAGACCTGTGACCCCAGTATCCATGGGTCAACACTTTCACAAACATTCAGAGAAGATTTCCTTTCCTCTCTTAATTATGAGATAAATAAATCTTAAACACTACTGCCATTCTGTTAGTGGGGTGATATCTTCCCCTACTGCAAAGAGTTTATGGGATTAGCTGGTAGGAGATATCATCTCTCTCGATTAAATTCTTATTTTTTAAGAAAATTATTTTTGGTATTTTCTCTACTCCAACACAGGTTCAAATGGGAAGAAGGAACAACTAATGGGTACTGAGCTCATCCTGTGTGCCACATATTAGGCTGTGGGCTTCGCCTCATGTAATCATCACAGTGACTTTAAGAGGCAGCGTTAGTATTCTATTAAATGTTTGATGAGGAAGTTCACCTCAGAAATATAAGTAACGTACTCAAGACCCCATAGGCAACCAGAGACAGTGCCGCTATTCAATCAAAAGCCAATCTGACCAATGTTCATGTCGTCTTTTTTTCATTTTAACCTCTCTCCATGAAAAAAAGAATGAAGCATTGTGTGCATGTGAGAACTCATTCACTAAGCTTTGCTGTGGCAGACATTATATACTGGCTCAGTGAAGACCATTTATTGACCCAAACCCAATTCCCTAGCTTCCCTCACAGCTAAAGGAGGCATGTTAATTCTGACCAATGGTGATCGAAGTGAGATCTATGGATTTCTCCTTGGGAGTACAGCTACTACACAGTGACCAAGAGACTAGAAATAGGAGACTGAAAGCCAATGACAAAGGGTCACAAAGCTGAACTATGGGGAGTGTGTCTCCCAGGTGGTGAATGAGCCGCTGAACCACCCTGGCTGGCACTCTCCTGGTCATTATGACCGTCAACCTCCAACTGCTTAAGCCAATGTGAGTTGTTTTCTGTTAGCTGAAGTTAAACACAGTCACCTGTCACTAAAGAAAGTAACCTAGCCTCAGTAAGCAGCATCTTCTGTGAGATAAACTGTTTGTCTTGAAGTACTATATAAAAAAGGACCATTTTATAGACCTTTTGAGTTTAAAGAAAGTGTTCAAGAAAGAAAAGATCAATACGCCAGGAGAAGGGAGGATAAATTTCATGAAGGAGGAAGAAATTGATCTGGATCTTGTAGAAAGTATAGAAAGGAGGGGGCCATTTCTGTGAGGCCTGGAGCATGAAAGGTATTGAGAGCAAGCACCTGGCGTGCTCCAGGGACATGAACTTAGCCACACAGTCAAAATAAGGTAGGGTAATTGAGGTGGGGTAGATTCTGTGTGCTGGGAAGCCTGTGTCCAAAACCTGTTACACTGCAAACGGTCGAGAGTCTGAACAGTGAAATAGAAAATGTGTCAAAGTGGTGCTTAAATTTAAAAAAATCTGATAGGAGATTGGTTGAGGTGGGCAGCAACTGGAGGCTGGAAGACCAGCAGAAAAGTGCGACAGTGGAGATGGAAAAGGATAAAGACTCCATGAGAAGAAAGCTGGAGGGATGAACTCTAAGGAATAGACGGCAGAGACTTTGTCGAAGGGTATGAGAGAACTGGCTTTGCAGAAGGTCAGGCCAGGTCCCAGCCAGCTTTCTTTCCATTGGCACAGTGGGACTCTATGCCTCTTTGCACCTCAATGTCTTCATCTATGGCGCACAGGGACTTAATCCTATCTCTTTTGACCTTAGTGCTAGAGGTAGCATTATTTAATAGTTACTCAATAAATACTTTGTTCAAATGTTATTATTACCAAGCGGAGCAAGTTGAAAAGGTGTCTTGTTTGCAGAGCAAGATTTCACTAATGAGTATGATTTTTCAGTGTTTTGGAGAAACTGACAAGAGTACTGATATCAGAAATCCAAACATAAGTACAGCTTTGGAGATAATTATAGCATTATATAAATTGTAGCATTTTACCAACTCTTGGGAAGGTACTATTGCTATTATACCTCTGCAGATGATTAGCAACAATGACCAACCCCCTTGTGGCAATATGAAGCTCCAAAGTGCCAGGTGTTACAAAAATCTCATTTGCCTACAAATCTGACCCCTTTCTATTTCTATATAATTCCGATACCTAATTGAGACGTCTCTCACTCCTCTGTGTGTGTGTGTGTGTGTGGTTTGTTTAAGGAATATGAGATAGAATATGTGGATGTGACATAATGTTACTGTATGTATGGATTGGATGTGAGGTGTCCCCAGAAGCTCCTGTCGATGGAGGAATGTTCAGAGGTGGCATGATTAGATTATGAAAGCTGTAACCTAATCAGTCCTTCCTAATTCAAGTAGGCTGAGTGAACTGAAGTCAAGTGAGGCATGACTGGAGAAGGGGGTTTACTGGGGGAGTGAACTGCTAGGGTGCATCTACCCCAAGGTCCCTTCCCCTTTCTCTCTGCCTCCTTGTTCCCATGAGGTGAGCAGCTTTCCTACACCCTGTTCTTCAGCCATGATGTTCTGCCTCATCTCGGGCCCAGAACAACGGAGCCAGAATGGAGACTGAAACTATGAGCACCAAATAAGCTCTTCCTCCTCTAAGTCATTCTTATAGGGTAATTTGGTCACAGCGATGCAAAATCTGACTAAAGCACTGCAGTCGTCAGTCATGCAATCCGACTTGGGGGTTTCATTTCATTTCTTTTCATTTTGTTAAACTCTTGAGGCACTTGTGTTTCAGGAAGGGGTGGGTGGGGGAAGGCGGATGCCTCTGTGACTTGCTTGAAGCTATAGGATACGGTGTATAAGTGTAAATGGGTACACTCCCGTGTGTATAAGGATAAACCCTAAGTCATGTGCTTGGGTTCCAACTGGAGAAGCAGCAGCTCACTCTTTTGAAAACTGGTAGTGTTCCTGACACTGTTCTAATGATTCACCTACTTCAGTTCACTTAACATCACCTAAGCCTGCTGAATGATTCCTGATAGGTGCCAAATTATATAAAATGAAAGAACCATAGTCCACTTGAAACATGAAATTTTGTGCTACTTTTTCTCTCTGCTAGATAACCCCTCTCACAACCACAGGCATTCCTTGCTTTGCTTTCTTCCTACTCAAATGTCTCTTCCTCAGAGAAGTTTTCCTTTCCTGACCATCCTTTGTCCTGCTCTTTCTCTCTTTACCCATTTTTTAAAATTTTTCTTTAGAAGACCATTATATTTCATTACATTGTCTATGCTCATTTGCTTATTATCTGTCTCTCCCACTCACGGTACATGTCCAAAGTGCAGGGCTTGGTCTCTTGTGCTTTGCCAGTATTCTGAATATTACTAGGCATAAAGATCTAAATTGCTATTTAAAGAAATGCATCTAACTCCCAAAGATATTAAGAATCCATCCTCCACCTTTAGTGAACCACATTCTCAGTTTTAATCCCTAGGGTCAGATGTAATCCATGAAACAAAGACCCTGGCAAAAGTACCTTTGCCAAGTGTCCATTCCCATTATCTCGGAGCTGCTGACAGCACTCCATCAACCAGAGTGCTTAGCAGGAGAAGTGCCCGGGACCACACGCCAGCTTTAATTCCTTCCCTATGGATCCTTGGCAGCTGGGACTCCTCTCATTTTCCTTTCCAAATGGACTTTATGCAGTCGACACTTGCTCAAAAGGCCTCTACCCTCAGCTCCACAGCAAATCACTGGTTATCTAATCTGAGGTAGTGTGGTCTCTGATTAAGGCTAATGAAGACATGGTGGCCAAAGCCCTGTTTGCATCACACAGCACTATTAGGGAAGATTAATCACCTTTTAACTGGCACTTCTGTATTCTGGCTCCAAGCAGCCGGAGAGGAGAGAAAAGCATCCATCACTTCATCCAAGCGACACCAAATGCTGCTGCAGTCATCCATCAGGGAAGCACTGACCTACTGCAGCCGGGAGCGTGGCAAACACAACCACGAGGGTGCCCAAGTAAATGTGTGGTGGTGGTGAATAGTACCATGTTGCAAAGTTATGGAACGACCCATCACTCCTGTAATTAGGCATGTGTTCCCAATAATGTCGCAACAGAAATCTTGCTTCTGACTTATCAGTAGACCATTCCCTGATCCATCCTCTTCAGATATAAATTCTGAGAAGATGGAAGCCATGTGTCTTTGAGCTGTGTATTTTGGAAATGACTATTACAGAACCCAGCGTGTAAATGAAGCATCAGGAAGCATTTGAAGTTTCTATATGACACATTGTGTGTTGTACTAGTTCATGTTCTTCACTCAGATTCCTTTCTTCCAAAAGCTTGCAATACACCTGAAAAGAAATGTTATGGCAGTATCTATTGCCCTACTTTTAAATCCCCAAGAAAACGATTGTTTACTCAGAATATGTAGGACTTGACCTGCTCACAGGATTTTTAGAGTTCAGATACCTCAACTCTGAAACACCCTAAAAAAGTAAAAACCAACAATTTCACATAAGATATTTTTGTACAATTGCAGTGTGATGTCTTGAATACCTGTTGCCTGCCAAAAAACATAACCAACCAAGAACTGCTGTGGGTCAGGCACCCCCACTGAGATTGTTATCTTCCTGCCTCACCCCTGAGTTTGAACCACCCGTGTCCATGGCAGAAACTGGATCCAAGACTCTGATGTCATCACCCAACACATTCTTCACTCACTGTATGTCATAGATTCAAGCAAAGGGATGATCACGTTTAAAATAAAGACCTTTAAAAGAGTTCTAGTTCATGATGATTCTGGTGTTTAGGCACTAGTGGGTCAATTTTCTAATTATTCACATAACCTTGCATTTCTGAATTAAGAGCCCATTGTTGGTGCCACTTCTCTGGTGCTTATCACATTCAATCTGGGATTGGAGCAAATTGCACATTGCTGTCCTCTTCACGAGATTGGAAGCTCTTGAAGCATGGACCGAAAATCATACTCAACCATAGATCCCCTGAAGTGCCCGGCACTTTCCAAGTGAATAGAGGCACTTAATAAACATCAGCAGAATTGGATTTTTTTGAAGAGACCATACATCAAAAGAAGTAAAATGAAATTAATTTAATTGAAGCTTATTAAAATGCACTTTTTCCTCTCCCTCCGCTACACAGGAAATTCAAGCCAGCGTGAGCTGAAGAGCATCTTCTGTATCAAAATTAAAGACTATTATTCTTCAACCTCTTGCTATAGCAGGGTGACGTGGTATGTCTTAGGCCAGGCAAGCTAGAATTTGCAATCTCAAAGCTCCCCTTTGCTAAGGTGGCCCTGAGCAAATCCTCAAATGTCACTGAACCTTGATTTCCCACTCCATTAATGCATGGGGCAGGAATAAAAATATCCAAAGGAATATTCCAGCAATTCGTACTCCAGATCTGAAGGGAAGTTATACTTGTCACTATGTTCAGACTTACTATGAGTTGTGAAGGATATAGAGTGGCATGTGTGTTTTTGTGTGCACATGCATGCATGCATGCAGGGTATACAGATAGGCCAAGGGTACTGTCTCAACAGAGATTGGTTCCTTGATGTATTATTTCATGAAAGCCTGTGATGTGGAGAGTGGGGTTCAGGCTTGTTTCTGTGGAGACAGATGCTTTTGTGGACCAATGGAGAAAGTGGTTTCCTTCTCCCAAGATCAAAACAAACAAACTTTGTGTTCTAAATGTTCTTGGCTGTGCTTCCTCTCCTTTATGACCAAACTCAAATTTATACCCCTTACTCAAGCTCACCGCCCAGCTCCCTCATTCTAAGCAGAAAATTCTGCGGTACAGGAGTCATGAGTATCCCTTGAATTACCCACACCCAAGTTTTCCCTCCACCTGCCTTTGCTTTCATCAGCCCCGCCCCCTCACAGTTGGGCTGCTGTGCTCCATCAATTTTTTCTCTCCTGAATAACAGAATTCTCTCTTCTCCCTCTGCCTTGATGCATAATTGAGTCTTTGGATGTAACTAGCATCTTCCATTCACTCCACCCTCTGCTGCAAGGCAGCCTGTCTCCCCTCACTGCTTTGCTCAGCACATCCCTGAATCTGCTGCTCCCCCACTCCCCAGACACCACTCCTGCTTTGTCACCATACAACCTCCTGGGAGGTACACAGTTGTTCTCCCAGTCCCCGCAGCTATATTTGTCACTGATCATATCCCTCTTGGTAAAACTGTATTCCACTTGCCTCTGTCAGGAGGTGCTGATTCTTCTATACCTTTCTGAGCATCCTCCCCTGTATCCAGTATGTCATTCAATCTCTATTCAAATGTCCCAGCCTCACAGAAGCCTTCCTCAACCATCTTATCCCTGGTCCTATTGGTTTCTCTGCTTTATTCATCATCATAGCAATTATCAGTGTCTTTCATTATTTATGTTATTTATTTACCTACTGTCTGTCTTTTCCACTAAAAGCAAATAAGTTAGATATTAAGGTATTTGAAAAGATACATAATCCTTAAATGCAATCTAGGCAATGGGATAAGGATACTAAGAGCAATTGAATTTTATGCAACCTGTAATAAATGCCAGATATTGTAATGAGTGTTTCATATACATAGCCTCATGTCATTCTCTAGATCACAGATCCTATCACAGGGGTTTATTATCAGTGTGAGTGAACTCAGGGTCACGGGGTTAATTGGCCATCACTGAATAGCAAAGGCAGCACCTTAACCAGGGTTTCTCTTTCCAAAGGGTTTTCCCCTTCCTCCTCTGTGCTGTGAGCAGCAATTAATTGTAATAGAAATCAGAAAAATAAATTTTCTATCTCTGGTAGAGAAAGTTTTTACTGATTGAAGAGGTAAGAAATTAAGCTAGTCTTGAAGGATGAACAGGATTTTGATAAGTGGAGTAAAGATGGGGAAACAGATGTTTGATTAGCAGTTATAATTCTAGAGAACCAGAGCAGGAATGCTCAGTAGCCTGGAAGCACCTGGATATTTTTCCATACTTGATTTAAACAAAGATAATTTTTATTCTTAAAAAGATCATTTAGTCTCTTGGAGGGCAAGTAAGGAGACACTAGCAATAGGTTTATTGTACTACTTTAAAAAAAAGCTAAGAGAAGGAAGAGAATCAAGACGACTGGATAAGTGTGTTTACTACAACTTCATGTTTGATTCACTTATTCGTTTCTGTGCATTTATTAAGGGTTTACTCTGTAAAAGAAATAGGAAGATGAATAACACACTATCCAGAGGAGCCTATAATTCTGTAGCAATAAAATAAATTAGTATGAAAAGATGAAAACAGTAAAGCTATTATCAGAGGAATGTGACTGAAGCTCCTTAAGATCCCAGGAAATGGAGAAATCACCTCTTAGGCACACAGAGGTGGCAAGGCTAAGGAAGAGGCAAGGGCAAGAGGTGCTATAGAAAAATCCAGTCCAACCATCAGGGCGTTTGGTTTGCCTTTCATATCCATTTACTTCCCACTTTCTCTTTACCAAAGCTTTCGCTCTACAAGGAAACTTCTATAGGGTCATCAAAAGGTTCTCTGTCCTGGTCGGGACTCCTGATTTTTTTTTTCTCATCTCTTTGCTCTAGAAATTGATTTGCAATGCAGGATGCTAAACAGCTGTCACCAAAGAGGAAATGCCTGCAGATTGGGTTTCAGGTGCTTCTGTGGAGAATAGTTTCAGTTTCTCCTGTCTTTTTCCTGCAGTCCATCCTTAAATTTCTAGTATTAGCCCACTATTGACAGAGAACATGCCAACCACGTCTTCTTCATCTCACCATGACATAGAATGTCTATATTACCTTGACTACAGTGACAATTTTCACTATTGCAGGTGACTGTAGCACAAGATGGACCAGAATACTTCTTGACCCTGTGACTTCCCCATCTCCACTCCAAGCCACCTGAATAAGTTCCCAGACTCCAGATCCTACAGGCAAAAGTAGCAGTGCCTAAGCTCCATGATGGAATTCAACACATAAAGTAGGTAATGGGGAATGGGTGATGGAGAAAAACAATGAGATGAAAAACTGTGAAGCAGAGGTGGGTGAGGCAGGACAACTTTCATCAAAGACGAATCCGAGTGGAGGGGCATGGTGGCAGCTTTAGAGACAGAGGCAGGAGGATCATGAGTTTGAAGCCAGCCTCAGCAAAACTGAAGTACTAAGCACAGTAGCCTTAAATAAAACACAAAATAGGGCTGGGGATGTGGCTCACTGGCTAAGTGCCCCTGGGTTCAATCCCTACTACGCCCCTGCCAAAGAAAAGATGAGTTCAAGTAGATAATGCAAGCTCATATTTTGTTAGAGCCCACAGCATGATGAACAGCTAGTTGTCATGACAGGTTAAAGAAACTGTTGCATAAAGGGTAGATGAACTGTGCCTGGTGGTCCATGGGGTGATCCCTAGGAGGGAGGCAGCCGTCAGCAGGTCCACCAGTTCACAATTGAGTCCATTGGTGGAGTCATCTGCTCTTTGCTATTTTCCCACTAGGGCTCAACCCTAACCTCAAGGACAGGCATTCATGCACAGATATTGACAGGGATCAGTATTTCACTCATTATGTGAATATTTGCGGGTCAGGTGTATTAAAAGAACCAGACAGATGGAATGTCTATCATGAAGTTTACTGGCTGCCTGCAAGACTTTTCCCCATTCTTTACTCCAAATTGGCTGGATGCCCTGCAGTCGATTCTATGCCTCCCCTGTCATTTGCTCCAGGTGTTTGCTGCTATAGCTAGGCTTACTGCTTTCAACAGCATTCTCCTTTGTCCTTACTGTTAACAGACCCAGGAGCTTTGGCTGGAGCAGAGAGGGCTTGGAAGGTAAGAAGAAATGCTATTAATTATAGAAAGGTTAAATTGTTTGTTCAGGGTCATTCAGTTAGACAATGACAGAGTTCAACAAATCCCAAATCCCCCAGATTAGGTTAAATCCTTTTGCTGAATGTACCTGGAGAACCTTGAACCTCTTCTTTCACAACATTCATCACTCTTGTAGCTATTTATTTAGTGTCTGTGTTCTCCATGGATTACAGACTACCAGAACTGATTCAATGTCGATCATTTTCACAGTGCTAACCCTCACATCTAGCACACTTCTTGACCTAAGGAAGGTGGACAATTTTGAGGTGTAATTATTAAAATTCTTTAGGAATGCTTACTAGCTATTTTACCTGGTTTTTCTAAATCTAAAGCTGATTCCCTTGCAGAAAAAACCTTTTTGAACCTGGAGATCAGGCATTACTAGGAAAAAATGAAAAACCTCGGATCCAAAGCACAATGTAGGGAGATGGAAATCTCCTAAACTAACAAACAACAGACTGAGCCAGAAGTGTGGCTAAAGGAATTCTAGGTATATAATAAAGAAGGGATCACATGTGCACTCAGAAGCCCTGGGTGTGCAATAACATGGATATTTCCTCCCACTGCACAAAGCTGTCCATGTTTTGGTCCCCAGTTCATAGCAAGTTCCCTTGGCTTGTGGCTGCTGCATCAGACAGAAAGAGCAAAGAAAGGGCACAAGGGTAACAGAAGAAGAGAAAAGATGCTCACTTTAGAAAACCACCAGCTGCTCAGAAGGCCACTCGTTCAGACCTGGTCAAACACACTGGGAGCTACTTAAAAGTATTTAGGAGGATGAGTAGAAGGCAAATGAGATTTTAAGGAACAGCAGCTAAATACATTAGAGAGGCTGGAAATTCTGAGGCTGAATAGAATTTACATCACGTCCAGAGAACCAAAAAAAAAAAAACTCGTTCCCTGTTTTAAAAGCATCCTTTATTAGTATTGGATTAACATGCTTAAATGTGCATCAGCACCCACATCCCAGGGCAAAGGATGTTCTTCTACCCTTGGGGAAGAACAGGATCTCTCTGTTATGATTCCAAGTGTCAGTATTCTTAGGATGAACAACTTTGGGATAGAAATTAAAGTCCAGAGAGATGGGCATTAGAATGGAAAGAGGGAAGCCTTCTCTGAACTTTGCTTTCTTTGCTTGGCTTATAATTTTAATCAATCTAGTCAGTGAGGGAGGAAACACATGGGAACCCCAGAAGGAAGAAGGAAGGTTCATAGGCATGCTCTCTGAGCAACCATAGCTAATACCAGTGTGTCTCCCTTCCATGTCTCTATTCCCTCAGTCTCAAATACTGCTGCCTGTCTCAGCTCTGGTTTGCAGAACTGAAGAAAAGAATCTATTGCTCATACCTATGTCACAAGGAAGGAGGCAGGAGCCCTGTTTTCCACAGCTGGCACAGCGGTGGCCATGTAGAAGGGGATCCAATGGCCCTTCACCACATTGAGATTTGAACTTCTTCAGCTCACTTCAGAGAATGATGGTGCTGACCACAATCAATTTTGACTAAAGGTCTTGGAGGGGAACTTTTGATTCAATGACCTATAAGAAGTTCATGTAAATTCCATGAGGGTAAGGAAGATTCTTGTCATTTCCTTTTTCATCACTACAGCCAAATACAGCATCTGCTACACAGTAGGAATTTTATAAATCATTTGATGAATTAGTTCATGAACTTTATATTTTGTATAGCAGTAAAAAGAATAGGTATAAATAGAATAATTGACTTTATGGGTAATCTAAGGTTGTTGCTTAACAGATTGTCATGGGTTTGATGGTCAATCAAGTATTGGTCGGAAAAATATGTAAATTCTGTAACCACTAAATTATTAAGGAAAAAGCAAAGTCTGTTTAATGAAGACTATGATTTAGCTTTTAGTAATCAACAGGCAGTTGGCAAAATCTAATGTGAATAGAAATGCATTCAGCATTTCAAAGACAAAAGCTTCTTTGGAAGAAGTTAATAATCCCTTGGAGAGCACTGCCTTCCCACAGAAACTGAAGTGGGCTGTTACTGGGATTTTGGTTTTGTTTTAGCAGGTACTAAATACCAACATTGTGTAAGTAGCTTTGGTGCACATAAAAATCAGGCATGAAACTGGTTTGCTTTAAGACCTATCCTTCCAATAGAGCACAGGAAACCAGAGATGCATACACCAAGAATAGAATAAATTCACAATGGTTAGGATCTAAGGAGTGTTGGATAAGCCATTATTGTATTCATGGGATAAGGACATTTCTAATCTCCTTTAAAATAATATTTCAGTTTGGAAAGTGTTCACAAGCAGTGATGGGCTTTAAAACAATTCAGGAACACTTTCTGACTTGCAGGAAATTTGACTGTACATATTCTTATTAAGTGAATTTTATACAAGCAAAGCTGAAAAGTCCCTGAGCTAAATCTCTGCCACCAGCCTTCTTCCTTCCCATACAATCACATACACTCTGTGTTTTCCCTCCACCTTCAAATATAGTAAGACAGGCAGAGAAGACAGGACTCTGAATTAGTGTCAGAAACATCACTATGAATTTCTTCTTGAAAAATGCTGAAGGAGGGGCTGGGTCATAGCATAGTGGTAGAATACTGGCTTAGCATGTGTAAGGCCTTGGGTTCAAATCTCAGCACAGCATATAAATAAACAAATAAAAATAAAGGTCCATTGACAATTAAAAAATATATTTTAAAAATGCTGAAGGAAATATACTTAGCAAATGTTAAATGAGTATGATCATAGCTAAAACCTTACAAGACCTTTTCAGAATTTGAGGGGGGAAAATATTGAAAACATCAAGCAGTTCTTAAATAATTCAGCCAAGGAGCTCATCTGCTCTTGCAAAATCAATTCTTCAGTAGTTTGAGAAGTTCAAGAAGGAGAGTCAACCTCTAACATTCCCAAGGGGAAGACCATGACAAATGCTTGACCCACTCAGGCTCTAGATGTGGAACGTCACCCCATCTGCTTTCTGGGGTACCCTCATGGCTTCTATAAAGTAGGGATGAAGGATCTACTTTTTATGAGATTTTTTGGGGGAGCAAGTAAGAGCCTCCTTCAAAGTCTGTCCTATAGCTTTTAGAAAATAACTCAAACTCAGGTTGATACTCAAAGTCTCTCTGATTTTGGCCCTTAACTATTTCCCCAATTTCCAATTCCCTCATACCTGAACATTATTCTTCTCCAGACCACTGGATTCTTGTAATTCCCCACATTTATGATGAGTCTCCAGATTTTTCACATTCTATTCCCTCTGCCTATCCCTGTCCTTTTTTCTACCTCTTTCATCTACCACTGTAGTCAGTTTTCGAGTCTTAATTTGCCCTTATCTTATTAGCTGCAGCATCTTCAATAAATGTTCCGTCAATGTTCTCCCAGTCCACCAGCCTCCCTTTGGAAATCTGCGTATGCTGACTGTGTTACACTGGACACACTACCTTTCAGTCATCTCTTAACCTTTCCCACCACACCGCAGGCCCCTTCAGGGACTGTATATTTCATCTTAGTGTCCCTAGTGCCTAGCACTCTGTTCAGCTCATGGCACCCATTCAAAAGCCAGTAAACAAATATTATTTCATAGCTAAACCATCTGGTAGACTTCTTTGTTCATATCACCCACTAACTCATGTTGTATCCTTCTCTCAGAAAATCAATCCTTGATGACAGGAATTTGTTAACAAATAAAGTCCTTGCCTGGTAAGGGAAATGGGAGAATTTGATCCAGCTGCAAGGAATGAGTGATGAGCTTGGCTGAATTTGAACTAATGGTATTTATTTCCCCATTCAGCCGATTGTTTCAAGCTCCAGTCCTTTCTAATATCAAGGGGTTTAAGTCACTGTCCCTCCCCATTTTGTCTCCACTTATATTAAAATGAAGAAGGAGAAATCACATGTTGGACTGTGTTCATGTCCTCAAGCCATCTCAGCAGCTAGAGTATGTATTGTGGATACCCAAGTGACAAACTCAGTTGAGCGTGGTTTTAGTCACTTCCCATCACACTCTCCACTATGGAGGGGGAAAGACTTGTCACAAGTGCAGCCTGTTGAGATTATATGCTGATAAAATAACTTAGTCGGTTCCACCTACTGAGTTTCTTTTCCAAAATAAGTGAATATGATTTATGTCAAAAAAGTTGAAAAAGAAATTGGAGAATATCTGCTAAGTGAGATAAGCCAATCTCAAAAAACTAAAGGACGAATGATCTCGCTGATAAGCGGATGAGGACATATATTGGGGGGTGGGAAGGGTTAGCATTAGGTTTAGGGTTAGGTTTAGGGTTAGGGATAAGGAGTGTGGTAAGAATGAAGGAAAGAAGGACTGTATAGAGGGAAAAGAGGGGTGGGAGGGGTGGGGGGAAGGAAAAAAATAATGAATCAAACATCATTGCCCTATGTAAACGTATGATTACACAAATGGTATGCCTTGACTCCATGTACAAATAGAGAAACAGCATGTATCCCATTTGTATACAATAATAATAAAATAAAAAAATAAAAAATTAAAAAATTAAAAAAATAAAAAAAAGTCCAAGATTTTCAAATGTGTTAATTATCTTGGTTATAAAGAGGGATAATGATGGAAGAAAAGTCAAACAAACCCTACTGACCCACTCCTCTTAATGAACCTTGAACTGGATTTTTTTTATCCCTGAACCAACAACATCCAGGCAGGGGGAATAAAATGCTTCAGTCCTTTAAAATCGACCTGCAAGACCAAAGCACCACCTAGTGGGAAGAAAGGAAAAGAATGGTTTCTGCTTAGGATTTCCTGCAGAAACCCAGCAGATATTTTGTTGGATCACCAGTCTCTCAGTGTCTAGTGAATTTATAAATTCCTGTTTTAAATGTATGCTAAAAATTAATTGCAGACTTACAAAGAAAGAACAAACAACAACTTCTTTTATAATCTCCCAAACCTGTTAACACAAACACGTAGGGCCTCTACGTAAATAGAGGCGTGTGGGTTGCCCACCATCTGTGTGCCTGCAGTTTGCCAAGTGTCCTCACGTAGCAACCGGCACTGCCGTTACTTCTGACCATCCAGACCTCTCTGGACTCTGTCTGTTCCCTCCCTGGGAAGGTGGTAAGGTTGCAGTTCTATTTTGTGCCACAGCATATGGAAAGACAATATGGCAGAGAGAAAGAGAGGATGGATTCATAACAGACAAACCTGGATTGAAACCCAGTTTCCTACTTCCTAGCTTTGTGCCTTCTGGGCCAAATATCTCAATTATTATCTCTCCATTTCCTTTGTCCTCATAAATGAGGGTAATAATAATATCTCTTTGCTGGGATAATGGCGAGAGCCAATTTAAAAAATTGATATAAAAATCAACAATATGATAAATTATCATTGTGTATAAAATTAGAAAAGTTTCCATGAAACTTTCTTATAAGTTTTGTTATTATATATATCAACTTATTCTATCTAAATTCTACCTGTTTCAATAATGCAGAACAAAATCCATAAAATGAAATTCCACAAAGGTGGGTACAGCCTTCTTTTTTGGATTGTATGATTCTTTAGTCAACAGATATATTTCAGCAAACAACCTTGACATATCTACTATCAATCCAGGAATGAGTTAAACTATTAGTTCTGGAAAAACTCCTTCGAGGTCAAGTGTAAATGTAACTCAGACAGGGATTATTTTGTAGGTGGGTGGATGTCTGTTTTCTAGGCACAAAGCTACTGAACTAACATAGAAGACAACTGTATACCCAAGTCACCATGCCCAAATATACAGCTAATGTACTTCCTAAATTTGGTTTTCTGAAATTAAATTTAGAAGTTACATTGAAACAGTAAAGCAATTCATTATGACATAAACGAAAAGTGAAACATTTAAATGGGTTTAACTAAATGAAGTATTGATAAAGCTGACATTATAAATTCTGAATACTTTCTTTTGTTTTTACAAATTGCCTAATACTTGAGATAACCTGAAAAGACCAAATTTAAAATTTATCATGCTAGATGAAGGTTTAAAGATCAAACCAAAGGAATGCACAATCTTTTCAATGAAATAATATCAGAAAATTTGCAAAACCTAAAGAATGAAAGGGAAAATCAAACATGGGTGGCTTACAGGAACACAAATATACAAAATTTCAACAGACCCACACCAAGGCACATTGTTTAACATATAGAATAAGGATAGAATTTTATAGGTTGCCAGAGAAAGACAACAGGTTGCATTTAGAGGGAAACTAACCCAACTGCTTTCTCTACCCAGACCCTCAAAACTAGGTGGCCTTGGAATACTAAATACCAGGTTCTGAAAGAAAATGAATGCCATACAAGAACAATATGCCCAGAAAAATTAAGCTTCAGAATTGTCAATGGTTGTAGTTTTTACATTTAGGTCTTGGATCTATTTCAAGGTTCTTACCTATGCTATGAGGTAAGGGCCCAAATTCATTCTTTTGCAAGTGGTTATCTGTTTGTTTCCATGTCATTTGTTGAAAATATTATTCTTTCCCCATTGAATTCTCACAGCAACCTTGTTAAAAATCAATTGATAATAAACATGAGAATTTATTTTGGGAAAGAAAAAAAGAAAGAAAAATTTTCCACAATGAAAGTTAAAAGAATGCACAACTAGAAAGTCTGCACTACAAAACATACTCAATACAATATTCCAAATTACCTAATATTGAGAATAGGTATTTTGTTTTAATGATACATATGCATCAGACCCATTAAGAAATCTATGAATTTGAGTCAGAGTAAAAAAAAAATTATTTATTCCTCAAAATAAAAGTTACAATAGGAATATCTTACAGTTTCCCAGCATTTGCTGGCTTACATAATTCTCTTGTCCAAAGAAGCCTTCATTTAACTCCAAGGCAGAAGGGACTGGACCTACCACAGACATGTGTAATAAAGAGACAGATGGCCAAACTGGTCACCTGTCTGCAGAAATTATTCACAGAGGACAAAATGAGCAACAGAGACTGAATAATTCTTATGTGTATTGCTTTAATAACCTCAACCCATCCTCTCTGTTTATAAGATGAATTTCAAACATAAGAGCCAAAAAAAAAAGGAGGAGGAGAGAATATTTACTAGTGTCCTCACTAGAGATGGATGATATGAAACACTCCTGTTTGATCATGATGGATGATCCTTGCTCTGTATTCTGGAAAATGAGCAACCTCTCCCACAAAGCACCTCCCTATAGACCTCTTGAGGAAAAAGAGGGCTCTCTCCTGTCCAAACCTGACAACCGGATTTAATCATGCATAGAAGTAACAAGTCCCCAAGGTTTAGCATCACACTGACTCAGAGCTGCCGGCACCAACAGCAAATGATTTCAGCTGGTTCCCTGCACTCTGAGTAGAGACAAGCAAGGAAAATATCTTGTT
Source organism: Sciurus carolinensis (assembly GCF_902686445.1). NCBI lineage: Eukaryota > Metazoa > Chordata > Mammalia > Rodentia > Sciuridae > Sciurus > Sciurus carolinensis. The sequence continues at coordinate 176,824,997 of NC_062214.1, read as the reverse complement.
TTTAAGAATTCCTTTGGTCATATTTTTAATCCAGATCTGCATGCCAGATTATTATTTATTTTTTCTGGAATGTATTCCTCTGCCCACCTGGCTCTCAAAACCGTTATCAAGAAGGATGGTGCTATTTCAGATATTGATGAACTTTCACCTGAGTATTATAAAGAGTATGAACCAATTTTTGATCAGCATTTAAAATATCCCTACTGACTGTGCATTTAAAATATGGGCAGATGAGAGTGACTTTCTCAGAAATAAATTGGAAGGATTAACAAGGTAAGAAAAGAAATCAGATAGGCCAGTATATTCTACTGGTTAATTCCTCAAACCTCTTTCTAGCAAGCAGCATTGTTCATATCACCTAACTTCAAGTGCAATAAGAAAATTCTCAAATTCAGTACACTTATATAAATGTAAACTCTGGAGTTTCCTTTTGTATACCACTGTCAATACTTTTTGATGAGAGAAATAATAGGAGACTTGAACTAGCAAACTCAAAGCAATTATGATTTTTTTGTAAAGGAATCTTGGACTAGGTGTGTAGCTTGGTAGTAGAGCATGTGCTTAGCATGTACAAGGCCCTGGGTTTACTCCCCAGCAAATACACACACACACACACACACACACACACACACACACCCAATACACACAAGTGCAAATAATCATTAGGTAGAAGGAATATAAATATTTGTTTTGTTATTTTATACTTTATACATACTAACATATTAGAATATAATTTGCATGTGTTTAATAATTAACACAAGCTTGTAAAAAGAAATGAAAAAGTAAATTACAGTGTTCTGCAAGAGTAAATGCTTACTCCTAATAATAAACACACGAATATGTAACATTTTCCATACTTTATGTTCGAAATTTTTTATAATATTAAAATTAATTGGACCTTTAAAAAATGAGGTACTGACTGCTGCTTTTCTTTCTAAATAGATTTTACTTGACAATGTTTAACAGAGTTGATCCAGAGGAATAATTTTCTAATTTCTCGAAGGGCAAGAGATATTGAGTTTCTACAACACCAAATAACTCTTACTTGTATGGATACCTACACACATTACAAAGCAGTGGTAGGGTTTTTATTTCCCAAAAGGCAAAACAAAATCATAAACAATCTGAGTAACCTTGGATTGTCCCATTTTAGCCACTTGACAGAGCCTAAACTTTCTGAACCAAGGAACCAGAAAATCATAGGATTAACAGAAGCAAATAGGAACTGCCCCTTCACCTACATCCTCAGGGGTGGTAGATGACCATGACTTCTAAGTTTCCCTCACTTAATCCTACCATCAGTGTATTTTATTTTGTTTTGTTTTCTGTTGTCCTTCAAAAAGATTTCAAGGCTTCCTTTTGAGAAATAATCCCAGGTATATTAAATGACTGAGTTGTACCCAAACACCACTACACCTTAGGTTTCCCTTCTACTGAGAGTTCACAGAAAACAACCCCAGGCAATGGAAAGCAGTGATGTAGTGATATAAAGGAGTTCCATGTTTTAACATGTGCACCCCAAACACAACTGTCACAAATGGGGTGCATCTTACAGATGCCTTGGTAAGTTGCACACCAAACTGCAGGGAAAAAAAAGAAAAGAAAAGAAACCTCAAATATTTGATATAAATCAAGACTTTGCTACATGAAATTTCTGATGTACAAATACATGTGTATATATGTATACATACATGTGTTATGTAAACATATCTATGTGTTATGTATACCTATATTATATATACATGTTTTTGTATATGCACACATATTTACACATACAAACACAAACATATTCTCCTATTGCAGGAGAGGTTATCCCCACACTCCAAACATTTAGAATCTATCCTTTTAAAAATTAAAAAGTGGACATATTCGAAATGAGGCAGGAAATAACAGTTGTGAATGCCTTGGCATTTCAGTTTAGTGGTAGGAAGGATTCTAAGGGAGGAAGAATCAGAGGTCTCTGATACGTCTTTGGCTAGATGCCTACAGCCTGGATACAGGGGCAGAATTTTGCTAAATTTAATTTTGCTAAATTTTCAGGGGAAAAAATGAACTTGGGGTTCTCCACCATTCATAATCAATAGTATTTAAATTATAATTCAATCAGATAGACCATAACAATTCATCCCATTGGAAATCATACAACAAATACAATCTTAGACCTATGAAAACATTTCATGACTAGAATACAATGCACTGTTTGAGCAACAGAAAAACAAGGTTTTAATGTATAGGTGGGAATTTTTAGCTTTAAAACTATCTTTAATTGTAAAACCCTAAAAAATTATAATAAGGAATAATAATTAAAGTACATAAAGTTAAAAATGGTGTAGATTTCTTAAATGTTTGCCACTTCACCAATTCCATGAATACTGCAATTGGCTGCCTGCTCCTGTATTTTTTAAGTTGAGACCAACCCCAAATTTCTCAGTGCTAATATTCTAGTTCATCCTTTTTGTTTTCTTAACCACTGATTCCAGAGCCTTTCAATAGTTTTCTTGCTTTCACTCGTGATTTCCAAAAACATTCATGGTCTCCTCACTGTGTCAGACACTGTACCTGGGTTGGGTTATTTGGTGGTGAACAAATGAAGATGGTGTCAGCTCTCAGCAAGGTCTACAATCTTCTTCCAACCTACCCCCCTCACTCTGCCAGGAGGCCTCTTTCTAAGTCATAGCCATGTGCATATCACACACTTGTGCAAAAATTTCCCTTGGTTCTTTTCTTCCCAGGTCTTTTGCTTCGTCATGCTCTGAATCTCATTTATGGCACGTCTTACCCTCTCTCAATGATAACCTGATTTTCCATTCCCCCAAAAATTCCTGATTTCTCCCACCAATCTGACTTGTCACCTTGTTCCCTCTGTGTGACCCTGAGCTTGAGCAGAAGGGGTCATGCAGTATAATGATAGAGGAAATGACATCTTTGGATCCTGTAAAAGAGGTATACAGGTATACTGGCTATGTAGACTACCTTGAGATGGGATTCATTTTTAGTGAAGTTAAAAAAAGAAAGGATAATAAAGAATGATAAAATTATGGCATTTGCAGGCAAATGGATGAAACTGGAGAATATCATGCTAAGTGAGATAAGCCAATCTCAAAAAACCAAAGGAAGAATGATATCGCTAATAAGCGGATGATGACACATAATGGGGGGTGGGAAGGGTTAGTGTTGGGGTTGGAGTTGGGTTTAGGGACGGGGGCAGGAATGGAGGAAGGAAGGACTGTATAGATGGAGGGGAGGGTTGGGAGGGGAGTGGGGGAAGGGAAAAATGGCAGAATGAATCAAACAACATTACCCTATGTAAATTTATGATTACACAAATGGTATGCCTTTACGCCATGTACAGACAGAGAAACAACATGTATCCCATTTGTTTACAATAAAAAAAAAGAAAGGATAGAGGAACATTTTAAAAATAAAGTTATCTATAAGATGACTATAAGAATTAAATAATTTCCTTACAGGGTACCAAGAATCACCTGACCCATATAGTCTCTTGTTTATGCTCTTTAGGATACAGCATAATGATTTTTACAATAGGGTCATATATTTGTCTTTCTAGTACTCAGAGTTTCTCTTCTGATGTGCTCCTTCTTTGTTTCAGGGAGACCTAGTACCTCCGCCATCTGTGCCTGGTCCTTCCCCTTAGTTTCAATAAGTACATGCAAGGGAGGATGAGAGCTGGTGGGAGACACTCCTACAAAATGCTATTTAGAAATATTGACTTAGGAACATGGGCTGAGGGACATTGGAAATGTCAGTGCTTTCCTCAGAGGCTTATTTTTTTAACCTAAAGTGGAGATGAATTAGGTATTTATAAATAAATATTAAATTATTCACAAACTAGCAGTAATGAATAAACATAATAAATTAATGGTTTTGTGCCTTTCATTTCATATTACAATAGTTTAATCTACACTCTATATTTTTCCAAAGTGAGCTTTTGGTTAGTATCCATGCTATGATTAGGATTTGTATAGACCCCAAGACCCAAGTGTGGAAGGCTTGATCCTTAGCCTAAGGTGCTATTGGGAGGTGGTGGAACCTGGAAGAGACGGATCCTACTAAAACGAAATTAGGTCATGGGGGTATGCCCTTGAAGGGGATATTGAAATTCAGGCCCTCCTCTTTTTCTCTTTTCTTCCCAGCTACCATAAGGTGAACTGGTCTCCTCTGTCACACGCTCCTATGATGATGTACTGTGCTGCCACAGAGTCAAAGAAACAGGGCAACGAAACCAGACAGAAGTCTCTGAAAATATAAGCCAAGAAAAACAAAAAACTTCTCCTTTTATAGTTTTATTATCTCAGGTATTTTGTTGCAGTGACACAAAAGTAATTAACACAATTTTTGGTTTCAATTAGTAACAATATTTTATATACTCATCAAAAATGCATTCACCATCTACAATCTGGTAGAGTCTATATATGATGAATGCATTTTGTTGGGAATATAAAGAAATAAGCCACTGAACCTACCTTATAGAATTAATTTAATAGTGAGTCAGAAAAATTAACAAATACTTGGTTATAGCAATAAAGAAATATTTAGTAAAAAGAAAAAAAGCAAGAAAGCCATTCTTTCAATGACTGACTGTTAAGCAATGTACAAAGAAGATAATCACATAGCATTGATTCAAATTAGAGAAAAAAAAGATCACACATAGGTGAATATGTTGTTTAAACACATAAACTCCACACAAATATTCAATCAGTTACAAGTCCCCATTGAACCAAGGGCACAGTTATAAGGATGATCAAGGAAGAAGAGTGGGTCAGAACAGATAAGAGAAGGACATGTTTGGAAAAGAGTTTTCTTACAGGTGTTCAGAATCATGAAAGTTAGTTCTAGAGGACTTGAAATGAAATATTGTGTTTGGAACAAGGTCCTAGAAAGTGTTAACTGCACACTATAGAGATTCAAGGTGTTTAAACACCAATATTTTGACATGAAGAAATATGAAGAAAGGTCCATAGTAGATAACATCTACTACCATAGAGAAGAGAATAGGCTATCATTGAAGAGAAAATGGATAAAACTTAAGAAGAAAGCTTGGATGGCTACAGAAAGGATCGCATTGAAGGCATAAGGTAGGAGGAAATGAATTTTCAGGAGAACCAGGGGACAAGCAAATGCCATTTCCAGCCAGAAAGCAGGGACCAAGAAATCAAGTAGAGGGATTTACCTGGAATGCAGGTGTCGGGTGGTGGGTCGTGAGGCAAGGACTCTAGGGTATCATGGGAATATCTTTCCTAGAAACTCTAGACACTGTGTGGAGGCAAGCAAACCTTGAAGACTATTGGGCCTAGAAGGTAGAGTCAAGGACTCAAGGGAGGAGAGAGGTGAGAATTCAGGACATGGGAACAACAAAGGGCTTCTCTTTGCTGTGTGGTCAGGCATTTGAGGAGATCCGGCCTTCGGGAAGAAACACAACATGAAAATTAAAGTCACTAGGAAAACTAAGTGACAATGTGGACTAAGAAGGGGACCAGGAGGGAGGAAGTCAGTTTAGAATGTTCTTCACATACCAGAGGTCAGTAGATGCTGAGGAGGAGGATAGCAGAAATATTAAAAAAAAAAAAAAAAAAGGTGAACTTTAGAAGAAGAAATATCTCTGAATAATGATTGCAGAATCATGATCTAATTCCAGGAATAGAGGGAATAGGGAAAAAATCCTTTACTGAAGAAGTCTTCTAAATATACCGTCCAAATATTATGGCGGGCATAGATATTGAAGCTGTATGGAATGTTGTTCATATTTAGAAAATATGTATTATGAAACAATAGTGTGCCTGTGGATGGTAATTATTTAATCATTTACAGCCTACTTCTTATTTGTCATAAAAAGTAAATGCTATTTATATAAACACATGTCTACTGTACAAAGACTCAGAGGTAAACAAATCACACTTTCTTCTAATTAATAAACTGATTAGAAAGAGAAAAATCATCCTCAGGTGAGAACATTTTTACATGAATTTAAATCTTCATTATCTAAGCAGTCTAGCTAAATTCCGAAGTTCTCAGGAAAAACTAGAGACAGGAAGTGCAGATTTCCAACCTAATTATTCTCACAAGTGCCAGTGCTTAAGATGGCTGAAATTTCCCCCTCGGATTCCCTCTCCACTGATCCCCTCCAGCACATTCAGCCATCGCACTCGGCATATTTCCGTTTCTCAAATACTATCAGCATCACAGTTTCCAAAGAGCTAGCAGCATTGTGCTTGTTGGAACTGATTATCAAAATCACCATGATTAAGATTTGGGTCTAATCCCCCAGGGTTTGCCGCTGAGCCCATTATAGAGAACTCCCGGGTAACAGGGATGTGATAATGTCTCTGAGACAGGGTTTCTTATTCAGTCAAACTCTGCTGGAGATCAATACACAGCCATCTTCCCGTGGTAGGCAATAATTAGCACATTAGGTCACTTAGATAATAAATCAGAAGCCCCATCGTTCTGGGTTTTTCTATGAAGGATTTTTGCTGTGAATCAGGAATAAGGGTTCCGTTATAAGTCTTCCACTCCATGGCCTTGTGTTTCAAGTTAAAGCAGATCAATATTGAACTTGGACTGGCCTGGTTTTAGAGACTGGGGAGAGGTGGCTGTGAAATTATCATTTGTAAATGATCCATCCTGAAAAGCCAAGTTAGGTTACATTTTACTGCTTTAAATTTGTGGATCTCAAAATACTATATATACAGATAAGATTGTCTATTAAGATTTCCCACAAGAGCAGAGGCTGCAAGGATTGTCTCTTAAAAGGGACAAGAGCCAAAAGATTCACTAGTCAGTAATTCTGTGTTCAAGGTAAGGACCAAAAAATAGGATCTGAGATCACTGAAGGTACCAGAATCCCTTGCCATGCTTTTGGAAGCTGTGAATCACTGTACCACATTTAAAACTTTAGGGAGATTTTAGGAAAGGTAGTAGGTCATCCAAAATCTATTTAGGATTTGGTTGAATTATATGGACCCATAATCAGGAATATGTTTAAACTTAAAATTAGAATACACAGAACATTTGTGCTATTCGAATAATCTAATTACAGTATCCCTACCACCCACACCCACCCTCACAGTCAAATTAAACCCTAAAGGAACCAGAGTCAGCACATGGAGGAAAATCAGGTCTCTGAGGAACACAGTAAAGGTAAAACAGCAGTGATAATTGATCTATTCAAAATTCTACTTGCTATTTATTGGTGATATTTTTCTTTAACAGAAGTTTTCCCTTTGTAACATAAACTGCTACCTAGAAACTCCCAGGTCTAAAATTTTGCTTTCTGTCCATTATTTCTAAGCCTGTCCACATAGATGGGACTCTTGCAAGCTTGTATTGTGAGGTTGCACAATATTCATGGCCAAAGGTCACAGAGTTAAAAGGAAAGGAGCCAGGATTAAAATCCACCTTTTACTCTCACCTCCAAAGTAATCCGCTTTGGATGCTGAGCCAAGTTGTTGCTCTGATTCAAAAATAAATGCAGTGGGATTTAGGAGAAGAGATCAATATGATGTTAAGTGGTGAGAGAAGACTCAAGGGGATAGGTGAGATTGGTGTTGAGCTCTCAAGGTCCAGAGGGAATGTTCCAGGCTCCAAGGAGGAAGAACTGTAGCAGCAAGGACATGGGTCATAGTGACCACAGAATATGCTGGTGACTGTTGAGAAAAATGGCCTCACTGGAGGGCACAGGAAGCCATGAATATCAGAGACACTATTGAAGAGTCAGATTTTAAAAACAAGATTATAGAAGCTCCTGAAAGTCAAGGGGTGGGTTTGTAGTCTTTTGAGAGAAGGTCACTAACACTTCATAAGCAAAGGAGTAAAACTCAAAACTGGTGTTTGGGGAAGATTTATCTGGAACTGGAAAACAGTGTAGGGCTCAGAAATAAAAACATGGAGACAAACAATGGGGGACTTAAAGATTGTCATGGTAAACAAAAGGAAGAATCATTCTGAATATACTCTTGCTGATTTTCACAACATGACCTCATGGAATTTCAAAGTGATTTTCTCCTTTCTCCCTTGCTATAGGTCTGAAGAATCACCACCAAAACACTCCAAGTGACAAGAGAGGCAATTTTAGGAATTATAGCCACAAATCACATATTACCTAGGAAACCAAATATAACTAAATGTAAAATGTTACCCCACACTGAGAAAGAGCTGTGAAATTTGGTTATAGCTGTGTTTATTGTTCATTAAGCTTTATATAATAGGAAAATATGCTAAATTAATCCAAATGCAAATTAGTTAGATGTTGGAAATGTATGTGGTATATTGCAGAGATTGGAATAAAGCCTCTAACACCACTAAAAGTTTATTTGGCTAAACACACTTCTTCTAATACATTCTTTTAAATTTGTTCTCCGGATCTTGCATGAGGTAGGACAACAGTTATATGTGCATGAAGTATAAGCTGAACTACAAGTCTTTTTCCAAAGCCTTCCTCCCAGTCTCCTAGTGCCAGGGCACTGATGTGGACACTAACAGAATGATATACTCAAATGCCAGCATAGGAAGCCATATGGGAACTTTAGGTAAGAAAGCTCTTTTTCAAGGATAAATCCCAGATGCCATCTTCCGGCCTAAATCCTTTTTCAGAGATAAAATTATACCCCACATATTGAGAATTCAGATAGGATCAAGTGACTTTCTGCCAAACATCCTCAAAGGCAGATAGATACCTGATTGGAGACCCAGGCAAACACATTATACCTTCACAATTACAGAAATACGTGACTTTCCAGTTGCTTGAGATTCAATTAAAAGTTCACCTATGATTTTGTGAGAAACAGAGATATTTGGATAGAGAATTATTTCAGAACAGTTGGAAAAAATCCTAGAGGAAATTTATATTTATTTATAATATATATGGACACACACACATATACACACACACACACACACACATATATATATATACACATTATTTTAAATATATATATATATATATATATTTGCATGTAATTATTTTTCTTTATACAAACATGTGCTTGATTTTACTCCTGTAAGGCTCCTTGGGTAAAACTGCAATTTTAGATTTAGTTGAGGGCTGAACTCAAACAATATCCAGTGAATTTTCTGGGAAATAATGCCTTAGAGTCATTGTCATTGCTATTGTTTCCTCTCATGACAATTACAAAAGATTTTACAAGGTTTGGTTGGCTTCTCCCACAGAGATGTGAAAATTTTGCAGTTCAAGGTAAAAAGGAAGACTTGTGTTTTACATTTGACACCGTCCCCAATTGTATAGCATTGGTTTGATCAATATGCAAATCAGAGGGTATTGATGAATGGCATTCGGGTTGAAAAGCTCTAATGTCTCACAAGATCCCAAGGGTACTAGACCATTATAAGACATATCACCAAGTGAAATAAAGCACAGTGTCTCTTTGAGTGAGTGTCACATGGGGGGAAAAGAGCTGTTAGGGATCACAAGGGGTTTTGCCCATATACATTATAAGGATCACTAGAAAACCATTTCACTTGTGTGAAAATGTGTCTATGTAAAACTGTTCAGAAATTGTAAGGATTTCCGTGAGAAGAAAGTCAAGAGAGGAAAAATGAAAACATCTTGACATTTTCATTTTTCATTTGAAGAAGAAAATTACATATTGGCATGCTCATTATAACTCTTGTATGCCTAAATGCATTCCTTCTGGCAAGCAATCACCCAGCCTTGGTGGAAATACTATTCATTTCATGAAAAGAACACTAGGATCTTTACACAACTCAGACTTGGAAAACATGCAAGACTCAGTCATTTATCCAACAAATGTATTTCAAATGTCTATTTTGTGCTTGACACTATACATGTTCTAAAGAAAGTCATATTAATAATTGATAAAATTATGTTATATTTTTATACTGCTTTTGGACTTTTATTTGTGTTCCAGGTTTTCAACAGTGGGCTTGTATAATCTTGTTATTTTAAAAAAAAATTGGTTACTAATAAAAAGCAATAACAATGTGGTCCCTTTACTTCCATAGACACAAGCAAAAAAATGTGCCTGGAGATCAAAATAAGGAGAAATCAATGCCCAAAACATTACCTAGCACAGAAACATTTCCATTTTCCCAAAGTCTCTAAATTCTTTGTTTGAAAACATTTCCTAATTTCATTTGGCAAAGAGACATGGATCAGGTGGCAAAGATCCACAGGATAAAAGTAGGTGAGAAAACAAACCATAATTCTAAGAAAAAAAAAAAGAAGAAGAAGAAGAAGAAAGACTAACTATACAAGCCAAATCCATCCTAGCACCCACTGAGCTTAATCAAGTGTTATCAGAGGACTGAATGGAGAAAGCAACAGGGACCTCATAACAGACACTCAAATGAAGAAATGCTTGATAGAGACACATTTACAGGTACTTAACCAACTTCTTACAGCATGTTATTTGGCTACAGAAGGTTTTCTGGTCTCACAAGGCCTGTAATTAGAATTGAAGTACTTTCCAATAAATCAATCAATCAGATCTCAGAATATTCCATACCACCAGGGCCATCATTCTGGGACTCATGTAAAGCCACAGATCATTCTGAAAACTTGTGCTTGAAGCAGAGAACCTTGTGGGTTACGTCTTTCCCCTCTACCTTTCCCCTGATCTCACAGTGCAAAGGCAAAGTCCATTAGAAAGGATCAGGTTGGCATTCACTTGCTACCTAGATGAGATAATAGAATTTGAAACTGTAAGACTTATTACAACGAGGAAAAGTACAACTCATGAAATAATAGCTTGTAAGACACTTCATATCAGGCAAAGAGAGGTGGTTATGGATGAAAGAGAGAAGATAAACAAGGTAAACCCTAAGGTTTTCCCAGCCTACTGCCTTGAGAGATTTCTGCACCATGGATCCCATAGGAGAATACTCCAGAAGGAGCCCAGCCCTTCTGGGCTGTAGGTGGCACCTACATTTGAGGAGATGGGACTGAGAGTCAGGAGAGACTCAGGTGGCATGGATGAATCTTAAAAACATCACACAGATCTAGAGAAAACAGACACGATGGATCACATGTTGCATTATACCAGACAAAAATAATGTATGGTGATACAAATTCAAATATTGGTGGCCTCAGAGGGAAAGGGACTAACTAGATGGGACATGAGGTAATTGTCAGGGAAGATGGAACCACACTTTATCTTCACTGGATTATTGGTTACATGAGTATAAAACTTTGAGGTAATACATGTAAGATCTAAGTATCTTGCTGAATACAAATTTTACCTCAATCACAAGATTCTTTGCCCCTCCCTTAAAAAGAAATAAAGGAGGAAAATGAGGGAACGAAACCAAATTATATTTATTAGGCCTATTTTACAAGACAAGATTAAGTAGTTTGCATCTTTTTTGCCTTTACATGTGGAAATAAATGTAGGAAATTATGAGTCTATATTGAAAAATACATTAAAATTGTACCTGTATGTGACTAACAAGGTAATATAAAAAATATCTTTTGTAAACCAAAAGTCTCTCAGCAGATTATTGCCATCACCATCAATAAGTAACTAGCCAAGTACACGAGAAATAAATGGGCTATAATTAAACATAAGCAATAAAAATGGTCTACAAATACAGCATGCTGAAGATGGCTAAAATTAAATTAGTGAGGCCACAAATTCCAACAGCTCATAATCCCTGACAAGCTATAAGACCCTGAATTGTTGAGACTATTTCTCCTCGAACCACAGGCCCGCGTGCCAATTGGGATCTATGGAAACTAATGGTTTACACGTGAGTCTCATTGCATGTTCATGGAAGCCTGTGCAAAATGAAAGCTGAAAACTATTCTATGCTTGCTGAATCTGCTTGATATAGCATGCATGTAAATCAGCTGTCAGTTTTACTTGAGGTTACCCCCAAAATCCCCAGATTATCAGGGAAACTATAAGCAAGAACGATTCTCCTAGACAACAAAATAAAACCCACCTCTATGGAACTATTCCTGGGAGTGATTGTACCTTCATTCTTGCTCTTTGAAGACCCTGGGTTGAAATACCATTCTTTGGCTACCGTGAATATGTGTCAGGAATAAAAAGCAGGTGCAAATAAATACCTTTGGGCATTACTTTTGATGCTGGCCACACATGAATGCTTCTCTTGTACCTGACTTATCTTTCAGATCTTGTCCACCATGGTTTCCTACAGCTCAACCTAGTCTTTCTGACTTTTCTACACTCAGTCCTCTGCCTGCCTAAATTTACCAAACTTACAAAATGATACTTATTAAATTCTATTAAGAGTTTCTGGACTTGTCACCTGAACCAATCAGTACTAATGAGGCCCTTTTTTAAAATACATGAAGTAACAAGTGAAAATAAATAGTACCTCCTCAGATAACAGTACAGACATTAGAAACTACAGTGCCAACAAAGGTAAGTTCTGTGGCTAATGTGGCTCTAAACACCTGTGCTTTCAGACAGGTTTCTGAGACAGTCAAGTCCCCACACTTGAAACCAAACATTACTCTGAAACTTCATGCCCCCCACCTGATAATTTTGTCACATTGAGCAAATCACTTGACTTGTCCTTGTGTTCATTCTTCCTTCTGTGAAACGTGGATCACAGGAGTACCTATTTTGGGGTACTGTTGTGAGGTTTGAATGACACAATGACAATGAAGTCAGCACAGTGATTGGGCATAGGTGAGTGATTAAAAGTAAAAGACAATTGCATAAAAGAGGAAACTGAGGTAAAAAGGAATTTGAAACTGAATAGATGGTAACACTCTAAATAAAAATTGCCCATAACTTAGAAAAAAATTAAGAATAAACACGTGCCCTTTCAATGTCATATAAGGACATTGTTTAACAGACCCACTTGGGAAATATTTAATTCTATAGGAGGGTATTACTTGTTCAACACTGATATTTACTATCTTCAAGATGCTCCATAAATGTTTTTTCAGCTGAGCTATATATGTTCAGCAGAAAGAGAACATCAAAGGCTAAGAAGTTCCTGCCCTTTGGAACATGTACCAATCTTATATCTTTCCAAAATTTGTATTCCAATAATTTTTACCCATAAGTATCGAGTTCTTCAAGTGTTCATTTACTATCTTATTTGTATTTCTACCATCTTATTGTTTCCCTTGGTATTAAACCAATTTTCCCAAGGTAACAGACGTTAAGTGATAGTGTCACTCAACTCTATCATAGTATGGACTAAGAGAGGCCAGTGATAGATTTGAACACAGACTCTCTTCCCATCGGTGGTCTCATTCACTATGCTTGTCCATGACAAATATTAGGATCACAATAATATAAACACATGAAAATCAGAAGATCTGGGTCTACAGGTATTGAAAACACAGTAAGAAATAAAGGAGAATATTCAAATTCTATTATAATTAAATATATTCTGATTCTAAATGGCTTCACCTGAGTATTAATACAGAATCACTTAATGTTCAGAATTCCCAATCCTGTGTCTTATGTGATTTGGTTGGCCAGCAGGACTTGACTGCCTGGAATTAAGCATCCTGGTCTAATAATTAATGCAGATGTTAAACTTTTATTATTTCTCATAATGGCTAAGAATTAGGAAAACTAATAAGAATGTGGACTTTCACATAAGATAGACAGGTCCCAAGTCCTCACTCAGCTAGTTCCTATGACCTCAGTTTTCTCATTGTTAATATCAGGACCATAGTAATGTCATATTACTGAGGGATTTGGAGATGGTTAAAGGGATTTAAACATCTTTATAAATGCCCTAGTACAGTCTCAAGAACATGGTAAGGATTTAATGAATGTCAAATATTATTGCTAACAATAAAAATTACCACCATGCCTAATTATTAAGTACCTATTATATTCTGTGTGTTATACCAAAGTTTCAAGAGGCTAAGTAAATAATTCAATATTACAATATTTGAAAGAGTTGGGACTGGTATTTAAATCACTTGTATTAATAATGACTATGCTTAGGATAGCATTTATAATTTAATAAGATGTTTTAAAATTTTGGTTCATTATAAATAAATTTCCAAGATCACCAATAAATCAATGAGATCAACCAAGATTTGGGTTCCATTAGGCCTCCACCCAGGACAGCAATGGATTTAGTGTTGGGGAAGAGGAATTCCACCCCAAGACTTGGGCACTTTGATGTGCATTCTACTAAAGGAGATTAGGAAATCTAGTATTTTTTAAAAAATATTTTGAAATGCATGCATTGTTAAACCAAATAAAGTACAAATTTTCAAGATCTTAACCATACAAATGCTTAAAACCGGCTGGAAGGAAGGTGCCAGAATGTTAACAGTGGCTGAAACATATTTCTCTCTACTTGCTTGTTAGAATATAACCTTTCCTCCCAAAACCTCTTCTGTTTCATATTTGCTCAGAAGGTACTTACAAATTTTTCAAGGCTCATTCTTCAAAGGAAACTGTCCTAAGAGCAGCTGTGCTTCTTCCTGGTGCTTCAACCCCAGGGACAGCTGCTGTTACTCCACTTTATGACTCTTCACTCTACACTGCTCATATTTCTGTTGAAACACCTTCGTATGTATCTTCCCCCCTTAGATGATAATGTCTTTGAGAACAGAACCATATCTTATTCATGATTATATCTACAAATAACAATATCTGGTAAGTGAATAAATAATAGAGAATGTTCTAAGCCACAAACAACTACCTTACAAGTCAACTCCAATAGCATCTGTTTGCTGGATGAACAACATGAAAACAGAGGTGAGGAATAAATACTTGACCAAAAATGTGGATATATTATAATAGCATAATGCTTTTGTACATATATGGAACCAAGAGATAGAATTAGCATACACACATCTGCCCCCTTGTTTTTACACTAAGTAATGTGTATCTTGCTTATTTTTTCTGAAGCCTGAATAGGAAATGTGTTTTTAACAGATTTAATCAATACGCCAACCTACATTAAAAAAATAAATAAACCCACACAATAAATAAAAAGCAAAAGGCCAATCAATAGCCAACAGTGCAGCTTAACAGCCACTCCAGCAGAAAACTGTCTGAAAAGGCGCTTCACACTCCACTATCTGCACAATCCACAGCTGCTCGCTATTGATTTGTTGCAAGCAAAAAACATCTATTATCACATGCCAGTGTGAGCCCAGCAATTTCTCTAACACATAGCCTGCAATGCACGACTAGCAACATAGCACAGGATAGCTGTCTGCTGGTGGTGGTCTGAGACCCACATATATTCCCTCATCCTCATTCAACAAAGCCAATATCAACATTGGATTCATAAACCCAGAAACCTGACACATGTTAAGAATTCATGTGCCATGCATGGGCTGTTCTTGTAGACATGTGCTTTTCCCAACACAAAAGCAATAATGAGATTCCCAAATTATGTGCAACTCAGAGCAGTTGTCATGAACAGTTAAGGGTAACAGCACTCTTATTGGATCATTATGTGTTGTTTGAAACTGATATTTTCACAAAGCCCCTAAAAAGTGACAACCCCTTCTGTATGTGTGGATGTATGCAGCAGAGATGGATTCTTTGCAATGCTTTTCAATACTGTGGAGAGAAGAATTCAACAACAGGTTGCCCGAGAGAGTGGTGTTGTCACACAGCATGGAGAAGAGATTCTGGATTCTTCTGATGGTGAGTAATGGCTGCCATAATATGGAATTTCTAAGGTTCTAAGTCCTGACTTAAAATGCCAATAAGAATCTGATATCCAGAAAGAATGTCTCCATAATAACTCTTATAAGGTCCCGTTTGCTTTGTCATTCTTCAAAGGCGGCCCTGCACATACCATTAGGTTGGCTCTCAGGTAGTGCTCATCCACTGAGAAGTCAGACCCTTTGTTCTGAATTTTTCAGAAAAACTGAAGATTACCTTTGGAGAATGTAACTTATGTGTCCTTTCACACAGGTTCTTGGGTACTATGTTAACTCAAAATTGCTTCTAGGATGCTGATGTCCATTGTAGTATCAAGACAGCCCTGAAAGTTAACCTCATGGGAAGAAACACCCCAGGGTTTTACCATTACATAAAATGGTGGACAGTCATATCTAAAACTATGTAAAACTATTAGTAAATCAATTATACTTGAGTTTCTCATCAGATGATTTTTATTTTCTAACCCACTCGAGTGAGTCACTCTTACACAAAGTAATCAGCTCCCAAGAATATGTGTCACATCTTCAAAACCATGACAGCTTTGTAAGAGTAAACCTGAAATTCACCCAGCTGCATCCATCAACCCAACCTGCTCACACAAAGAATAATGGAATGAACTGAAAGTCATTGTGGCCTACTCACACTAAACTAAGTTTTAAAAGATACAGGCTTCTTCTGGAGATATCATCTATGGGACAGCATCTTAAAATTGTCAAGCAAACTCCAGATTTGATAAGCAAGAAGAAAGAATAGGTCATGAGTAATTAAACCAACACCAGAGTGAGTGAGAAAGACTCTAAACTGCCCACACACTTCCTCAGAGCCTTCCAAGTTACACCAGATACAATTAACTATTTTACACATGATGGAATAAATACCTACTTTTGAAAATATAAAGCCTAGTCATTCACCTATTAAACAAGTTTCTATTCTTAGATGTGCAGTAATAAATTGACATGCTTTCATTTCCTTTATTTGAGAGTCAATCTGCTTCCCTGAGAAACAGCTTCATAGATAGAGATTCAAAACATTTTCCCCCAAAACATCTTTGCCATTATATTTCATCTTAACCAATTTGTGTGGTCTTATGACATTTTATGAAAAATCTATAATTATAGATATATGCAATATTCTGCCAATATTCCTTTTCAAGAATGAGGTCAAGGCCAGATTCCATCAAGACATTCTACTCACAATGTCATGACATGTGTTATTTGGGTAAAAGGAAAGCCACTTAAGGTATGTAGGGTACCAAAGCAATAATTAGTGATTCTATGCCACTACTTCCACATAAGGGTCAGCCCCTGATCCTCTCTATTGAGGATCCTTTCTTCTTATTCCCTGTTTCTCTCCCATTAACTTATTCCATTCCTTCTCCTTTATTTGTAATTACCCTCACGCTTTTCCTAATGCTAAGCATGTACCTGTTCAACTCTGCTAGTGACACTGAAGATACTTATTCAATTCTTTATACAGACTAAACTACCAAGAACTTATGAGCACAGAATATCAGAGAGGTAACTTTATTTTGAATACATTTGTGAGATGAAATAACAAATTACAACCCTAAGAGTTAATATAGGAAATAATGATCAATTATATAAAGTAGTGAGACTAATTTTCTTTGTGGAATAAACTGGTTTTGATGCTAGTTCCAAAAGAGAAGCACCCCCCACCAAATACCTTGAATGCCAATTGCATATAGGGATCATCCACTGTAACAACATTTTTAAGTAACCTATCATTTAAGTATATGTAGTTGAGTTTTGTTAAAAATTTATATCTGAACTTGATAGTCACATCCTGCATATCTGAATTCTTTACATTTATTACATTCTAGAATTAAAATATACTTGTTTCATTTCAATGACCACCATCCAATAACAGAAGCCATGGTATACTCTCCAGGAGAGGATCAGGCAAACGGATTCTGATAGCAATTTGTGCTGTTAAGTCCTCTTAAACAAAAGACTCATTTACATTGCTTAGAGAATAAATTCCAAAATGCATTTCCCTAAACCTGCATATCTTAGAGTTTTTGAAGCATGAGAAGCTAGTGTCACAAAGGAAAGCTGACATTTTTCCAATCTTCATCCCAATACTTCATTTTATACCAACAAATTGCCAGAGTTAGATAATGCAGTTGTCTGCATCCTCAACAGAGACACAATCTGCTCTTGACAAAATCAGAAGCAATCATTGAAAGCTGGGAAGAACACTGGTTGAATTTTACCACAAAACATCTGATTCTGAGTGACAGAGGTGTTTGTCAATGATAGAAAAATGCATACATACCTTCTGAAGATTGTGCACATTTGCTGCAGTTGGTGACTTACCTTTCTGCCTTTTCTGTGTGCAGTCTCTTCCTGATCATTTTTTTTTTTTACCCAAAATGGGATGTATGTGTGATAAAGAGCAAGGTTGTGAGGATAAAGAAGCATTATCCTAGAGAGTCTCAGGCAGACAAATTGGAGGGAAAGGAAAGAGAATATAGCACAATTCCCCGGGCACCCTGGATTGGTCCATAATTGTCTGTTTCAGAGTGAAATAGTGTTTCCTAATCATAAATATGGAAACAAGATTTTCAGCAACACCAAACTACTTGGCAAGAGCAATCTGATGCCAAAACCTTCTGTGGGAATGGTACCATTCGCATGACAGATATGGAGGCATATGCTTATATTTAGATGAATGGGTATCACATAGTTTTCTCTCTAGATTGCCAGGTTCCCCATTTGCTTCTTAATGTATCTTAAGAGAATGAAAGAACATATGGAGCGAAAAGTTACTGAGGAAAATGGAAACAAGAACCACATGAGACACCTACACACATGAAAGAAGTTGAGAAATAAGGATCAGGGGTAAAAAAGAGACATGAGAGACATAGCATTGTAATTGGCAGCTGCACCCATATGGACACACTATACTCTGACTTCCTTATTTGCTCTAATAAAATCATGCATCCTTTTATAAAATGAAGAAATCAAATGAGTTTGGATTGTAAGACAAATATCTACCATGAAGACAGCATTTAGAAAATCAGCAGGACGCAGGACTCTTCAACAAATTGTGTTTGCTTGTCTTTGAAATAGCAATGATGGGAAAATAATGTGAGAAGGAAATGGAGACTCAGGTTATAGATTCTCACAGCACTGAAGTCTCTCCACCATCAGAGCCAGAATTACCTCCATGAAATCAATCCTCTCAGGATTAAATCAACAGATGCACCCAAAGCATCACTAATGTGTGGGAATAGCAATCACCAGATTCTCTTCCTCAAATACACAGATAAATACCTGGAACAAACTCACAGAGTAGAAATGTATATACAAACAGAAAAGCAATATATATGTATGCAAAGATACCAATAAGTTTAGCTATTAGGAATCTCTTGACTTATATTTGAAAGACACCCTCAATATGCTATAAAAGTTTCTAAATGGAAAAAAAAAAACTCCAAATGTCTTCTACATTTGGGAGACCTTAAGAAGTTCTCTAAACTCAGACGTTTTGAGATAACAGCTGTATTTTTTAAATACCCTCCAAATTCTAGGCAATGTAAATGGAGAGAGTCTCAAAACTGTTACCCAAGGAGTTAATTCATGGAGAATTGAACTCTTTACATAAAAATATACCCTGAACTGATCTTTGCTTCTCAGTCACAAGTATTCAAACCTAAAGGAAAAGCAGAGGGGAAGAATACAGAACAGCTAGCATCATTGAGCAACAAATGTCTCTTTTGCTCTTCCCATGAGAACACTAGTTGATTATTTTCCATGTTTCTGGAGGACAGAATTACTTGAGTCCTTTAGAAAAGCTATTTCTTTACACATTGTCTCAAGATTTCTCCAAACCTCTGAATCTCTTGAAAAAGTTCCCAGTAAGAAAAGGTTGCACTCACGGTCATTGCACTGGTTCCCAGAATAGGACGTCATAGAGCAATCACAGGTGAAGCCTTCCCACTGCTGCATGCAGACCCCCTGGTTGGCACAGGAATCTTCCTGGCAAGTGGTACTGGGTCCTAGACATGCACAAGAATAGAGGAAAAGGAGAAGAGAGAGAAGAAACGTTGAACATTAGTCAAATTCCAAAGAAATCACCTGAAATTACCAATCTCATGCCCCCCAAACATTCAAAATCACAACCACCAAAAATGTCAACTCAATTACATGCAACAAGAATTCCGTATATACGAAAGATGACAGAAATACACACTTAGCCACAAACTATCAACAATTACACATAGAAGGGAGAGGGCTGAACACACTGTTCTCCTTTAGGCAGACTTTGCAAAAGAGCTTCATCTCTACCATTCAACTCAAAAGATGTCTCACTTAGAGCATGGTCTTTCTTAATGCATAATGCTGAAGTAGAAAAAAATATATACAATTTCATGATTGTAGTGAAATAAGGTACAACATTTTATCCTGAAACTCAGAGTCCCTATGTCCACTTTGTGACATTAGAAAGGTGTTTTATGATAATGATGATGATGGGGAGGAGGAAAAAGGGGAGGGGAAACCCAATGTAGCTTGGTATTTTGTAGGTGATCAGCACTGAGTGCTAGGCAACTTATCTACATTACCTCATTATGATCTCTAGTGACTCTAAGACGAGTATAATTATGATTACCTTCATTTTATAGATTTAAAAAACCAAATTCAGAGAGATAACATAATTTTCCCAAGGCCACACATTTTGTCAAGAATGCTGTTGTCTGTTCAACTTAGGGAAACAAACTTGGAGACCAAGCTCTTAAATACACAGTGGTTCTCAAAGTTTAGTCCTCAGACCAGCATCACCTGGGAATTTGTTAGAAATGCAAAATTGGGGCCCCCTATCAGAACTACAGAAACTTTGGGATGGAAGCAGAAAACTGTTTTGACAAACTTCCAGGAAATTCTGACGCAGCCTAACGTTTAAGAACCATTATACTACACTGCTGCTTTGGTATTTGAGCAGTGTGTCCTCTCAAATAGAGGGTGCATACACCAGAGGATACAAAAGGGAAATATTTGCATATAGGGAGAAATATTAGATGTTGTGCTAAGTTTCCATTCTTTATTATTTCTATTTTCTGTGTATTTTACATGCTAAAAATGCATAGGCATAATAGCACTCGTGCATAAGATATAAATATGCCTATTCTGGAAGCATTCTCAGAATCTTTTTCTGACAGGACTGAAAAACCAAAACAGTTTTACCTTTCTCTACCTTGCAGATTGTCATCAAAATCTCCCTTTAGGTCAGTCTGGCACCTCTCTTCAATCATTCTCTCTTTTTAAATCCAAATTTCTGCTTTAACCTTGGGATTAAAAATAAACCTATACCTTTGCAAATATTTGTGCTAATAGGAAATAATCTTCATATTCAGGATAATTCCATGGATTTCCCAGGAAGCCTCAGCCAAGGAGGTGAGACCCTTGACTCATCAAATGTATTAGTCAGGAACTAAGACATAAAAGCACTTAGCAAAGTTAAAAAATATATCAATTGCAATAACTGCATAGTTGGCAATCTTCTTCAAGCTAAGCCTCATACAGGGACAGAATATTAAAACGTAAGCATGTGGGATCCTAAAGATGCATGCTCAAAAGAGATACGGGATTACAAAGGGTTCACCTTCTGGGTGGCAAAACATTTTGTATTTATTCATGAAGGGTGGAAGCTGTATACGCTGTCACTCAGAAGACAAAGCTATTAGGATATGACATAAGCAAGTTCAGGACAATTACTGCCACTCGGGGAACAGCACTGCTGCTGGGTTTCTGCAGCTTCTATTTGCCATGTGGTTCCCCCATGTCGAGATGAAAGGAAGAACATGGTCATGTTCTCAGTGGGCCTTAAACTTGAGTATTGTGTCAGACAAGTTTCATTAACAATGGCAAATCAGGACAGCTTCTTTCAAAGGATAAAAGCTTCTGAGAAGTCCACAGGGCTACCTGACCAAACAGCTCTCACCAGACAATGGACTGGTAATTCAATTGTACTCAAGAATCAGAAACACATGGAAAACTTTCTCTTGAAAGGCAGCAGAACAGCAAAAACTTCAGGGAAGCACAGTAATTCTTTGCATGTTGATTGAATCTGAAGACAAAGGCTTGTCCAAGCCTCTTCCCTCCCATCTAACTGCCATATTTGAACCATTTTCTAAGTACCAGCCTAAGCCCCTCCCCGAGACAAAACATTCCCCAGTAACTTCAAACAGTAATTCTCCCCCTTCTAAGCGGTCACAGCACTTATTATCTGCATCATTAATTTTTGCATAGATAATGTTCAATTTAGCACTTTATTACACATTGCACCAACCTCTGCTTATATAATCCTCTAATTGTTTCATATTTTTACTGTTTATCACCAAAAGATTGCAGCTTGCTGTTAGAAATCCTGTAATATGCTTTGCTAAGGTCTTTCTGCACTGATTGTACCCTACAGATTCAGTCAAGTATTTCAGTAGATGTTGGGCTGATCTGAACTGTAGCCATCCCTGTTAGCCCTTATGCCATACTTACAAAACCTAAGTGTAGGAGCACATCTTTGTCCTACAAAGTGAGCAGAAGTAAGTCTTTTTCATTTATCAGAGGTTGATCAGAAATCAAATATAGAAGGTTTTTTTTTTCCAAATTCCTCTGAATTCATTCTTTACATGCACTATTGGGTGTACACCCCGTAGATGCAGATAATCTTCAACCACTAACTGTATTGTAACCACCCAAGAACAAGAGGGGTATCATGGGGACCATCAGAACCTTCAATGACTTCTTGTCAATCTGGGATTAACCACATACCTCCTTTCAAGCCTGTGATCACAGGGCTCCCACCTCACTTGGTACTACCTGCCCCCAGCTCACAGCCCACTGGCCAACTCTTTCTCATTTTTTTTCCTCTCTAGCATACTGATGCTCAGAAGGTCACCACCAAACCAGTGGCATCTGAATCACCTGGGAACTTGTGACAAAAGACATTTTCAGGCTCCACCCAGACCTCCTGACTGAGAGTAGGATTGGGAATCTGAGTTGCAACAAGGCCTTCAGGTGATTAGACATCTGCTCACATCCCGGGACCACCACTCCAACACTTGGAGACCAAGCCTGTTTTCCAGTTCCATTGCTCTTGCCAAACCCATGCCCTGAAATGTCCATCCTTCAGATTTCCAAATGACCAAGTTTCAGCTGAAAATGAACTTTCTCAAATTATTCTATTTAAACAAGTCCCCACCAGCATTATTTACTCTTTGTCATGTCCCCCTATTTGTTTAATTCATAACAATTACACGACCTATAATTAAATAGCTTAAGCTATTTTTGTTAATTAATGAACAATAATTATTTGTGACTATGAGGTACAAAGTGATGTTTTGATATATGTTAACAATATTAATTATGTTGATATATGTTGTGAACTTATTAATTCAGGCTAACCAACAGATCTATTGGCTCACACACTTAACATTTAAAAGACACTCTTTTAATAATTTTAACATTCATAAAGCATTATAAGATATTGTAGTCACCATTCTGTGCAATAGAGCACTAATCTTAGTCCTCTTGTCTGAAATTTTACACCCTATGATCCACATCTACTTTCTCCCCTTCCACTCCTTCTCCCAGGCTCTGGTGAATACCATTCTATTCTATTTCTACAAGTTTGCTTTTTGTTGTTGATTATTTTAGAGCTACATAAGAAGTTCATGCAGTTTCTCTGTGCCTGCCTCACTTTATGTAGCATAATGTCCTCCAAGTTCACACACGATGTGGCAGTTCTAGAGTCTCACACTTTTTAAAAGGCAGGCTAGTATTCCACTGCATATATGCACCACATTGTCACTATCAATTAATCCAAGGATGGACACCTAGGTTGTTTCCATTTCTTAGGTATTGTGAATAATGTAGCAATCAACATAGGGATTCAGATGTCTCTTTGATGTATGGAAGTCCTTTGGAAACATACCCACTAGGGAGAGAGTTTGATCATATAGTAATTCTGTTTTAAGTTTTCTAAGAAATTTCCACACTGTCTTCCATACTGGTTGCACTAACTTACATTCCCACTAACAGTACATAAGGGTTTCCTTTTCTCTACCCTCTTGCCAACCCTTCCCTTTATATTTTTATCATAGCCATTCTTACAGGGTGAGATGGTATCTCTGTGTAGTTTAGTTTGATTTCACCGATGATTGCTGATGATAAACATTTTTTTTTTAATTTATCTGTTGACCATTTGTGTGTCTTCTTTTGAGAACTGTCTAATCCAGTATTTTGCCCATTTTTTAAAAATTGGGTTATTTGTTTTTGGTTTTGTTTTCTACTTAATTAACTGAATTCCTTATTTTTTTTTATATTAGCCCTTTATTGGAAGTATGGTTTGCAATTATTTTTCCTCAATCAATGGGTTGGCTCTTTACTAAACAGCTTCCTTTCCTTGGCAGAAGCTTCTTGGTTTGGTGCAATTCCATTGGTTAATTTTTGCTTTTGTTGCCTGTGCTTTTGGAGTCATATTCAAAAACTATTTGCCCAGACAAATGTTGTGAATTACCCATTTCTTCTAGTACTTTTATAGTTTCGGGTCTTAGGCTTAAATTTTTAGTCAATTTAGAGTAGATTTTTATATGTGACATAAGAATCCAACTTTATTCTTTCTTCTCCTCATGGCTATCCACTTTCCCTAACACTATTTTTTGAAAGATTATCATTTCTCCATTATGTGTTCTTAGAACTTTTGTCAAAAAGCAATTGACCATAAATTCATGGGCTTATTTCTGGGCTCTTTATGCTATTCCATTAGTCAATATTTCTGCTTTATTCTAGTACCATTAACTTCTCATCTGTCATATCCTACTGGAATGTAAGCCGCTGGAAAGCTGAAGTCTTGCCTGTCTTGTCCATCTTTACATCTTTCTGACATAGTATTTGGTATAAGGTGAGGGTTCAAAGATACAATTAAATAAATGAGAGAATAAAAGATACAAAGGAAGGAAGAAACAGAAGGAGGGAGGGAGAAAGGAAAAATGTAATTTCCTTTTTTTTAAGGATTCAAAGCAAAGTGATTTTCCTAACAGTTTACCCCTTTATTTATCAATAAAAGCTCATATAAGCTTCTACTTGAAACTACACATTATTCAAAATGATGTGGGATGGTGGTGTTTAATGAACTACATTTCCTCCTCTGATCAAATGATGAGGCACATTCCCTCCCACCTGATGTTAAGACAAGGACTCCCTTGTGTCTCCAATCCCAGGTCAGTATGTAATAACTGTGTTGAATGAATAAAAGTTTGGGTTAGACTCTAGAACACTCTCTAGCCAAGTGGCAAGGTGAGGTCCCAAACCCAAGCTTGCTAATTCTACAGCCCACCACTTAGCCTCTTATGGATGTAGGTAAACCAGATGGGAAGTGGGGGTACATGTGTAGTAACATTGGCTCAACCAAAGCAATTTAAGCCATTTCTAACCTATAAACCGGAGAGAGATGATATTTAATATAAGAATTTGGGTTTTCTTACAAGGAAATTTTCAAATGACATTTCCATTCAAGATTTGATTGAAATAGATGGGAAGATAAAGTTTTGTCTAATTATTCAAACATAAATCTGCATCAAATGCATGTGTTTATAAGCACAACAGACATCCTAAAGACCAAATAATCATACTTTTCTAAAGCACTCTTCTCAACCAACATAAAATTCCAGATGTTCTAAGGTAACACAAGCCTTTGGAATTACATATTTACAAAGTCTTTTCTATCCTTTTTATTGGCAGCTTAAAACTGTACTTAGGCCTTAGAAAATCCCTCCATGTAGGCATGCTGCACATTATTTCTACATTTGATATTTAACCAATGCTCACAAACAGAGCACATTTCTTCTTGATTTTCTCAGCATATTTTCAACAGTGACTTCATCTACTGGAGAAAGTGACAAGGAAACCAAAATGTCCCTGAAAATATTAACAAGTTGTCAATAGGTTAGTACTTTTTGGTTTCTAACACTCAGCTCTTTTTTCACTCCACTGGAAAACATAAAATTTTGTCTTGTTTCTTTTTTTTTTTAAGATGATAATCTGATAGCCGCAACACATTGCCCATCATTTTTCAACCTGGGACTGGTTTTCGCTTTAAGAACTATCCTATCCTGTCATTTTCATGTCTGGTACTGCTCAAATTCACCTCTGCAGGCCATGCACCCTGGCTTAGTCAAGTCCTTTTCATGTTCTAGAAAAAAATCAAAAATTGACAGACTATCTTTTATTATTTATACTGCCTAAAGCACGGGACACCACTCTCAGTATATTTTTCCTGTTATTTCCTTTCCCAAGAAAGACAATCAAACCTATGCCTCAAATGCTCCAATTTAAAATGCATACATATCACTAAACCAGCACCAGCTTGTTATCTTGAAGACAGAACCCATGCCACGTCAGTGTTCAGCAAGGCACCCAAACTCCTCTTATCAGGCATGTTCAGCAGTTTATGGCTTCCTCTTCTTAAACAGGAATTCAAAATTGAAAGTCAAATAACTAGGGTGAGGCATGAAGTTGAACAGCAAGATCTAACATTACTGGCAGTTTCAGGAAGACCTCAGTTCTCTTCAATCACTTCAGTCCTTTCACAGTGTGAATGTTGGGTTTAAAACAGGTGAAGATGGACAAGGGAACTGGCTAAAACCCAGAGGCCATCACAAAGTTTTTATTCCCAGTAGCCTTTGGTTAGTGGTATATGTTTAAAACAGCAGCACTCCAGGGGAAAAAAATTCCTGATTTGTCACATGTTGGTTTTACTTGTATAAAATGCTCCCACTATTGCAAATTTCAAACAGTCCCATCTGTAAACTGGCTTACACAATTCCTGAAAATTATTGTGTTAGTGCCACTCCAGCACAGCACTGCCCTCAAAGGTCAATAACTGCAAAATATAATTGTATCTTAGGAGTAAAGCAATTTGCCCACCAAGTATTTCCATGACAGAAAAGAGGTAGAAGTTGATGCTGACCTAGTTAGGGCATTTGAAAGGAGGTTAATACCCTAAAGCTTTTTTGTTCTGTCCACCCTACTTTTACAGGAGTCTCTAGATCATAAAGGCCCAATAATAAAATCACTCCTTGTTTTAAAACCATGGACAAGCCCTCATAGGTCAATGTGTTTTAGAAAATGTAGATTCATTATCAGCTTTTCCTTTTTTTTTTTTTTGTATCAGCGCTGATGTAATGGTCTATTGGGGCAATAAAGGGTAGGTTAAAATAATGAAGAAGTAAAGAGGAAAAGGGTTTCAAATGACAGCCTTAACAAAAAGAAGGTAACTTAAAACACTTAGATGAACATTGTGAAAATACCACCTAGAAATTATTGAAACAATATTCATATGAAAACTGTCTACCATAAAATCAGAATTGAGAACACTCTTCGAGACATTCTGGTCAGCTATGTATTGTTTCTGCTTTGGAAATTGGAAAATCCACAATCATACCATATGACTCAGGGGAGCAATTATGAACTTCAAAATCCAGTTTTATCACTTATTAGCAACATGACCTTTGCCTGGTTACTCGGGCCTCAATTTCCCCATTTTTTATAATGGAGATATAAATCATCATCATCTCACTGGTGTGAGTATTAAGGGAGATGACATGCGCAAAACTTGTAAAGTCATCCAGGAAATAGAGAGTACTGTGTCTGCCATACAAAGTCATGGTCAAGATGCAGATACAACCTGCCCAGTCCTCAGCACGTGCCAATACCAAGCAGCCTCTCAGTCAAGAGACTGAGTTCTCTTGACTCATTATTATTATTATCAGTTCTGCTGGTAAGGAAAAACAGGTTTCCTCCTCCCACTTAAGCTGAGGCATAGTTGCTGAGGAGTCCAGAAACAAGACCCAGGAAGGTAGTGGGCCATGTCTGCACAGTTCTCTTGAGGTAAATCACAGTCATGCAATATCAAGGGACAAAAGCAAGAGGTACTGTGGGACATTCAGTTTAATTCCTGTCCCTCTTATTGTTTCCCACAGGACAAACCACTTTTGAGAGTTGAATTCTATTATGTCAAGTGCTACATTTTATTACATAAAATACAATAGAGAATGTGACTCAGTCCTTAGCTCTGGAGAAAATGAGGTGCAGAACTAACTGCATTCCCATAGTAAAGAAAGTTGGAGAATTAAAATTCCCTCTATCTCCTAAAGGCTGAGGCCAATGCTCAACCACAATGTCTTAAAAGAACCTTCAGGTTCTTAAGACATTCAAGCCCCAAAAATTGACTTTCTCAAAATAGTCATCTCTTACACCCCAGAGTCAATCAGTCTTGTATCCCCCACCTGCCTGTTCCCCATCAGGGCACAGGGCAACTTAAAAAAGAAACAGTCAAGTCTAGAAATAAAACAGCTAAGGGGATTTATAATGAAAAGTGAGGAGATGGTCTTCTGATTAATCACCTAACTGAATAAAGAGTTATTCTTTGATGCCTCATCCTTTTTGTCATCTGCCTGGCTCCAAACATATGTCACCTCATGTTTCTTTTACAGTTTACGCCTTCCTTATATGGACAAGTGTTTAGAAATTCTTTTCATCTCCAGGCGTACCCTTCTTGAAAACCAAAAATAATTAGAAAGTTACTACTGAACATTCTTTAGAAATTGCCTCTCTGTGCAAGGAACTCTCTCATAAAGAGAAGGCACCTCTCAGCCCTGTAGAATCTCCCAGCATATTCAGTGAGTACCATGGAGAGCTCCCAAAACCTCACCTAATGTGGTGAAGTGCCATCTGGCCCCAAACTGGGATGGTCCATACAGTTCTTCGTTGACATCTTTTGTCATAATATGTAGCTGTATCTGTTATTAACCATTATCTAGAAAAACAGTGCAGTAGGGAGGGTGGAGCAAGCAGGAGCAACAGCTCATTTGCCTCCTATATTCTTGGAGTTTCCATGTAAGAGGGAGACTTATTTTCCTCCTTGGCCAGGAATGTAAGGGGCCTCAGGGAGATACCTTTTCTCTCTGTTTTAAATATGGGGCTTCCCTAACGACTATGTTTTATGTTTCCAGTTCCTATCCTTCTCATCTGTTCTCCACCCTGATGGCAGAGCATCCTGGATAAAATGAAAATAAGACCCAAATCTCTGTCTCCCTTACAGTACCCTCAGAATAAATCCAACTCCTGGTATGAAGAGTCTGTTAACACCTGTCTCCATCTGACTGTCCCTGTTTCACCTTCTCTCACATCTTCAGATGTACATTATTTCACCTCAACTTATGCATCTAAAACACACTTGTTCTTCAGCCCAAACTTGCCTGAGAAGATATGCAGTGATCTCCCTCACCCCACTGTCCAGTCACCCTTGTCCATGCTCAAATGGTAGGATGCCTATCTCCAGGACAGCAGTCTTCACTCTGCAGTGTAATTATTGGCTGATCTTTGCAGAGATTGAGGTCATATGCAGCTCATCTGCATCCCTGGTACCTAGCCAAGTACCTGATACCCAGGAGTACCTGCCACTTAGCTGTTAAAGTGAAACACACAAACACTGGAGAACTTTAAAACTTAAAAGAAAAATAAAACTACCCAAAAACACAATAACAAAAGGACTCAATCTATTGATTCATCCAGACTCAAGATAGCACTTTCAATAGCTCATTGTTATATCTCCTTCTGAATACTTTGTCTGAATATATTTGTCTCTATATCTCAGACTGCCTTATTTCTTTATCATATGTTTTTACTGCTCTTTACACTTCATGGTAATTAGTACTATCTATGCCCACAGGTTATAACTGAAAAAGTCAGCTTATGAGTAATGGTCTATATCCCAAAGTCTGGAAAATAAAAACTGAAAGCATTTTCATTCAAAATCTCATTTGCCCTAATACAGGGAAAGAGTGAGATGATCCAAAATAATTATAAAGAATAGCAGCTTCTGCCACAAACAGAATGTCAAGTCATTATGGGAATGGAAGAAAGATTATGTTGATGGAATAATAACTTGAAGCTCATACTGTTGACAGTTAAGGGGAAGTTAAGATACTCCAAACCATCTCCCCCAATCTGTATTTACCTTTTGGTAAACAATTTATGAGAGGCATGGCAATCAATCGCTTCTTTCTATGATGACTACAAACCATTTTTCCTTTGGATGGAAATTTGAACATTATTTTGCCACATGTTGAGTCCCTATGTGGGCCCCTGTGCTGGATTCTGGAATTTCAAAATGCGAGTCGTTATTGCCTAAAGAACAGTAAAGTTGAGGACGATATGTAGTTCCCCAGTATTAACTACTAAATCTCATCCTAAGGAGGTTCAACGGTCTTGGATTGCCTAGCATTGTAGAAAAAATCCTGCCCACTACCTATTCCCCTCCAATTACAGAGTAGAATGAACTGTATCTCCTTTGACAATTGAACACAACACCTTTTAAGTATTACCCAAAAGGGTCTTACAGCCTTTGTAATTGAATGTTATTGTAAAGCTTCTTTAGACTTTAAAGTATTAATCCATTGCACGTTCTTTTTCTTTTCATCAATTTTAATATATGTCAGAATATATGTGAATCCAAGAAGAGGTGAAGAAAAAAGCATTACATATGGTCAAATGACTAGAGTGAGGCCTTATTAGTGGATGTCCTCCTGAGAGATACCTGTGCTGGTTGTCTGTATGGCACGTAACAAGACAGTCACAGCAAAGTAAATGGTCTTTTAGATGAAAAGTCACTTTTTTGAAGTTACCTTTGCCTTAGCCACTTCAAAGAAATTCTGCTGATTGCAAACTATGGAGGCCTTCAGAAACTCAGTTCCCTACTTAAGAATCTGCCACAAGATACACAAAAGCCTGTTCCTCCTTTGCTATTCTGAGTCAAAGAAGCCTGACATGACAGGACCAATGACCTGTTATGGAATTTATAAGGTTCCCCTTTGAATGGTAGAAAAAGCAGCTTCTGCAGCAGATATTCACTGATATCTCACATGCAGGTATTTTATAGGGTATTTGGGATAAAACTGACAGATCCTTTTTCCCCCAAGAGTGCTTTTTCCCTTAGATCACAAAACAGGAAATTAAAATGCTTAACCAAAATCCCCAATAGGAAATATAAATCTCTGGAATGCTTTAATGACATTAATATCTCCCAAATGCCTAAAATTATTTCTTTAAAATGAGTTGAGAGAAAATGATATGCTCTTTCATAAGGCCCAAGCAGTTAGATATGCTGCTCTAGAAAGTGACCTTCCTGACCTAGAAAATAATAAATTAAGACTCAAGTGGCCTTTTTTTTTCCCTTCTTCAAAGTTCTGCCTTCTGTCTATGGTAAATAGATTACAAGGAGCCAGTCTCTCCGTGGCAAACACTGAGAGGCATTAACCATTTCTGGAAAAGATGAATGTGTTTGTGGATAGTCACAGATGTAGGATGTTGTCAAATCTCTGTGGTTCAGCCCAAATGAAATTGTGTTCTTACTCCCATGAGATCTCCTTTGTACAGTTACTTTCCATGCACCAATGCTGGTT
The DNA here is from genome assembly GCF_902686445.1 of Sciurus carolinensis. Classification (NCBI taxonomy): domain Eukaryota; kingdom Metazoa; phylum Chordata; class Mammalia; order Rodentia; family Sciuridae; genus Sciurus; species Sciurus carolinensis. The sequence continues at coordinate 176,793,890 of NC_062214.1, read as the reverse complement.
TTCAGTCACCCTTTTAGAAGAACACTGGTTTCAGCCCCCTCCCCACATGGCTGCTGTCTAAGAGATGTGACAGCTTGAAGCCCTCTAAAGCCCAGATACCAAGGTTTACACAGGGCATCTTTCAGTCCAAAGTGGTAATGGGAACAAGAGCCTTCTCTACCTTGCAGGTCAGCTTTGGTCAACGCAACTTTGTTAGCAAAAGAACAGAAAAAGCGAAAACAATAACCAGAGGTTAGTAAGAGGTAGAATAAACCAGGGTCACATTACAGAAACGAAAACGCAGTCTGCATGACCAACATCACTCAGACAAGACAAGGAGATGCTCTACAGGTTCACCAGAGACAGCACAGACGAAGGGACAAGGGGACGCACAGACCAGGGTCAGAGCAGGCCTCCTCAGAGCCAAGTCAGCAGAGCAGGGCAGGGAAGTTGTGAACTTTACAAAGCACAAGCAATGGGCACACAGAGGCTTCACACATTTGCACAGCAAGCCCCAAGGTGTATATGATCCAGAAACAAGGGTAGCCAGACTGAAAGACACGTGTGCACAGACAGAGCCCACAAAAATAATTCTGAATGCTCAGGACTTGAGCATGGAAGAGTCACTTGGGAATCACCCCGGGTACCCGCTTGCAAATGTCACCATGAAACATGGAGCATTTCTATCAAGCTGATTTGTTTGGGAATACCACTACGGCTCAATTTCCTCAATTTATAAGAATATAGCCAAACCCGAATGTTTGTGGGCAAAAAGGCACCAAACCAGTGTCCTTTTTATTTATTCATGCCAGTCTCAAAACAATGCACGTGTGTTTCTCTCAGATGTTTACCATCTGCAACTGTGGAACAGCATTTCTAGACAGTAATGCCTGAGTCTCAATAGCAAAAGTCACCTCAAGATGGAAAGAGATGTTTACCAGCCAATAATTAACATGGGCATTATTTTAAGAAATCTTTACCCAAACAGACAGGTATAAAGTCAGAGCTAGATGTTGGCTAGGAAGGGCACTTAAAATTTCTAAATTTTACACAATGCATAAATTACAGACAGAAAATCAAAATCTGATTCAATTGTATTTTTATTTCCAACAAAAATGGAGAGTCAAAGAATATTGGATTAATAAGCTTTTAAAATGATTTTGGACTCTTTTGCCTTTTGTTTGATCTGCTGTTGTGAGTCAATATAATTGAGAAATACTACCTTTAGTACTCAGGGATCTTGAAATGTCATTGTCAATGACTTTAACAGGAACATATGATGTATGCTGCTCTGTGGACCCTAGACGTATGATAATGAAGCACATTCTCCATCTTAAAGACATCCAGATTTTAGTTTTGAGTAATGAAACCTCCTCCCCCACCTTTTTTCTATTCTGTATGCAGAAATGATCAGTGAGAAATGTGTTCTTTCCTGCCTCACACCCAAAGCCCTCTAGGGAGTCACACAGTACATACAAAAGATTCAGAAGGAGACGACACCTTTCACAGCAGTCGCTCCAAGGTTCGAGGCCCTTCATTTTCCTCCCCACTATCTTCCACAGCCTCATTTCCACAGAACCCTAAAAAGCTCCTGGGACCTTTTATGATGGCTTATTCACAATGGTGCAAACTTTCAATGACAGTAATTTATGCCTTAACCCACTTCAGGGCCATTTTTCCTAGCCACTTAGGCTCATTATCAAAGTCATCTGTGTACAATAAACAAGAGCCTCCTTCCCTGGCACTCGTCCTCCACTCTGTCCCACCCAGTAGGGCAGTCACAATGCGCCATGGGGAACCATCGTCATTATCTCCATGGCAATAGAGTGCAGCATGATTAGGCCCGTGGGCTTTGCCATAGATTAGGATGGGAGAGCCATCAAGTCACAATATCCGGCTGGAAACAATCACCTGTACTTAGAGGAAGCTCTGAAACCACTACAATGCATGTGATGAGTCACGCTGAACTGCATATGGAGCTTCAGATAGGGCAAGGATGTCTCCCCAGCGCCATGGGTCACTTCCTTCTGCTAACACTCCTGCTGCTTCTCTTGAAGCTTGCTTAGGTGGGATCCACTCTCCCTTACACTCTACATTTTATAAAAGTTAGTTTAGACATCCTTTTAATCCAATACTATAGCTTTATTCCTTCACACCCCAATTTTTATATTGAATAGAACTGTGCTTCCTGTGCAGCATCCAGAGACACAGGCAGCTATAGAACCCTTTATGTGTGCAGACTGAACTGAGATGTACTATAGATAGAAAAGGCACAATTTTGCAGGCTTAATATCATAAAAAAGAATGTGATACTGATAATCTATTGAAGAACAAAAAAATCTAAGAATCTATTAATAATTTTATATTAATTACATGTTGAAATGATAATATTTTGTATGCATTGGGGCTAGCATATAAAATTAAAATTAATTTTACCAATTACTTAACACCTTTTAAAAAATGTAGCTACTGGGAAATTTAAAACCACATATGTGACATATTATGATTCTATTGAGCAACATTAGAGTAAAATGAATGATTCCTCTTGACTTTTCAAGCTGAAGTGATGGCATGATAAAGTATCTGAAAGTGAAAAGAGAGTGTCTTATGCTTTTTAATATGTGCTTTCAGGACTTAGCTTGATATGATTAATAATTCCAGGATACTTGGAAGTATGGTCATGCCACAATCATCTAAACTAAGATACTCAATTTAATTCCAAATGCTGCATCTATATCAGGGTTATCTTTTAACATTTAAAAATTAAGAATAAGCAGTAGGATAAAAAAAATTTTTTTGAGATGAATGAAATTGTACATTTCTAGGAGAATACAAAGTGACTACTTTAAGTGCTCGGTGATTCTGAACCTCCTGGCCCCCTCTACACACACACACCAAATATGATCAACAGCATTTAGGAAAAGTTTCTGGCTAAAGAAAGATGGAGTAGGTTGTAGGGATGATGAGTCTTAACACTAGTGCAGCCCAGGCAGCCATCTCTTAGGCAAAGGGAAACAACTTGCATAAATACAAGTCAGAATGAGAAGCTGATGAGAAGCTTTGACTAAAAGGTCCTTTAAGGTGGTAAGTGGACTCAAATGAAGGCTGATTAAAAACCAGAGTGATGTATGAAGTTGAACACAGGAAATGAATGAACCCGTTTGATGCAGTAACTTAACAAGAGGTACAAGATAACATAATACTCTGCACAAAGGACCATGAGGCTCAACCATGGGAAAGAACACATGAATCTTGGTGACTGGTCAGGCAAACTTTGCCTGGCAATTAGGTGTAGTCAGTCACCTTTTCAGCCAAACCAAGGCTGCTAGGGAACCCCGAATGTGTTCACTGCTGCCTTCTGCTGGCTAAAACAAGCTTGCTTTATTGTAAAGCACTTGGATTCAGAAAAACTTGTAAAATTCAGTTAATGTCTCAAAAGAAAGAGGATCATCTTTAGAAACAGGCTGAGCATGGTTTGTTGTGCTGTAGAGGTGGGTATGCAGTTGTTATTAGATTCCTTGCATGAGATAATGTTTTTAAACAATAATCCCATGTTTATTGAGTGTCTACTATGTACCAGGCATTTTTATCACTCAGATTTATTTATATTATTTTTCAAGGTAATTTTTCTTACCCCATTTTATAGGACAAAAATAATAAAGGAAAATGTAGCTCAAAAAGGTTCAGTAATTTGTCAGATGTCACTCAGCTGAGAAGAGCTACTACCCAGAACTTAATCTAGGTCTTTCCAACATGGAAGCCCATGATGTTCCACTATTCCACACATAGGGACTGCCTCACAATGCCTGATTTCTAGCAAGCACTCAATAAGTATTAGTTCTTTTCCATCATCATGGCATTTTGACATCATTTCCCTATCTCCTGGTGAATTTATGTTAAATAATGCAGTCCTTATTAGCCAGATAAAAAGCATCTTATTGACACTGACACCTATGTAAAGCCTGCTTTGCTCCTCATCGTGTATTAAAATGTAAATAAAGATCTCTGATGCCCTTCAGCCATTCTGGAAGCAAAGGCACAAACTGGATGACTGATGTCAATGCCAGAGAAGGTTCTCTGTGGGCAAGTATGTGATCCTGGGGGACATCTGCCAAATCACTCCTGGAGCCTGTGGCACATGTCCGGACATACTCAGCCAAGGACAAGGGGGCAATGCTGGCGGTACAATGTCAGGTGTCAATGGGATGAGAAAGGATTGATCAATCGAGGAAAGAGGCCTTGGCAGAGGCAGCAGAGAGGCATGGTGCTTGCCACAAGGCTGGAGCTTCAAAAGAAAGCTGGTACCTTCACAGCCACGCTCGATCTGTCCACTCCGGTGGAGGGCATCATTGATGAGGTCAGGCAGCCGCCCATTCAAGTCCACAGATGCCAGACAGCCCTGGAAACCATCCCGAGAGGCCACAAGCTTTGGGAGGTTGCTGTACATGCCTTGGGCCAGGCCAGCCATGTAGAGGTCACCTAGACAGGAGAGTAGGTGGAAAATGAGACGGAGTAAAGGATATTTAGCCACGTCAGCAGCTGCCCCAGCACTTCAGACTGTTTGGCAGATCTGAAACATAAGAGGGACAAGACAAGCTAAAAACCAAATAATTACCAGTGTCTCTGAATTGTTAAAAGAAGAAGCCAATATTTCTTATATGACATTCATTTGATACACAAAGTTTAATCATCATATCAATCCTATGAAGTAGGAGCTGTCCCCATGACATGATGAAGTAAAGATAAACTATTTTCAACAGAACATGTTATTGAGCACTTCTTATGCACTCGTCACCAACAATAGGCTTAAGGGCTTTACCAACAGTCATCAGAACTCCTAACAATCCATAAAAGGAGTAAAACCTATTATTCTTATTTTCCAAAAAAAATATATACACAAGCTGAATATGACTAAGAAATATTTACCAATGTCATCTAGGCAGTAAATGACTCAGTTGAAATTCCAAAGACTACGTTCCTTCCTTTTTATTATGGACCCTCCCACATGTTGACATTTATCAACTCCTCAGTACCCACAGCAAGACATTCCTGAGATTATAAGAACAGGAACCATTCTTTGAAGCATGGTCTACATAAAGACAGGATCAGTTGCATTATGGGGTATTCAACTTTGCTGAAATAGGAAATGCACAATGCCTCAAAAATACATGGCACTCCTAACCTGGAGTTTGCCTCTGGAAACAGTGCTTCTAGTGTAGGAAATGCTCTAAGAAGGATAAACTTATTGACAAGGTTTACCTTTCAAATCCAGATTTTTGGCACCATTGATAACTTGTGTGACCACCTTGGTGTCCACCTTCAGGCTGTGGGTGTTACTGTTGTCCCGAGTGATGACGACATTGTGCCACTGGTTGTCATTCAGGGGGCGGTCACTGTTACCTTTGATCACATTGGGGCCATTTCCGAGATCAAACACATAGTGAATGTACCTGTGAGGAACAACCACCTCTGATGACTAGCAATTCCCTGCTGCACTACTGGCAATGTACAAGTCAAAGTGCAGAGAGTTTGAGTCTCCCAAGCTACACTGGTATAACATGGCAATCATTAAAGCCTGGTTTATGAGAAGGGTCAGTTCCTACTCTATTATTCTTGGTTCTTGTTTTATTCTTATAGAATCTACTTTTTTAACACTGCATAGGAATACTATCTAGAGCCAAGGAGTAGCGCAAGTAGTTCACTATAAAACACTGGGGCAGCATTTACATTCAGTTAGTCAAGGATCTGGTTCTGATTTTGTATTTGTTTGACTATTTTCCAATATTTGGTAGTAAAATATTTTGAAGAAAGGACAGCTTTTAAAAATAATTTATATATGAGCTAATGGTAGGGTTACAAATATCTGTATTTCATTTCCAGGCATAAAGTTGGTGATTACAGTTAGTATTACTCAAGAGATGGATGCAAAATGTGCCTTAGCCCTCTTTTGCAAAAATAAGCTTTTGTCCCCACAGTTTTAAAGGACTATATTTCAGAGTAAGTAGCTATGGCACTCCCTGCCAAATAATGGAAAATCTTAAATAGTCTTATGAATCTCGTTTCCATCCCGAATCATTTTGTGGCTCTTTGTAATCATTGAGGATGTTCACGTACCAAAGGAACAGAGGTTAGAGAACAGAATGGACATAATTTTTTTTTCAGGTCTAAGTTTTACATAGGGCTTGCGCAAAGATAACTAGCATAAACCACGGGGTCCCTTCTCCTTACCCCTTGACTAGCTCCACTGCAATGAAGTCATTGCCATCTCCACTGTTGAAGAGAATGAAGCCGTCGGCTGAGGTGGTCTTGAACTGGAAGAACAGGTGCATGGAGGTGTAGGCCTGGAGGGTGGCAAGACTCAGGTAGCTGCTCTTGGTCTTGAAGGTGACAGGGTCAGCAATAATGTTCCTCAGTCCAAAACGAGCCTTCAGCTCACAGTAATCAATGTCACCATTTTTGCATAAGTCAATGTAGAGCAAGCCATTAAACATCAGGCTCTGCAGGTGCCCAATGAAACTGGAGGGGACGACGGAGATGTATCGTTTCTCCGTCATGATACCAGTTTCAATATTATGGAACTCCAAGCGAGTGTGGTCTCCCACCATTGTACCTATGAAAACCAGACATGAGGTACAAACAGGAAGAGTTACGTTCTGTCACAATATCCTTACTATGTCTTTTAGTGTAACTTGAAACCTGATTGAATACAAATGATTCAATTTCCTTGATTCAATTCAAGAAAACAAAATACACATTATAGGATATATCTGATTTGGTCCCAATTGAAGAGCTGAATTCTGACCCAGCCCAAGTCCTATGTCCTTCATCCAGATGCCCACACAGCTGCTCAGAATGCTTTGTCATGAAAAGAAGAATGTGAGATTAAAGGGAACCCAATTAAAGGCTAAAACTATGAGTTCTCTATTTTCAAGAAAATAATTGAGTACCAATGCACAGGATAAGAAGAAAGGTCTTTACTGCCCTACCTCTTGTCAAATATATAACAGGTAAGTCTTATGCCTTCACTACCAAATATTTCTTGCTATAATAACTCACCACCTAGTACTTGGAGAAAAATTTCTACTTTAGGACATCTATTGGTTTATCTTCCCAGCAACTTATTATTTTCTAATAATAATGCCTAATTTCCCTTTGGGAAGATATCATTTACTCTTGACCCTACTCAAACTACCCTCTATTCCAAATATTTTATTCCCCAACCATAAACTTTTTGTTTTCTTTTTTTTGTTTGTTTTCTTTTTTAGTCTAAAAACTAAAAACATGATCCTCAAATGTTGATACACATCAGAATCATTGATAGGGCTTTGGTCCCACACTAAGAGTTTATCAGTTCAAAAGTCTAGGTTGAGGTCTGGCATTTCTAGCAAGGTTCAAGGTGATGTCTGATCTAGGAGCCACCCTCAGGGTACTGGATTAGGAACAACCTAAACTGGAACAGGGATAATAAACTCTATAGCTTTTGCTAGCACCCTGATGAAAGTCATATTTGCAAGCAAGGTTTGCTCAAAGAGCAAGAGGGAAGTTCCTAGTGGCCATGCAACAGCCAGCGGGGTTGGGTCTGCTTGGAGAGAACACTGACCCCAAAGCAACATGCATTCACATGTTCTACAGCAATGAGCTGACTGAAATAAACCTCGGATTTCAACTTGGCTATAGTTGTTCATACAGAAGTAGGGGCTGGAGCTAGAGAATCAGTGAGAATCACAACCAACCTACATGGGGTCAGAGGAACAGAATTACAACTATGCTCATAGGCATGCTAATGTGTATTTTTTTTTTAAATGCACTATGAGAACTAAGAAGTGAGAATGGTGATCCCTGGTGATCCAAAAGCTAGATCCCTGGCTTCTAAAAGGAATCTACAGAGACAGTTTTCAAGTCATTTGGGAGCTTTGAAGGAAAATCTGAATGGAAAGCTTATGAAATTCTGCTCACCAGAAAATCAGTGGTATAAAGCAAAAATGTTGGGAAGGAAAATGGAGAGAGACTGAACAAGGGCTTGGATATGGTAGGGCAGAAGCCAAGATGGGCAGGAGGGAATCCCAGAGCTGAGCCAGGGACATAGCCTGAGTCAGGGTTTAGGATGACTCAGAGTACAACTTCAAATCTAAGGGAGCAGAAAGGAGAAGACAATGGAGGGCCCAATTTAAAAAGGTACTAGGTTCGGTACTTGCTAAAGGAACTTACTCCTCTGTGGATGAAGATTTTAAAAATAAAGTATGCTGCACCAAGTAAAGCATGAAAAAAAAAAACTGCCTAAAATTTGAAACCTATGCCCATCTAACCAAATACTCTAAAAAATAAATCTATTTGTGTCAGCTAGTCCATTTTAGTAACCTAGAACCCCTTCACGCCCATCCTCCTAATTCAGTCTGTGCACTAAACCTCTCTTCCACCTAAGGAGTGAGCAAATAAATGCATACCTCATAGTAGCTGTTTTCAAATTTGAGAGGACGGAGAAGTAACTTGGGTGGAAGACAACAAAGAAAAGTCAAGATTCTGACTACTCCCTGTACGCCAAACACCGCACTAAGTTCTGCCTACCAAACATCATTATTACAATAAAATTGTTAATGGGCATCATTATCTTGCTTCAGAGATGATGGCAGTTAGCTACAGAAGTTAAGCAATGTGATCAAGGGTCAAACAGGTGGTAAATGGTAGACCCTCAAATTGAATCCAGGTGTGTAAATACCAAAGCCCACATCTTTACCTTTATACTATACAGTATTGTTTAAAAAAGTTAAAAATCTGACTCATTCCCCACACTCATTCCAAGAAAAGCAGCAGGTGGAATTTAGCAGGTGAAATTTCCAGGCAGAAGCTGTTGTAATGAGTTCACACTCCTTCCCCATGGCCAAGTACCACAATGCCATTCCATTTGATTCAGGAGTAATACATTCAGCAACTTTTCCCAAAGCAACCTCATTGCCTTGACTCCTTATTCACACATTCACTTCCATATTTCATGGACAGCCACGAAGCCATCTGCAGATCAATCCTCAGAGCGAGGAAGAACTTAAACCTGTGGAAACTACTGGACAACTTCACTGTAACTTCCCATGAGGTCATGGCAGACAGTGGATGAGCATATAAATTCAGGGGCTGTACAGCCTGGATTTGCATTCTAACTCCACAAGTTCTTAACTGGGTTGCCATGGGAGAGTTACCTAACTTTAGTGTGTCCCACTGCCCCATTTGTGAAATAGGTATGAAGTTGCCAGGGCTAAATGTGTCCCTTCATATAAAGTACTTAGAATGGTTCATAGGACTTAAATTATTAAGTATTCCTAAGTGATGTAGGGCCTTTTTCCTTTTCTCTGAAATGCTTTAACAATTTTCCACTTATTTATTTTGCTCTGTCATGAGAATGCAAGTACTTTTAAAGTAGGGACCACTTCTTCGGGTCCCATAGCATCTTTCAGGGGCCTGAGTACTTCAAAAGTCCCTACACAGAGGGGCAGAAAATTGTACTTGGGATTTCTACACAGTGGTCAGAGTTCGTATCTTCATTTCTGCCTGAGGTTCCTGGCCAACATGAAGGCTTAGCAAATAACAATAATAACAACAACAACAACAACAGGAATAGCAGAGAGGAAGCACCATGAGCTCCCTGACTCCACGACACAGGAAGAGAAATTAAAATGAAGGCCATATTTTGTCCACAATTCTCTAGCTGCATTGGTCTTTCTGTGATATCAGCGCTTTTCAAAAGTGTGTGCTATAAAATGCTTTATTTTAAAAAAAAGTTTCTGGAGCCAAATACATTTGGCAAATACTGCATATTTAATTATTGATGATTAGCAATGTACATTAGCTCATTAAACGTTCTGCATAAGTAAGTCTTGGCAATACAGAACTTCATGATTTTGATCTAATATTTCCCAATCCTATTTAATCAGGCTTTTTATTAGTACAAGGAACATGTCTTTAATGGAAAACTTTGAAAAAATGACTTTTTACAGCATGAATGATGGAGGGAGAAATCAACTTGAAAAAAGTAGTGAAACAATGGGGTGAATTTTTATATTAGCATGAAGTTCTGGGTAGAGTGGGGAGTTCATGCAGCATTAGATCCCCATTCTGAAAGGCATCACCCAACAGTTATATTCTTTTAATTTATTCTTAATAACAGAAATCCAGCCCAATCAATCAATCAATCCTTATTAACTGTCAACTGAACTTACTTTTCCAAGAACACAATTATACCGTTAATAAATGAAAAACACCAGGTTGAGGACTATTTCTTTCTTTGCTTTTGATTTCTTGTGAGTCTGGTCTATTCTTTGCATCATTTCTATAAAGTAGTTGAAAATTTGGCACACTGGGGGATCTTAAACAGCATGAATGCGATTACTAAATAAGCCAATAAGACACCACTTAATAACCTGGGGACTGTGTGGTATTTTAATTTCATTGCCTGATTTTATGACTTCCATAAACTAAAATTAAAATTCCCAAACCCGTTATCACTGAAAAAAGCAACCCAAGGTTATAGCTCATAAGCAAAATAACTCTTTTCCTCTCTCAAATCTCCCTATCCAAATGGCTGCTTTGTTCCATCAGCAGTGAAGTAGGGGGTAAGGCTGAAAGTGAAGGAGCTTTGTTAATTTCAAGTATCAAATGACTGCACAACCTGAGCATTCCATGGTTTAGCCCTGTGTTCTAATTATTACCACAAACAGAAAGCACAATTTACAGTTACCTTTATTCCAAAGGTTCTATCAGAGAATTATGATTGAGAGAGGGAATTACAGTCCCCTCAGTTTTGCTGCTCTTGAAGCTTTGAGGGTGTGCATTTCCCAAGGAAACTGAAAAGAACTCAGGGCTAGAATCGGACTGAGGGTGCCATCTAGTGGTTGCTATTCAAAATATGCTGTGAATCTCCTTCACTGGGATTTAACCAGCCACGTCCAGTTTAGCAAGGCCGGTCTGTGCAAACTGTCACCAGAGCCTGTGTGCTCCTGCCTGCACTAATAGTTTGTGGTGATTTCTGGGACAAATAATGCAGACTGGCTGCACATTTTAAACAGCAGAAATATTTTTGCATCACATTTCTTACATTCATTGCATAAAGCAAAGTCACCCTCAGGAATGTAGATCAGTAACAATATTTTCTCTACTCACTCAATGTCTGTGTGTATTGAAAAGTCCCTGTGGTTCTGTTTGTCTTTGTTTCCCTGTGGGGAAGACAGTTGATATGTGTCTTCCTCCTGAAATGCATTCCCCACCCCTGCCCTGTCTATTCTTTCAAATTTCTCCTCTGTTAAAAAACAAAAGTGTTTTTTTTTTTGGGGGGGGGGCGGGGAATGGGGGATTTAACCCAGGGGCACTCAACCACTGAGACACATCCCCAGCCCTTTTTATTTTTTATTTAGAGACAGGGCCTTGATAAATTGCTGAGGTTGGCTTTGAACTCATGATCCTCCTGTCTCAGTCTCAGGAGCTGCTAGGATTATAGGCATGTGCCATCATACCTGCAGATAATCATTTTCTTACCATGGTTTGGAGGAAGAGCAAGCAACATGATTTTGTAGAATCAAGAAGACATGGATTTGAAGCTTTCTTATAGAATTCTAAATCTCATGTTACCTTTCTGACAATATGAACATTTATCTTAAAAGACTATGTTGAATTATAGAAGATTAAAGGAGTTGATATATGTAGGATAGACAATTTAATGCCACCTGAATATATGCTACCTGTTTTTCCACAGTCCACAGACTGGTTTTCTTAACCTACACACTCACACACACACACACACCTGCACTTCTGCTTCACTATAATTCCTAACTCCAGAAATACAGAAACTCAGGCTCATGAATATAAAATTAAATTATAGGACCCAAAATCGCAGAACATTTCCTTAGAAATAACAGGAGTTCAAGTTTAAAAATGAGGAAATGAAGAAAGAGAGGTTTAGTATATCTATCCCAAAGGTATAAAGCAATTTAGTAGCAATGATTGTTTTAAACTCCAGGGCTCCAGACTAACCGGCTGTCTTATCCACAGAAAACCCTGTAGAGATGGCTTAGCCTCTGAATGTACTTATCAAGGCCCAGGAACCGGGAGTAACTTTCCCAATACCCTGCAGAGTTAATGTCAGGACCCAGACCAGATGGCAGCAGTATTACATGTGATTCCCAGTGCTACCCGAGTTTTCTTTTACCATTGGACAAGAATTCTACGTACTGCTCTGGAATACAAGAGCACAGACTTACAGGGGGCAAATGTGTAAAACAGTACTTGAACATGCTTTCTTTCTTCCACCCTAGACCTCATCGATGACAACCACCCACTGAATTTGGGCCGATAATCTACTTTCACAAAGAACTCCTAATCACCCCACTCCTATCTGTCATTTTCCCTTCTGATTGACAAATATAATTTCATCTATCCAGATTAGAATCTCATGATATATTTCTATCTTGTTTACAAGTACCAGAGTCCTATATAATATGCTAGACTGACTGACTATTTGAGGCAATAGGCAATCTCTGCACATCCTTCTTATCTTCTGCAAGTTGAGTGCATGCTGACATGCAGCAGGCTCTCAGGAACTGCTTATGTGTTGTGTGGGACTCTAAATGATCCTTTACATATGTATGGGGTCATTCATTTCTTCATTGCCCTCGAAAGGCAAATTCCACCCAGCAGAGGATCTGCCTGTTTTTATATCACCATATTCCAAGTTCCTTCTAAAACAGTTCTGGGTACGAAATAGGTACTCAGAAAATAATGATTAAATAAATGAATAATTCATTAAACCAAACCTTATTCAGCAACGCCAAAGTATCATGCACTGTCCTAGATATTTACATGTCCCAGAAATATTCTGAACACCTGGATTATCCACCTCCCTCTATTAAAGTACAACCCATTCAGCAACCAAAGGAACTGGCCCTTGGAGGATTATTGATAAGTGATATTTGAATTATTGGACACTAGAAGGATTCCTAGGACCCTACATCTGTCCTTCAGTTGTACACTCTTTGCCTAGGGAGAGATACCCCAAAATATAGAATTGTAGCTATAGGTAAATTCTATAACATAGATAGATAAAAAGGAAATTTGAAAATATAGAAGCAACTATTTCTTAGCCTTGCCTGAGTTTGTCCTCAGAGAACATGATTTCTGACTTCTATGCAGCCTCTGATTTAAAAGATGGAATGATGGAGGAATCGTTAGGAGCAAAGGTCTGGACACACTTGCACTCACCCTCGGCCACATCATCGTCCACGGTCAACTTGAGGCTCTTTCCTCTCCGCACCACCCGAACGGTGTGCCACTCGTTGTCGTTGAGCTTCTGCCCTGCATACAGGGTCTCGGGTCCTTTGCCTGAGGATGGTGGTGAGGACCAGAGTCAGAACCAGTTCTCCAAGTAGTGCTCACAGCATTAGGGTGTCAAAGCCACACTGGTGCACATGACCCCGTAATATTCAAGGGATTGTGTCCCTCCCCCAGATCCAAGAGGATCCTCCTTAATAGTCCCCAGAAGCAAAAGTCTCCATTCTAACTGAAAGGACAATCACAAAGGAATAAAAGAAATAAGTGCCCTCCTTTGTAGATACAAGGCGTTACAATACCAATGGCTCTAGGAGATGATTCACAGGAATCAATAGTCAGCCATCATTTGTTTCTCAAAGTCTTAGAATCCAAATGAATTTCTTGAAGATACAGGAAATTCATCACAAATGTTTTCAGAATCATTTGGTGATTTAGGCATAATACACCAGTCTGGCTTCTAGAGAATATCGATTGGATGAGAAAAGAATTCCATAATATATGCTGCCTTAACATGGCATTTCCATTAACCACAAGGTCGCATCAGAAGTCAGTGACCACAGAAATCACCAAGGTAAACAGCACAATAGAAATAATGTCAAGGCTCCCCCCGACCCCGTTCATTATAAATAATGCTCCTGAAGGGAATGTGAGGGCCCTGGAATTATCTCATTGTTCATCCTCCTCCAAAAAGATCTAAAGACTTACAATATGAAATAACATAAAATTCAAAGATGATCCTTTTAGGTCAAGAGAATGTTTCCAATAAGGAAAAGAATAAACTAAGTTGTCTCAAGAGATCCATGTTCAAGATACTCAAGATGAAATTCAAGTGCACACCATGAAGAATCAGGGGCAATAGACAATTATGCAAAAGATGGAGACACGGAGGCATTAAAACAATCCAGTCAGCAAGGAGAAAAACTGTCATGTTACATGAGAATGTGTGTCATCACTAAACTGAGATAGAAATTTACAAAGAATATTGCCTAGAATCAGAGGACTTAGACCAAGTTTCCTCTTTCTAAGTGGATAACTGAGCCCATATAGAAAGATACTGATTAAATATTTCTGAATTAATAAATCAACATGCAGAAAGTCCTATCTCTGAAAGTGATTTAAACGCAGAACATATAAACAGTCAATATTTCTCTACAGATATCATGTATCTGAGATACTTTGGCTGAGTTTATCTGCTCTACCATATGCTAAGCACAGGACCAGACACATAGTGGGTGTTTTAATTAGTGCTTTTTGAATACTTAATGCACACATAGGGGTCTTTGTAATCATTAATAAAACTCAATATATTTTTATCTAAGTAATTTTGGAAGCTTTATATACCCAGAACTGTTTTAGAAGGAACTTGGAATATGGTGATATAAAAACAGGCAGATCCTCTGCTGGGTGGAATTTGCCTTTCGAGGGCAACGAAGAAATGAATGACCCCATACATATGTAAAGGAACATTTAGAGTCCCACACAACACATTCCCCCATTCTTCTACCCTAAAGACTGAAGGTATTATATACTATTTAGGAAAGAAAAAAAAGAGTATCTCCTGCTCTAGGTAATTTTCAATTGATCCTTTCAATTTTGAGTAATGAGTATTTGTACTTTTGCTGGTTATTAGGATTGTGGTACTATTTGAAACTTGGGGAAAATTATTTTCCAAAAATAATTAATTAATTAATTAATTAACAGAAATTTTAAAATGAAAAAAATTATTTTAAGTACAATGTATTACAACTAGTAATTTACATTCAATTTTTTTCAAGTGCAATCCAAATTGACAAGAATTCTAAGCATTCAGTGAAGAAATGTAGAGAGGACCCAATGTACCCAAAACTGGATACAGATGACATGAAATCATTCAAGGAATCTTAGGGGGAAATAATTCTATAATAAACCATTTTGTAGTCAACCTCAGCTTCCCTTACTTTATGAGAATGTTTATCTTTAATATCACCTAAAATTTAAAACTTATCAAAATATTTTTCCTACATTTCAACTTATTAAGGAACACTGTGCAGAATCTCTTTAAATTCAAGTCTAAGACTGATGTAACAGTTGCCTTTACAACTGCAAACCAAGAGGGCATTGGAAGAAAATGGACCACATCATGTGGTTGCTTTATAACAAGAACAGATGTTCTCAGAACAAACAAATCTGCCTTTGTGTTTTTATGTTTTTATTCTCTTTGTTCTACATGCAAATGTTTGAATAGAAAAGAAGAAAGTAAAGAAGGCTGAAGAGACTATTGGCTATGGTGACAGAACTGTTACAGATACAGGCTATTTAGAACATCTCTTCCAAGATAGCATCTGTTCTTCAGGCAATCTTTTGCACATCACTTAATTTTTATGATTAGGGACAAGATAAGAGGGAGAATAATGAACACAAACACCATCAGTTTGGGGACACTACTATATAAGTATCATATTAGCTAGAGTTGTAAAACAAGTTTTGCCTCTGTCAGGCATGTTTTAAATGATGCTAACATTGTACAGGCACTTGACACATACAGTATTCTGGGAATGTCCATGGAGTCAGATTTAAACAAGTATTTAACAGTCTTCTAAAACAAATTTTTGACTCTAAAACTTTAATATGTGATGGTCTTTGACCAAACATGCAAAAAAAAAATTACTACTAGTTACATTCTATACCTCCAAACACCAATAATGCTCTTCAAGAGTAGGAGAAACAGCCATGCCTATCTTACTGAAATGGAAGGCAATATTACTCAGTATTTATTTTCAAACAATAAGCAAATAAATTTCAGTGAGCTTTTGTAAGACTCCCAGTATCTACAAGAACAGAATTAACATTTATCCTTAATCAAGCCAAAAGCTCAATTCTTCCTACCAGAGGAAAAATGATTTTTACATTCAGTAGGAAATCCAGGCAAATAGAAGGAATAAAACTGATCTGTGACCCAGAATGAAACTGGTTTGGTAAGTGATAAAAGAGGTGAACCCAGTTGATGGCTGAAGCACACAACCTGCTACATTTTCAGAGTGGAAGGATTCAGTCCAGGGAAGACATCCCTGGAAGATTTGAGCAAAAAGCCAGTGAAGCAGCATCAGTGGAACAATGAAAATAAGAAGTTCTCCTTGTGAATTCAGGCACAAGAAAACACTTAGATTCTCTTTAGACTGATGGGTTTAATTTCAGTTTCCCAGGAAATGATACTCATACTAGGTAATAAAGAAGCAAAATCACAGATGATGATTTTAAGATGCAGAAGTTTGTAGGTGGAATGTTGAATTCTTTAAGGTTGTAGAACCAAGAACCTTGACAGCATCCTTGGAGAAATACATGGAACCACTCAATCCAGCCTGGTTGAAACCCAAGCAGCGCCATCTTGTGTCTCCAAGAAGGCGGTCTAATTCCCCAATGAATAGAACATGGACAAGATTATTTCCTTGACTAACCCCAAGAGCTCTATGAAAGTCCTACTTCCTTAAGAATCCAGAAATAATAATAAAATCAAAATGAAACGTTCTTGAGAAAAGTTTACTTTGAGAGAAAAATCATTACTGATTACTTGGAGGAAGATAAAAGATTTTGAGCAGATTTTTCCTTCTTTGGGCTGATAGGAAATGGGAATATACGGTAAAAATTATATTTGAGCATTTCTAAATGCACATACCTTCACGAGATGGATTTTGGATTTTAATTATTTCTAACCTATTTAGACTTTTTGAAAGGAGACTGATCATATTACATGAATTTGCTATTCCCCCCAGGAGCAATAGAACCAGCAAAACTGTAAGTTACACCTATTATACGTTTGTTTGTCAATATATTTCTAAGACCTGACAAAACCAACTAAAATCAGATGATTTTGCTCATATGCAGGAAGTAGAAATTCCTTCCATCTGCCATAAGGTTGTTTCCAAAAGTGGCCAGTGAATATTCAGAAACTTCCTCGCTTGGGTAGGGATAGGGCAGGAGAGGGGGGACACCTGGAGTATAATCATTTTGCCTTACCTTAACATCTTTTTATTTGTGCAAAAGGGGAAAAAGAGCAGTAACTTGATTTCCCTTTAAACTGTTTCACATGAAGCAAAATTTCAACAATGTATAAAAAAATTACATACAAATGATACAGTAAATAGATGCTCAGAGATTTAAAGAACAGCAAAGATATTTATAAAGAGAAAACTTACCTTTATTTCCACCTGCACCCGCCAGTAGACTATTTGAACTGTGACTTGCATTTTACTAAGTCCATAGCACCATAAATTTTAATAGGTACCCTCCCCAGAGACAACAGATCAGATGAGGAAAAGCAGGGGTGGGAGGAAAAAGAGCAGGGCTAAAGGAGGAAGAGGAAGACAAGGAGGTGGGAAGAAAACTTTTCATTCTCTGCCCACAAAATTTTAGGTTCTAGTTGCTTTCTTTGAATTCATTACCCAGAAGTGTTGAGTTTGATTTGAATAGACTTTTTTTTTTTTTACAAACATATTTTTAAAGATATGTTTTCATTATTTATAATGCTTGTTTGGCTAAGCACCTCAACTAGATTATTTCATTCTCACTGGAGTCCTCTGGTGGCAAAAAGTACTAATGTTTCCTACAACAGGGGTGGAAGGCACCATGAGTCTTTGGAGGGTCTTGTACTGAGTCTCCCAGTCAGTGTGAAAAAGACCAGAGACCTGGTTACTCAGCCTGAGCACATGCAGCCTCCTGGAGACCCTGCTTCTGTTTGAAACTCACTAAAAACACCACCACTATTTATTAGGGCTGAATAAGAAACTAGCCGTTGAGATGACACATGTAACATGCCACTACAGACTGCCCAGCCCCCTCCCTGTGGCTCAGCCTCCCCAGGTCTTCTAGAGTACAGAGAGCACTCTTACCCACCTGTGGCAGGATGTGACTGAGACTGTCTACTCATGTATTTAAAACAGGGCAATTGAGCATGATTTGGGGAACAACAGACAAAAAGATAAACAGGAGAGGTGCCTGCCCTTCTGAATTTATAGTCTAGTGTGGGGTGAGGAAATATGAAGGGTAAGACACAAATTAAGGAATGTGACATAAGTATAGATAGTGTTGCCTTCTAGGAGGAAAATAAAACAGGGTATTTAAGAAAAAGCAGTTGGGGTATGAAGTGGGGATAGGAAATGGGCTACTTTATAGAATTTTCTGGAAAGGGATCTCTGAACTGACTTCTCTAATCAATGTGAGTACCTGGCTGGGTGGAGAGCTATTAAAGGAGGTGGTCAGAGAAGAGTTCTCTGAGGAAGTACATTATAGAGGAACCAAACATGCAAATACCTGAGGCTGTGGGGACAGCAGGAGCATGCCACAATGAGCTCGGCATGATGGAGAAATAAAAAGAAGCACCTTATGGCCAGAGTCTGTGCCCCAGGCAGAGACTGGGAGCAAGAAAAGTGGCAATGTAGGCAGAGGGCAGATCACTTGAGGTCCCAGATGACTTAGTACAGAACCTGAATGCTGTTCTAAAGGCAACTACAATCTCTTGGAAGGTTTACGCAAGGGAATCATATGACCTGGCTTAAGTTTTAAAAATCACTCTGGCTCTTCTGGGTTTATTGGACCAAAAGAGGCCAATAACAGAAACAGGGAGATCTATTAGGAGGCTGTTAAAGGCAGGAGGTGAAAGTGATTTTAAAAGTACAGCAGTAGCAATGGTAAGATTTGGAGTATATTTTAGAAGCAGAATGAACTGCACTTGGAGACTGTTTTGAGAGGTGGATTTGGAATGGGAGAGGGAACAGGAGAGGGAGGAAAAGACAGAAATCAATTTTGACTTCTAGGTTTTAGTCTGAGCACCAGGGTAGATATAGGAAAACTCAACAAGAAAGGGAAAGATTCCAGAAAATGTAAGGCACTATTGATCCTATCAGCCAAGGGAGTTTAATTCTGTTACTGTGTCTTTTCTATCCAACATCAGTCACAGTTCATGCCAGCTCCAGGCAACTTCCTGCAGCTGAGACGTGTGAGTCTTAGATTCACTGCTCACCTGATTTTCATAATACAGTGTTAATTTGTGCCTTTGGCCTGCATTGTCCAGAGATGACATTGATGACACTGGATTGCTGCTAACTTCCTCCTCCCCTGGCTTCCTTTCCCTCTCCTTCCCTTCCTTTCTACTTTAGTTCTCAGGCACTCTAGACCATGCCTTAGAACTAGAACAAGGAGTGCCCCTACAATAACTAAGCTAACCCTGGCAACCCATTCCAAAGGATCTCTAAATTGTGATCACAGTAAAAATGAACCTATTCATCCCAGCTAAGAAAAAGGAGCATCTCAATTTTGAAATGGAGTGAATCTGGGGAGACATATTTCCAAAGAAATAAATGGCTCCACCAGAGATGAGAAGGAAACTTGCCCCCAATTTACTGCCCAACCTCTACCTTAAGCCATAAATTTCCAGCATGCTCAGCAGTGGTGCACTGAGGGCAGTCTCAAGATTTCTTGCAATGATCTCTCTCCATGAAGCCACTTTTTAAGAGATGAGGGCAATTTGCTCAGGGATCAGAATGAAAATCCTCTTTTATAGATATTTTTTCTACACCTATTTAGAAGAAAACATCTTTAATATAAGAGAGCTTGTCCCACTTTTGCTATCGTATGATCATATATACATGGTATGATACCAATTAGACCTTACTGATGATTTAAGATACTCTAGTGCTTTAGGTCTTTCTATGTGATCTTTTTTTTTATTATCACTAAAGACAGATTTCAAAGCTGAAGGAGGTTGAACCAAAGAAATTCCAACAAGGACAAGTTCTAGAATCTTCCACCCTACAACCTCCCAATAACTTTCCAACTTAAGTCTGTTTCCTTGTGAAGTGACTCCTTTGTTCAAGAAGAAAGAATACACATACATGCACACACATACACACACACACACACACACACACACACATATCTATATATAAGTTATGAATGGAAAGACCTAGTAAATACTTAATTTTCTCCCTTGTATTGCAGGTTTGGTTTGTTTGCATGAACTTCTACACCCTTCAAGGAGAATATGCTACCTTTGTAATCTCCAACCACTAAGCATAGTACTTTGCACCAAGAAGGTGCTCTGTGTATTAGAAACAAATGCACACAAACACAGAAACCAACTATTTTTAGCAAAAGGATAGATTGGATGAATCCAGAAAAGTATTCAATACAGTTATAAACACATGTAAATTAATTGATAAGTGAATCCTGAGAAATAGATGAATAAATTAATGACAGCAAATTTGTTGAGTGTGGAAGAAGAAACGGGAAGGGGAGCAGAGGAGAGTTACATGGTGCATTTTGGTAATAGAATTAGTCAAATTTGGAGTTCAAATACACCAGATATCTTAAAAGAAAATAACTTGCTACTTTTTCTTTTAAGTATATATTTAAAAGAAGAAAATGCAGCTTTCTTAGAAACTAAGCAAGGAGTGACAGTAACATGCACAGCTGCTTTGCACATATGATCTTATTTAGTTTTATGAAGCTGGTATATTACACCCCAGTGCTATAAACCAAGGGAAAGAGCAAGTTCTGCAACTTCCAGGTCACACAATAATGTGTGGTCACACAGTCAGTCTGTCTGCAAACAGTCCTCATTGTGCCCTGTTGCCTCTCCACCTTTAAGCCCCTAGGTTGTCCAGTCTAAGAATGTGAGAACAGTAAGGTGAGACTGGAAAAAACAAAGAGAAAATGGAAGAATATTGCTAGGCATTAAATAGAAAATCTAATTTTGGGGTGTTAATGAAGAGTAGGACATGGTCTGGTTTTGTTCTTAATGTATTTGCAAGACTAGGATATAGGCTTAGCATATGGGACCTATTAATAAATCCAAAAGAAGTTAAATGTGTATGTTCGAAACAAAAGTGAATGTTTTAAAATACTGCCATATTTGTGTGCACATGTGTCAGATGCTTTTGATGTCTGGCATCACGTCCCTACAGTCAACCTCAGATTTCAGACACAGCAGCAGGTGATAGTTACTGCGAGCTCAGGCACAATCTGATGGTCCGTCATCTCCAACGGCCATCCCACAGGCTTTCTGTAGGTGAAGGCACCTGTCCTGCCTGCATGAAAGAGCAACCCAGAAGTGAGGGCAGGGGCCACAGGAGAGATTGGCAAAGAATTGGGGGAGGGATAAGTACGCCAACTTCTGTGTTTTAGGTATGCAATTCTCAAGGGCACTCACTAGAACACCTCCAACCCCCACTTCTTCAGTGCTCACTATAGAAATCTTGGGGATGGGCCAGTACATCCGTGCGTCTTCCTGAACTGCTCACTCTCTCTCCTCTTACACTCGTGATTTTAGAGTCCACTCCGAAATATAGACCCAAGGCTTTGTCTCTCATTCTGCTCTCAAGGTAAATTAAATTAAGATCACTGTCACAACACTGTTTCCCATGCAGAAACTCAAATGTTACAATAATCCTAGTAACATCAATTGCTAGAATGAGATTGTGTGTGTGTGTGTGTGTGTGTGTGTGTGTGTGTGTGTTGTTAGGGATGGAACCCAGCACTTTGCACAAGGTAGGCAAGAGCTCTAACACTGAGTTACACCCTCAGCCCTAGGATAAGATTCAGAGAGATTAAGTGATTTGCAAAAGGTCACAAAGCCACTAAATTGTTCTGGAAATAAAATTCAGAATATAGGCTTCCTGACTCCAGGATGATGTTCTTCCCATTCATCTATATATTAGCTGCCTGAAGTTGATGAAGTCCACATGGACAGAGGAAAGTAATGTGATATTAGCATTCAGTGCATAATGCGGGGTGAGGTTCTGTGGTTGTGCATTACCTCTAACTGATCAACTCCTGAGGTTGTGAGGAAGTGGCCTAGGTCTCTGAGGGCAATCATAGGGCTCTCCACTGTGAACCATGCAGGACTTCTGAGAACATGTGGTGACCATTGTTCTTAAATAGCTTAGGTCTATTCAAGATAGAGGTTAAGAGATAATGGTCTCTTTACCCACAGCCCCTTCAGGCTCTGTATATATCTAAACAATTACCACTTTCTGAAAAGAGAACTCTATTTTCAGTACAAAAATAAAATCAGTTCATTTGGTAAATATTCCAGGGCAAATAGTTCTGTGAAGACGGCATTTCCATATCAATCCTCGTGTTCCAGAATCTCCTTTCCTCAACAGATATACTAAACTTGAAGCAAGAATGGGAAAAGACAGATATTTGCACCCTGCCTCTTTGGAATGATAACGACATGGCCTATGGGTTTATAAACTTGATGACACTAACTGATCACCCACTGTGGACAGAGGCAGTTGCTGCATGAAATCATTTTCTCACCTGGATAGACTCTTATCTTCTTAATAGTTGGCTTAAGCACCTGGGTTATCCAGGAGACTGGATTAGCAGAAATATTACTCTTTTCTGGTCCTAGTTCACTAAAGGATGATTTTTCTCCTTTATAAAATAATGTGTATGAAGGTTTAAAAAGAAATTATAGCTCTTCATCTCACTAGAAATATCATCTCTTTATAGTACCCACTAAAATAAAACTTGCAAGACAGCACATAGAAAAATTTAAACCAGAACATTAACCAAACTACATCAAGAATGTTTTAATTCAAATGTATTTGTCTCCTTTTCATACTGAAATGCAACTGACTCAAAGGCAGCAAGTGTGGCCATAGGGAAGGTATGCCAACCAGCTACCTAGGCAAACATGGCTAATTTCCATGTGCTGTCCTTGTCTCTTTGTGCAAAGGTGTGAGCACAGTATAGAGGTAAACTTCAGGTTGTTGACTGTTTTATTCATGTACCCTAAATTCCTCAATAAACCAGGGTCATCCAGCAGAAGAAAACTCTTCTTATTAAAGAGGGTAAAATATCACCCCACTGCAGGGTTACAGTAAAGAAGATCAGTTTAATAGTACAGGAGCAGACTGTAGATCTTGCTTAGTGGAAGATCATGTACTGAGCATGTATGAAGCCCTGGGATTTAATCCACAGCATCACTCACACACACACACACACACACACACACACACACACATACACACACACATGCAGGGGCTGCTTTGTAGGCATTGTGGAAGGTTCTGGGATTGTAACCATTAAAAAGACATACTACTGCTCTCAAGGGATTCACAGTCCACTGGGGGGATTGCACAAACACCAACTGAGCAGGAGCAATGGGGATAGAGGTGCCTGGCTAATGGAGACTTGGTCCATCTGTAAGCCTGAGCCATCAACTCTCCTTTTCTCTTCACATTTTCATTTAGGATTACATAGAAACTGTAAATCATCGGCCAAGACATACATTTCTGCATCCTTTTCAGCTCTTAACAGTTAACATATGCACACTGGATTCTCAAAGTTGAAAAGTGAATGAATAATTGTAGTTTCTTATACTTGCATTAGATCCTTTTAAAACTAGAAAATATGCACAACTTACTGAGCACTGGTCATAGTCACCTTTCTGGGTGATTTATGTACGATCTCATTTATTACTCACATGAACCCCACAAGGATGTCATAATTAGTTGTACTTTTTTTTTAACAATGTTTTCTGTTGCATCCAATCCATCCTTCCTAACAGGTTCTTCCTTTCTGAAGAATTTTATTTCCTAGCTCATTATGTCAAGCATTTTGTGTGACTTGCTTCATAGTCAAAAACATGTAAGCAGAAAAAGTTGGGTCACTTAGAAGAGTTCTCTTTATACTGTGTCACAAATCTACAATGTCAGAGATTGGGGTGGCTTCTTAAGTCAGGTTCCAGAAATGAAGAGAACATGAAATAGCTCTGCAGCAGAATTACGATGAATATTAATCTAGGAGGAAACACATCTCTGCTTTTTTCAAGTGCTGGGATTTCAGGGAGGTATTTATCACTGCAGCATAACCAAACTGATACATAGGTCATATTAATGTCAATATTGTACATTTGAGGAAACTAAGACAAAAAGAAGTCCAGTTAATTGTCAGAGGTCACATAAGTAATAATTGGAAATTGAACCTAAAAGAGGCAAAGATTAAACCTCACAATGAAATAGTCTGTACATGACCCACAGGATAAAGAATATAAACTATTAAATCAATGTATACAATAGATAGAACTGTAATTTCTGAATGTACAGGAGATGAAAAAAGGCAGAGAAGAAAAAAAGGCTAAAAATTGGGAGAAGAGAGAAACCTACAAAGAAAATGACAGGGGAGAAAGAGATTAAGAGAAATCTGATTATTTGTCAAATTGCTCAGAGTTCAGTCTCCTGGAAAAATAAAACTCTGAAGATTTTTATCATTAAAATGCTTCCAGAGCATAGAACAAATACCACAAAAATGTTTAGAAGCATGTACTTTGGAAACAATCTAGTTACTTTTTCACTAATAAAGTCCTCTGGGATCTACACAGGACAAGTGACACAAGTCATTCATGGAAGCAGAGGATGCCATCTATATGGTTGGTCTTTCCATAAGTTTTCAAAATTTTCAGACTTTCAAAGAGTAATTTAGGGCAGTGTTTCTCACATGTCAGAAGAAACATATATGGATAATGTTGAGATTTTGGATTCTAGAGCTCCAGTCTCAGGAGGTTTGACTCAGAAGATCTGAGATGAACTCTATGAAATGTCCCATTAATAAGATCCCACATATTCCTGAAGCAGATTGCATTCATTTCCTGGGGTTGCTGCAGCAAAGACACATAGATTTGGTGGCTTATGATAAGAGAAACGTATTTCTCACTGCTCTGGAGGTCAGAATCTGAATTCAAGGTGTCAACCAGGACATGAAGGCTCAAGGTACTAGAGTCTTTCCTTGCCACTTCCTACTTTTTGGTGGCTTTTGACAATGCTTGGTGTTCCTTGGCATGTAGCTGCAACACTCCAATCTCCATCTTTGCCTTAACATGGCATCCTCCTCTGTGTGTCCTCTTCTCATGAGGACACCAGGCATTTCAGTAAGTCTCACTCTAATACAGCATGAGGTCCTCTTAACTGACATTTGCAAAGACCCTGCTTCCAAATAAGGTGACATTCTGAGGTTCCAGGTGGACAGGAGTGTTTAGGGAACACCATCCAATCCACCATATGGTGTTTTTCAGACCATACTTTGGAAAAATACTTCATTTTACTGAAGTAGGTTCTAAGGTCCTACATCTTAGAAGGAATTTCCCATGGTCATATAAGTAGAATCTGGTCCTGACTCCCACTCCAGAAATCTTTTTACTGTCAACTGTTGCCTGTGGTGCTACTGGAGAATTTCATTGTCCTTGATTTTTGAAGCCAGAAGTGAAAATATCACTTTTAAATACTTTTGGTCTGTATCCCAGAAGAAATTAAGACAAGAGTTTTATTGAGTTCCACTCCACTGACAAATATTCACTCAAGTTTCCCACATTGGATACTTCTGAAATAGACTTGATCATTTTCTATTATCCTATAGTAGTTCTACTTCTTTCCCACCCAACCTGTAACTCACAGGAAAACTCTTGAACTTATCATCACCATCTCCTATTCTCTCACCCTTGACTCCCTGATAAAGCACCCCTCAAGGATTATCTCAAGGTTTGATAAATTGCTTCTTCAGTTATCTATATTCCTAACTATATTTGAGGTACCTTGAAAACTGGAGTAAAACTTCCATCTCTACATCTATGTACTCAGGGGATACTTGTTGAATGAAGGAATGAAATCACTTCCTTACATCCAAAAACTTAAACAAAGCTTTCCTACCATTACCCAAGTAAGGATTCTCAACCTAAGACTCAATTTTTCTCTCACATCCTCTTCCTTCTTTGGAATATTAATAATCTTCTACCCTCAGATGTCTCTGTAAGCTCTTCCCTTTAGGTACCCTCAAATTTCACCCATTCATAGAAGCCCTCCTCTTCACAGAGCCTCTCCTGCCTGGCTTACTCTCTTCATTTCCAGTGACACTGTGGAGTGGTCCACAGCAGGGAACTCATCCTCCCAGAATCCACTTGCTCTCAGTTGCTACTACTGGGCATTGCTCTCTCCTGCCCTCCTAAGTCACCCCAACAATATTTCAGCAGTTAGTTCTTCTCTTTACTTCTCTACACTAATAGTAGTACTCTGAAAATTGCCAAAGCCTTCCAGTCCTTTCTGTCACCATTAAAGTTCAGCCACCACTCCCAACATCAGTGCCATGGGTTTCCCACATTTTTAATCTTTCATATGAAGCTCCCACTCCTGCCTCTCCTTCTGCTCATTATTTAATTCTAGTGTTCCTCAAAGTTCCATCTTCTGTTTTCTTCCTTTTCACATCATTACTCCCTAAACCACCCATCACAAGACATCAACTATAATTTGATCTTTGATTTATCTTTTGCAACCTGTTTCTTTCCTCAACTCTATTTTGGTATTTAAAACTTTTCCAGGTTATTTCCTAGACACCTTTATTTAGACAGCCTGCTCTGTCCTCCAGTATCTCACTTAATATCATTCCCTCAAGATATTCTGTTAATTTTTCTCTTTATATGCTACTGGGACTTTATATGCTACTCCCATTGTATATTTGGCAGATTGCTAGGTCTAAATCCTACTTGGAAAAAAATGATTTCAAATGCATAATTCAGTGAACTGCAGTCAACTTGCTATTGCTAATTTCCAAACCTTTCATATCTAACATGAGAACCAGAGTTTCTCCAGTCCTGGATCACTCATTGTGGTTCCTGTGTTTAGAAGCAGAGGCTCAGTTTTAAGATAGAAAGAAGTGAAACAAGGGTGCTTCTAGTCAAAGGAAAGAGTAGAATGAATCAAGAATGGGACTTAGCAAGCTTGAAGATTGGTGGGGAGGAGGAAGGAGCATTCTGAGGAGATCAATTGGGAGGCAGTTTTAAAGGGTTTGAAGTGTATGTGGTAGGTCCACTCTTGAAGGAAATAGCTTTATGTAACCTGTTGGGTCAATTCACCTTGGAGAAGCTCACACATTGGCTACAGAGCCTATATTCTGAATTTCTGTGCTCTATTGGCTCCTCAGAGCACTATCTACTAACGTGAACTATTACCACCAAACCCAACATTAGTCCACTGTGGATAGAACACAACCTCAGTTTTTTCCATACTCTGACCCAGAAGCAAGTTTTTTCCAATTTTCTGAAACCTCCTCTCTTTTTTCTAATAGTAGGTCTTTTGAATGCAAACTCTAAAATAGGATCCTCATCCATATCAGAGAATTGGACAGTCCCAGAGATGGCACAGAGATGCCACCTTCTTGATTCATGATGAATGTGTCCATGACAGGTAGGACTTCAGACAAGGGCTATGTGACCAGTGCTACTTCTGAGGAACAAAAGGGAAGGTTTGGGAAAACAACCTGGTAAAGGAACTAGAGGTGCTTCTTTGAACCAATACTCAGGTTAAGGGAGGGAAAATTTATATATCAGGGTATTTGGTTATGCAGTGAGTTCATATTGACTGAACTAGTTAATGTCTAGGGGAACTCAGTATCCACCAGTGAGATTCAAGGTAGGCCATCCTTGTATTTACAACCTATCTCCCCTTGATTTTGAATTGATGCTGGCTGAGAACTTCATGAAGCCAAATCTGATCTGAGACCTAGATAAGATAAACACTCAACCTGTATTTATATGAATGTATATAAAAGTAGCTTATGGACATTTCAACTGAAATTCAAATTGGGAATCAACCAATATCCTCTAATACAAAAAGAGGGAGAGAAGAACATTATGTGCTTCTTGCATCTAAGTATCCTGTTTGAGGCCGTTCCTTAAGAACCATAATCCTAGCAACCATTCATGCAATATGGTGAACTGATATAGCACCTTTAGAACCAGAAGGACAAGTTCTAATATGCAGCATGGAACACAGTGCCCAACAGATTAGCAATATTTGTTATTACAAAAACATCAGTGATAAAAAATTTTAGTAATAAGAATAAATGGTAGATTGGAGGGGAGGAGTTCAAAGGAATGAATGATGGGGAATTAATATCCATAGAACTGAATTTCAAGATGACAAGTGAAAAAATCCTTACTCTAAGAACAAATATCACTCAATGGTTACACAGTAACATTCATTTATTTGTTATTAAATATTCATTAACTCAATAACTCATCAAATGACTATTGCTCATTTATAACATGCTTAACTTTGGCTAATAGCTGGATAAAGTTATCATCCTGGATCAAAGTTCCTTAGAGTCTAATGAAGGAGATAGTCATGTAGGTGATGTTATACAGTGTTTTAAGTATTCTAATAGTAGTGTGCACTCTTTATAGCTTAGGAACATAGTGAGAAGGAATACATGTGTGCACATGGTTTGGGGTGGGAAGAGATAGTGGTATTGGAATAATACTTTATAGACACAGCAAGATTACTCTCCTCCAGGGATGAGCAGGATCTAGTGATCCAGGTAGATGAGACAAGGAAGAACACTCCCTGCCATGACTAAGAAAGCCCAGCAAGCTTGGGGATGGTGAGAAGTTCTACTTGGTACAAAGTGGAGGGAATTTTGAAGAGAGGTAGGAGATGAGCCTAGAAAAGAAGCCAAGGTCTTGGTACACTGTTCTAAATCTTCTGGTCTCCCCTACTTCTCTTTGCCTTTTGCTCTGTGCTTTAAACTGATTTAAGGAACCACACAGGTTTGCATCTCAATTTGGACTATGAGCCTCTCCGCTCTGTGACCTCTGGGGCAGCCTGTTTGTACTTGGACTGTCATGTGATTTCCCACATGCTACCAAGAAGGACACAATCAAATTATTATTGTCTTAGAAAACAAGTCACTCTGGCCCTTTAGGTATAAATCTTACAAGCTGAGGAGTGAGGTTGGGGTCAGAGAAACCAACTCCTGCCAGCCTCATCCAGTCAAAGATATGCAATGTACATTTCTCAAGGGAGGTTTAGATAAGAGCTAAGAGCTCCAGGCATGCACAGGAGAAAACTGTCCTGGGGAACTGAATTCTTTACTGTTAAACCGAAATAAATTTACGAAATTCCCCACGCTCAATGTGATAACTGCCTAGAGGTAATAAACCCTAATGTCAAACAAAGAAAGGTTGATATTTCTGCATGTCCACCTAGGATTATCTACTAGTCCTGGAGCCCTGGAGTTTGCGGAGATAACGGGCCACTAGGATTATAACACAGTTTATAATCTCTCATGAAGACCCTCAGGGTGCCCTTAAGAAATAGAAACCAGTACATTAAAAACACCAGGTGGAAAATAGGTGTATGATAATTCAAATGCCTCATGATCCATAGTGAGCCACCAGGATTTGAGAGAACACAGGATTTTAAACAAGCCAGACCTGGTTTCAAATTTCTGCTCCAGTAGGTAATAGCTACATGACCCTGGACAAGTGCCTAAATTTCTCTCAACCTCAGTCCAAGTTGCAAAATGAGGTACAGAGAGGGATAATTAACATAGGAAAATTGTCTAGTACACAGTCTCCTCTACATTTGCCCTTTCCATATTCAATTCCATGTACATTGATAAAGGAATAATTAGCAACTCCTATTCTGGCTATTTCAACAGTCTACCTGGATGCCAGTAATAATTGATTGTCCAAATGTAACTGTTTTTTCTATTTCTTTAGTGTCTGGTTTACACCAATGTTCACATTCCTTCAAGTAACTTAATAAAAATGCTATGTTGCTAAGGATGATTCCCTAGAGATAAGCAATGGGGTCATTTGGATTTTAAGCAGTCAGGTTTAGGAGAAATTCCAGAAAATTCTACTCTCAAGGGAAACTTGCTTGACCATGAGTTTTAGGCTGTCTTATATAAGCTTACAAAATTCCAGTAACAGTGAACTCAACCTTAATACCACTGTATAAAGTCAGAGTCATTTTTAAGGTACTATGAGGTGGAGAATTTCCCAGTGATAGCTTCCCTTCTAATTTTGTTATATTCTCACATGACATCTTTCTATTTCTCATTTTTCATTCATTCTTTTTAAAAATCATATATTTTTTCAACCTAACTGAATAATCCTATTAGTGTTAGATTTTGAAAATGGGAACATGAATTTGGGAGGCTATTATCATGCCATGAGCAATTTAGATGGGTAATTTGCCCAAACAATAAAATTGAACAGTCCTATTTCTCTTCTATTATAAAGGAATATTTTCTTAGATGGTTCCCTGCTGTTTCAAAGAGTGATGCAAGCAAAGAAGAATGTTTTAACAGTAGCAGCAGCATCTCCTACAAGTATAGGGTTGGTCAATTTACATGCCGCTAATATGTTGCCTGAATAAATGCACATATCTCCAAAATATTTATGAAATGAACCTTCAAAATGGAGATCATAGGAACTCGGGAAATTTAGAAGGTGCCTTGAAGATGACTGACTTCTTGAACCCTTCTATGTCTTAGATGAAGGACCTAAGTTATGGGGTCAAATTTTTAGAACTAGCAACAGAATGGGAATTCCAGATTCTGGGATATAATTTTAGTGACCTTAAAAGACACAAAAAATTCTTCAGGCTAACAGGCCAAGCCCATGAGGCACTTGGTATTGAATGTTATATATAATGTCTTCTTTTAAATTGAACTACAATTGACATATGATAAGCTACTTATTTTTTTAAAGTATATAATTTGATAAGTTTAGATAGGTGGATAGACTCATGAAACCATCACAAAAGTCAAAATGAGGAATATATAAATCACTCACCAAAGTTTCCTAGTGTCACTTTGTTATCCCTTCCTCTGTACCCTCTCCAGGCAACCAATGGTCTGTTTTCAGCTGTCTACTCTAGATGAAACAAACGAGGGGGTTTGGAGAAACAGAAACACACACACACACACACACACACACACACACACACACACACACTGATGACCTCTATTTTAAATATCCCCTGAATATTTCTTTCTTTGGGGGAAAAAAAAATAATTAAAAAAGTCAGGACAGAAAGGACTTTTCTTTTCTTTTCTTTTTTTCTTTTTTGGTACCAGGATTGAACTCAGGGGCACTCTACTACTGAGCCACATCCCCACACCTATTTTGTATTTTATTTAGAGACAGGGTCTCACTGACTTGCTTAGTGTTCTGCTTTTGCTAATGCTGACTTTGAACTTGTGATCCTCCTGCCTCAGCCTCCTGAGCCACTACTGCTTTTCGATTGTAACAAAATAACAACAAAAACCTCAAAACAAAAATCCTGAATTTGAGATGTTGGTGGCATATACACCCAGAAATGTCCAGATAATCAGAAATATGTACATAGGATTCCAGAGTCAGCAGGGACAGTATTAGACATATATTTCAAATGCACACATTCATAGCCCTTTGAATCTAAGGAAATGGATTTTCATTGATCACTGTCACTTACAAACTGCCACAAGCTCTCAATGATATCATGAGCTGTGTCATGGAAGCCAGGTTTGAAAGTTCTCGAATTCTAATCATAATTCAGTACCTGTGTCTGATACCTTTCCCATGTGCCCTTGAGCCAATTTCTTGGGCCCAGAGAAGCACATTGAAGAAAATCAATAATTAAGTCCATTATCTTCTCAAATCACACTTGGGTCTCCACCTTCAGGGAGACCTGTTGTGTGCCCAGGGGCCTGAAGGAGAGACACCACTAGGTGAACTGGAGAGGCAGTAGGTTTGCCGTCTCCTCAGGGGAATGGTTTCCTCTCCAGAAAGAATGCTCTGACTGGGCCAAGGGACTGGGCCATGTTTTAGACCACGTGTCCAAGGCTACCCCCTGGATTCTCTTTACATATGTCCCCTCTGCTCTTTCACACACATCTGTTGGAGCTTGAAACATGGCTTGGAAACTGAGCGTTTGGTAAGTTCTGTATATTTAAAAATACCTAATAAGTATTTAAAGAATAAACAATATAAATAGACTGCAAAGTGATTATAAATTTAACAAGTCTCTATTCCAGAGTCAGAAGTTCAGAGTTCAGTGTTCCAATTTTTTTTTTTTCATTGATTTGTTTTTTTCTTTTTCTCTGCTGCCCTCCTGTGTTCTTTTCTCAAATAGCACTTGATTTACAAGACAACTAAAGTAAACTCAAATAGTGACTCTTTGAAAGAGTAAAATGGCCCTATTACAATATCCCAATCCTCAGGATGTTTCAACAGATAAATGCATTTCTATGCAAATAGTAGGTATTTTAAAATGGTTGAAGATGATTGAAGACAACTCTAGACATTTAGTCCATTGACTACCAGAGAGTAGATACTCAAAAAGTAAAAAAAAAAAAAAAAAAGGCAAAGAAAACTTGTGAAATGACTAAGGATCCATTAGAATTAAATGCAGTCAAGTAGGAAAGTTCATTATGTCTTTCTGGCATATTCTATCATATGTATATTAAATGTACATAACATTTCCAAAATGCTTTATTATCTTGGATTATCTTGAACCTAATTTATAAACTATAACGATAACTATAAAAAAAAGTCTTCCATTGATTTTTTTTATTTATTCTTTCATTCAAATGTCTATCAGCCTTGAACTATGAGCCACAATCTGTTTTAAGTGCCAGGAAGTCAAAAAGGATGGCACAACTTCTCCTCCAAGGAAACACACAGTCTAGTCATGGAGACATTAAAGTGGCCCCACCACATCAGCATCAGATGAAACCCACTTTAAAAGAGATATGCGTTGTGCATCATTGGATCATCAAAGAGGGTCAAAAAACCCTTGAAGACCTCTACTTATACATCCCTTGACTATTCCTTTCTTATGGGGAAAAAAAACTAATTAAAAAAGTCAGAACAGAAAGAGCCTTGTTTCTAATTATAAGAAAAACAACAAAAAATGGCAAATAATCATTCTAAATTTGAGAAAATTTGAATAAAAAAATTCCAGCTACAAACACTGGAATTGCCTGTAAAATACCTTCTTGCTCCATGCCTAGATTCAGAGTCCCTGCAGGATGTGTGGGTATCTCATATTTATACAATCCAAAACCTTCGAGAACTCTACCACAGAGATGGTAGCCCAGTTTTTAAACTGAATCCCTGATCTCTTCCTTATATTGGTTTCTACCGCATTAACCAGTTAAAAAAGGAGAAGTCTAGAAGAAATATGTAAAATACCTTTCCCACTCTCCTAAGCACAGGGGAGATAGAGCTGGACATTAAGAAGTAATGACAAATGCTCCCTCTATGCCTGAGTGGGTAGCAGAGCATGCTAGAGATGCCAAGTCCAAACACCACATCTTGGCCACATTGCACAAAGGTGCCCATTTCTTTTTGCCCACCCTCAAGATCCTTATCCACTTCCCAGCTGCCTTACACCTCATTGTGACAGCATTCTTTCCGTGGGAATGGCATTATCTAGGGACCTTGGAATATTTTATCCATTGCAATCAGATTCCCATATTGGGTACTTCAGTCATGCTTATTAAACCTCATCCTTCAGGATTCTTCTAGATCAAACTCAGAAGTTGGATTGCTTTTCAAAGATTCTTGAGCTAAAATCTAAGTCAATGGACTATCATCTCTTTGAGGATGGAGACTTGCCTTTCCTTGTTCCCTAACATATAACTTAGAAATAAGAGGAGTTCAAAAATACTATTGAATTAACCTGAACCCAGTGGGGACTACAAACTCCTCCTCTTGCCGGAGTCCTAGAGTGACCTCTCCCATTTCTACCTAATACCCAACTTTACACTCTTCCTTCTCCTCAAATGGTTTCCTTGGTTCCCAGCATCATGATCTCTTTCTGCTCCAAGAATTGACTCTTGAACTTCGTAATTCTGAGACAATCTCCCATCACCTGATTACAATATTGCGTTCCTCTTCTCCTTGGAATTACAGCAACACCAGAACCTTTGGGGTGCTTTTATCATGATAAAGAGAACAGTTTTCTCAGAGTTGAGCACTGACCTTGGGTTCTACTTCCACTTCTGCCACTTCAAGTAAAGCACTGAACACTATTTGGGTCTTGACCTATGAAGAGTACTACTAGCACTACTAGTACTACTGCAGAGCCTTCAAAGCACTTAATGGATGCTGGTTTCCATCTGATCAACCTCATCCATTTTCTTAATATCACAAAATCCTGTGGTCACTATATGCAAACTAATTATGTCCTTGTTTTTATTTTTCTCTTATTTTCTTATTTAACGTTCTAAGGACAGTGGCCATTATTTATTTATGATAGGATAAGTATTAGTATTTTAGACATTCCACTGTGATTGATTCTTTAGATCATTTCTCCCAACAACCGATTCATTCACCCAAGTCTGTTTGACAACCCATGATCTTGACTTGTTCAAATGCAAACCTCATTAGTTCCATATCCAAATAATCTGAAAACTCACAAGAGGTGATGAATTCTGCCTTACAGTGAAGGCTACCTTAAAAATTAGATAAGTTCAAGCTGTGAATCAATGACAGGGTAAAAGTCAAAACTCTGTGTATGTGATTTGTGGGAAGAATGTCATCATCCTATGCCCTTGATCTTACTTATGAAAATATTTTCCTTTAACCACTTTAAATGGGTCATCAAAATGCCTCTCCCCTTTTTTTTCTTGATACTCAACTCACAAGTTATGAATTGCCCAGTTTTGACATTATTTTCTATGCAGGGCATTTAAAAAAATTCTAAACATGGTATGCGCTGGAGCTCTGTGACCACCTGGTAATGCAAGAGCATCACCAGGATCTGTTGCTATAAACCAAAGTATTTACTGTGCCTTTCCTTCTGAAGCCATGGGGACAGGCAGTTAGTGTAGAAATAGGGGATCCAGGCAAATCGAGGAAATGGAGGCCACAAAAGCCATCAGCATCTGGAAGTTAGAGACTGCCCCTAGGAGAATGGAATGTCAAGGATCTCTGGAGTCCATTGATTACCAAATGTACCTGCCCTCCTCAAGGACTATAGGCAGGGAACTGCTAATTAATGCCCCCTGGGCCCTTACCTGCCTGAATCATTTTGGCCCTCCCCCTGCCATCTGCTGCTCACCTTTTTTGCTATGTCACAGGCAACTCCTGGACTGGGCCTAGTCACTTAGGCAGGAAGGAGAGATAAGGGAGGAGAGAACAGAACTAAGGAGACCCTACTCTATAAGAGTTGCAGGGCACAGCTCACTTATCTGGGACTCTAGAACATCATCCATGGTCCCCTTCTCCCTCCGGGGAGAAGTCTGTATTACTACCTTTAAATAAAACCTGCTTAATATGCTTGCCTTGGCGTGCTTCCCTAGTGTTCAAACTTCAACATTAGAGGAAGCAGAACTTATCACCAGTAAATGGCGGTATCACTTCCATCACCAATATACCATGTATGATGGTAAGAGCTTTAGATGAAGAATGCTTTGGCTTAAATGCTGGCTCTCCATCTGGCAGTTGAATGCCTTAGTTAACTTACATACCTTCTTTGAGCTTTGAGATTCTCATTGCAAAACTTCCACTATGTAGAATAAGTATCAAAAAATCCGCTTCTTTCTTTCTTCCCTGCCTCAGCTTAAATGAGTGCTTTGCCCTTCTTGGTGTGGCAATAGCACTTTGTACTATAATATATATGTTTCCACATCTGTCTCCCCCACCCAAATTGAGAACAGGGACCAAGCTTTTAAAACATTTGTCTTAATTACTGAGTATATACAGAGAATGTCTGGGACACAATAGAAACTTAATAAATGCTTGTTAAACTATTCCTTCCTAACATACCATGTTATATTTGAGCACAGGCACTACCAATGGAATTTTTCAAAATTTTATCAAAGCTCTAAAAAACCATTTACCTGTCACCTTTGTGTGCCAGGAGCATGAATTTTCATGCTAATCCACTTTACTTCTATTCATGATCTTCTCTCTCACTGCCTGTATCAGACCATCCACTTAGGCATGGGAAGCCTGTTTTTATGCTACTAGCTTAGATTCTTCTTAATATCTTTCTCCTCTGCTGACACAGTTATAACTTATAGGCCAGCAGGAACTCAAAGAGTTTTAACTTCAAAGAGAGTAAACAAGTGTGAGAAAGCTGCCAGGATTTTTAAATTCTGCAAGTATCTATAACTGTTCATACCATCTATTTAGAAAAGATTTATATAGATGGGCATTAGTAAAAAAAAAAAAAAAAAAAAAAAAAAAATGAAAGCTAACACTCATTGAACACTCACAACGACCCAATAGCACTTCACACATCTAGACTCATCTCTGAGAGACAAATTCCAGCCCTAAGTTATGTAACAGTTTGGTCCACCTTTTTGGCACTGTGGCCCACCTTGAGCATGGGCAGGCAGGTTGCACTGATCAAGGAACACACTCAGGTACAGAGACCTCAGGTACAGAGACCCAGCTTTGCAAACTTTCCATAGGTAACCTCAACACAGGCTGAGGGGACACAAGCGGGGTAAGAACCTACAGCATTCATTAGGATGCCTTTAACCATTTAAGCTATTCTGCAGAGGGGAAAGCACACAAAGATAAGTCTGCATGCACCAAAGAAATAACTCAGTTTCTCACTGCATAGGAAATTCCAGCCACCAAGTTCCTAAGAAATCAATGATATGATGATCCTGGCCTTACAGATGAGGAATCAGAGGTACAGGCAGCTTAAGTAACACACACACGATTGTGTAATTTATAAGCAACATAGGCAGAGATTCAGTTCAAGAGCCCAAGGTCTAAAAAGTTCACTCATTTGAAATAATGATATTATGGAGAGTGTGATATGCCAAAGCTGCCCTGCTCTTTTGGCCAAGCTACTTTGGTTTCAATGGGTACTGCCTTCTCAGATAGCAGGAGACACAAACCTTTTGCTCTTAAAACCTCCCCACAATGTCTACCTAAAGCAGCCTCGCAATTTCCATGTCAGAGAAGAGCCTAGAGCATGGAGGAGACTTGGGAACAGTGTTCCAGAGCCCCAGGGACTGTGTGACATAGGAAATGTATTCTCAGTGGCATCAGGAAGGTGGGCTCTGTGAGGAAAGGAGCTGAGTCTATCTGCCAATGGGCACTCAACAATGCACCTGGCACATCGTCAGACTTTGGAAAATTTAAGCAATTCCATATTAGCAAAAGTGATTGATTTGGAGTCAGAAAGAGCTAAGTTCAAATTTCACCTCTTCCAGTACTAACTCTGTGATCTTTGGAATTTCCTCAACTACATAAGGGGAACTATAATAAATGTAATCTTAACATTTATTAAACACTCCCTATGTAAGCAAAATAATTTTTGCATGATTTGATTATCCATTACCTTATTACTTCTTCCACTGAAGGGTGACTATTATTATACCGTTCTCAGAGATGAAGAAATTGAAATTTTTGAAGCATATGTCACTTTCATAAAGTCACACAGTTGGGAAATTAAGGCACCTGTACTGCTAACATGGATGATATTTATTGATCTCTTTGGAGGGCTTTTCCAAGGCCCAGTCTGGTACTTGGCAGACAGAGAAGGTTCAAAATGGAAGCTGTGAGTGAGTCCATTTGTACAGCCCCTTTCAGTGAGGATGTTTGCACACTGCAGTTCAGTTTAAAGCCATCTCTCAAAATTGCACCAAGGCCCTCTGTCAATAACCCTTTCAGAGGCACCTGCGGAGGGCTTGGCCAAAAGCACTGACCTACATCAGGTGTGTAGGAGGTGAATCATCACATTTGGCATTAAATTTTCACATTTTCCAGCTTAGCACATGTGTAAATCAATTTCCTATAGGAGGATTCTTTGGCAATTACATTTCTACCTGGCTACAGTTAAACCTTTGTTTCCTTCATACAGTCATGTGCATACAAGAAGTACATAATCAGTGTTCCCACTAGCCCGATGCACCTGGTGCATACATCCTTTATCACTAGAAACCACTACAGAAACTTACTTCATTTTATAACCTTTTCTGCTTTAAACTCCATAGGTAGCTTAACAATTGATTTCTAGACAGACTTTCACAGCTTCTGGGGATATTATCTCTGTTTGTTGGAATCTTTCTTCATTTAGAAGACAACCAAAGAAGTCCTGAAATGACTTTGAACTTGCCAGTATGCTCAAATAAATCAACTGATTAGAAACACAACTCTCTGTCCTGGAGTCTTACTGCTATTAGAATTAAGAAAATGAAGCATTGCTAAAGCTGCAGGCTCTGAACTTTTTAAAAAGGGCACTTCTGTTTTCCTGTAAGTACTTGAATGCAAATGTGTACCTGTAAGTACTTGAATGCAAATGTGTGCCTCAATCTCCCTTATTTCTGAGACTAACCTAGGCAATTACCTGTGAATTGCCTATGAGCAACATCTAATTTTAACAAGTGTTATTCGACTTCCAGGTAGTACATGAAATTTTGTTGTCCAGTACAAAAACTTTTTAAGTTTTTTTATTTACATTCTATAGAATGATGCATTTTACTGCATCACTGTTTTTGGAATTCAACACAATTAAAAGGCTAAAAATTGTACAGTAGACTGCTAAGGAAAAGGTATGCTATCATCAAGAAGACAAGACAGGAAGTTCTTGAGTACAGCTTGAGTTCAGTGGAAATGCTTTTTCTATCCTTATAATAAGCCACGAAGAAAGCTAGCAGAACAGAGTTAAAGCCTTGGCTCTGGGTCAGATGGGCCCAGGTCACGTCCTAGCGTCTGTAGTTTCTATCTATGTGATCTTAGGGATACCCCTTATCCTCTCTTCATCAGTTTTTAAAACTGGGGCTCATGATATTAATCTTACATGCTCATTTGAGGACTACTTCACATGAAAACTAGCACCTATCAAACGAAACCCATAATAATTGTAGCCATTATATCCATATTCAATAAAGATCTTAATAATGCACTTAAATACCTTCAAAGATCTTTACTGAGATGTGGCACAATTAATATGAAAAGCCAGAAGGAGTTGGCTGGTGACACAGTGACAATCTGGTCAGGGGTTTCCACTAGTGCTTCTATTCTAACAGCACCTCTCAGCTGAGGTTTTTTTTGGGTGCTGGGGATCGAACCCAGGGCCTTGTGCTTACAAGGCAAGCACTCTACCGACTGAGCTATCTCCCCAGCCTTCACCTGAGGTTTTTTTATGAGCATTAAACAGCAGGAAACTTACACGATCCCTAGCACAGTATCTGGTATACAATCCACCCATTAAATGATCTCACGAATCTGGCAACCTAAAGGTGAGAAATGGGGCAAAGCAAGAATTCCACCTAAGATCCTGGATGTTCTTCCTCCCGTGTGCATTTCTTTGATACTTTCTTCCTAAAGAATGCCTTCTTTATGGGCCTACTCATTAATGTACAAAATAGCACATCACAGCCTTCCCCTCTAGGTGAACTCTCAGCCTCTGTGGGATGCCACTAAATGGTGAAACAATCAAAATTCTTCACAGGTTTGGAAAGAAGTTTTGAATACAATTTACCAATCTCCTTTATCATTTCTATGCTGATGCCTTTAGTGTATCTAACACACTCAGACCTTCAACACAGCTGTTCAGGAGATAAATTGCCACATTCAACATCAAGAAGAGAAACTATAAAAATATATTATACTTCCTTGTCTTTCTTTCTGCAGTCAATCTCAGGGCAGTGAGAAAGGCACCAGGGAAAAGGATTTAGCAGGATGCTAAATGTCAATCAATGGGTCAGACAATCAGGTGAGCGGGCCCATGACCAGATGCTGGTGGGCTTGGGTCAGAGCTCAGAGTCAACCAGACAGTTCCTCTGAGGGGGTCCTCAGAGAAAGAGCGGAGATCACAATGAGTCTGCTCCTTGCTCTCTGCAAAGGCAAATACCACTTAGGCAGAAATCATCACATAAACCATGTATGGAACAGACTAAAGTAGAGCAAGTCTGGGACATTTTGCCCACAAGATGAGACACCACTCTTTAAAAGCCCACAGGAGAAGGACTGCTGTAACTGCATTTGCAAAATTCCCATCTCATGGAAGATGCTAACAAACACTTATTGGAGAAGCCAGATGGATCCTAATGCAGCACATTCAAAGTCCCTATACAAGCTATGTCTTAAAGGGATAAAGGTCCATCAACAGAGAGGAACTTTATCTAAAAAACAGCCTTCTTTACCATACTCTGAAACACAAGGGGTTTTTTTTTTTGTTTTGTTTTGTTTTGTTCTTTTGCATTTGTGACCTTAGCCTCAAAAATGGAGGTGATATTTTAGAAAGTAGAGCAATAATTCAAGAAGTTCACGAGGTAAGATTTTGAGATAAGTATATTCAGAACCTAAATTACATTCTGGGAAATTCAAACTGTTCAGAACCACAGATTGGAACATCTGTTTTACCCACAAAATTGGCTAACTCAGTCCCAAACTCATCATGACTCTTCATGTTTTTTAAAAGTGGGAAGTATTCACTCAAAAATTGTAAAATATTCATATAAGGTAACCGTGTTTGTTGGTTTGCTGGACTGTGACATAAAAATCTGAGATTGAAAAAAA
This sequence comes from Sciurus carolinensis, assembly GCF_902686445.1. Lineage (NCBI taxonomy): Eukaryota > Metazoa > Chordata > Mammalia > Rodentia > Sciuridae > Sciurus > Sciurus carolinensis. The sequence goes on along the minus strand of NC_062214.1, from coordinate 176,753,314 downwards.
AATCTTAGGGGAAGAAAGGTTAATTTTGGCTCACAGTTTCAGAGGTTTGAGTCCATGGTCATTTGGCCCTATTGCTTTTGGTCTAGTGGCAGCACAAGTACATCATGGTGGCAGGAGCACCTGGCAGAGGTCATTTCAAGGTGGGAAGAAAAAAAGGAGAGAGACAGAGGAGACAGGGATCCAATATCCCCTTCAAGGGCATGCCCCAACTTCCTTTTTCTAGGCCCCATCTCCTTAGTTTCTACCTCCTCCCAATAGCACCACAAGCTGATAACAAAGCCTTTAGCACATGAGACTTTGGGGGACATTTAAGCTCCAAATCAAAACAACAATGAAATATTCTAGATGCACTACTCCTTACTGAGAGAATGGAAAGCCCCCATGGTCCAACATGTTGGGATCATATGTAAAAATATTACTTATGCATTGATCAATTTAGTGAAAACACCAGTGTCACAACTTCAGCAGAACTAAGTAAATGTAGAGAAGTCAAGGAGAATGAAATGGACCAGAAATAAAGGAACAGAATATGCGCATTCCTGACAAATAGGCTTGTTCCAGGATATTTTTAATGGTTCCTAAAGGAAGTATTAATCTTTATATAAGAAATTTCTACCACAAATTTCCCAAATTTAAAATTCGAAGAAAGAATAGAAAGCAACATGATATAGCCCTACATATAGCTACTTTACACTTAATGATCCATTCATTTACATATTTGTTTAGCAATGTATCAGTTCAGGTACTCATGAATTCATGTGTATACTGTTGTATGCATGCATTGTTCTCCATTAATTGTAAAACCCAGATTACACCCTGAGGTAGGGATTTAAAGCATCTTTTCTATTTCGCTCAACCATCCTGACCCTTCCACCCTGCACCTTGTCTTATGCTTTGATTAGAAAAATGTACCAATGTTTGGCCATGTCAAAGAAGTGGGATCAAGGTGATTCAGGTATTCAGAAATTCAGTGGTGACTTCTCCAGTTCTTATCTCTATCCCACACCTTGCTCCTCGTTCCTATTCCAAATTAGTTTACTAACTGATCATTATTTGCCCATGGAGGTAAATGCTTATGGAAAAGATGGTCATGTTTTATTTATCTTTGTTTAAACTTCCACTGACTTCTCTTAACTGAAATCTCCTTCAGAAAGTGCCTAACTTGAAGTTCCATGAGGACAGGGACTATATCTACTCCATCTGTTACTGTATTCTCAGTGCCCATACCAAGCATGGGGACATCAAGCATGGGGACATCCAGTTGTTCATGGTATAATAAAAAATGACTATTTGTTCTTTCTCCAAAGTTCTAGCACAGAAGTTCTAAAACCTGGGAATGTACTGACCTTTTAGATTCCTAAAGAAATGATTCACAAGTGGAAAGAGACATTTTAGCTGCAGGGTGGGGATGGCTGCTAGAAAACCTAATAATTTTAAGCATTAGAATTTTCAGCCCCAGCCTTTGGCTTCCAGATGAGGGAGAGGGAATAGAGATTGAATTCAATCACCAATGATCTAAGCAATTGTGCCTACATGATGAATTCTGGATACAAACCTCTAAATTAGCAGGGTTTGAGGAGCTTCAGGGGGTGGTGAACACATCAATGTGCTATAGGGTGGTGTGCCCACACCCTCTCCTTGCTCACTACCTTATGCATCTTTGTGCATGCCTACTTGAATAAAGGATTACATGAATAAGGAGTTGAACAAGAAATATCAAATCTATGCCCTTTTAGAATCAAAATTACAATTTAAGATTCTACTTTTTTTCTTTGTAGACCTTTACATTCTGCTGTTTTACAATTCCTTGCATAGTGAGCACTCAATAAAGAGCTGCTTAATGATCAAGACCTTCCAAAGGAAGATAAATTAAATGTCTATTTCTTATAAACAATGTGATATCAGAAATGACAAGTGCTGTCTTGTCTTGTTATTGCATTGCCCACCTGTGGCAGGCATTATAGCTTGCCAGTCAAATAGTCCCCACACTTTTGGGCACATGGTAAGGGTTCACTTGCTACTTCCTTGATATTTGGAAGAGCCATGTGCTGTGATTTGAATGTGTCCCCTGAAGTTCATGTGTTAGAAATTTTTTTTGGGTGTGTGTGGTGCTGGGGATTTGAAACCAGGGCCTTGTGCTTGCAAGGGAAGCACTCTACCAACTGAGCTATATCCCCAGCCCATGTGTTAGAAATTTAAACCCCAATGTAACAGTGGTAAAATAGAGAACCTTTAAGAAGTGGTTAGATCATAAGGAACACTGCCCTCATGATGGATTAATGTTGTTAGGGTAGGAGTGGGTTTGCTTTAAGAGTGAGTTTGACTCTCTCTCTCTCTCTCTCTCTCTCTCTCTCTCTCTCTCTCTCTAGTGTGTATATATATTTATATATATATGTATATATGCATATATTACCATTTATTATATATATATATATGCATTATACATAGAGTATGTGTGTTTGTATATACATATATATATACACACACATACACACACACAAAGTGCATTTCCACCTTCCACCATGGTATAATGCAGCCAGAAGGCCCTCACTAGATTCAACCTCATGTTCTTGGACTTTGCAACCTCTAGAACTGAAAGAAGTCAATCTCTGTTCTTTACAACTTACCCAATCTCTAGTATTCTGTTACAGCAGCACAAAATGGACTAAGGTACCATGTGACTAGCTTTGCTCAAAATGTTGTCATCGTGTCTGGGAAGAAGGACTAGGGACAAGTGAAAGACTCATCATTTTGTCTGTCCCTTAACCGTGGTGGCCAGCAATGTTCTAGATGGAAGCCGCTCCATCAGCCTAAGTCCCTGCATGAAGACAACAAGGTGTAGAACTCCTGGTATTCCAAAGGTAGATATTTAATATAAGTAATTTTTTTGTTGTTTGAAACCACAAGCTTTGGGTAATGATTGTCATAAAGAATTGCTATGGTTTGGATACAAGGGGTCCCCTGAAAGCTCAAGTGTGAGACAATGCAGGAATGTTCGGAGTTGAAATGATTAGTTTATGAGAGCTGTGACCGAATTGGTGGATTAACCCATTTGATGAATTAATAATCTGAAAGGATTATTATCCCGGGTGATAATTGTAGGTAGGAAGGTGTGGATAAAGTAAGTCACTGTGGGGTCCTGACTTTGGGGTTTATATTTCGTCCCTGGTGACCCCACCCCATCTCTGCTTTCTGGCTGAGCAGCTTTTCCTCTACCACACATTTCCATCATGATGTTCTGACTTACATGGGGCCCAGAGAAAAGAGAGTCAGCTGACCATGAACTGAGACCTTTGAAACTGTGATCCCCAAATTAGGTTTGTGTCCTCATCAGATCTTTTGGTCACAGCAACAAGAAATTGAATAATACAAGATGCTAATTTAACCTCACTGATACAGAAAATTTCCACTTCATTTCATTATTTCAATATAGAATGCTATGTTGCAAACAATTAAAATTGTACAATGCCCTTTCAGAGAATAGCATGCATTCAAAGTGAATAAATCAGATGATGAATATGCAGTGTTTAGCAACATGACTGAAATAAGCGCCTAATAAAATTAGCTATTATTATTAATAGAGTTGATTTTGAAAGCTCCAAATAAAAAATTACATGATATATGTCAACTGTAACAAAACTAAAATTTAAAGGAATTCTAATGACCAGTATAATAAGGTCAAATAAGCTATGTTCAACATGGTTTCATATATGTTGTTTAACAAATTACTTAACCTCTCTAATTCATTTACTCACCTATCAAACATATATTAGAAAACCCCATTGTAAAAATTAAATAAGATATATAAGTCATCTCTAAAACACTCATTATGATGAGAAGGAATTTTTTTTTATCATTTCTGGCTCTCATCTAGCAAAATCCACAGGGACTGAACTCAGCTAAAATATTCATTTGATAGTCTAGAACAAAACTTTTACCTAAAACCCATTATTCTTTAGTTGTATAATCTTATAATATCAACAACTCTCCTTCCATGGGAAATAGATATTGGATATAATTGCCAATATTAAGGTAAATGAACATATTATTTATTTGAGAGAGTTATTCCCATGAAGGTATTTCAAAATGTCTATATTTCTATAAATTGATTCAAGTGACCCTGTTTCCAGGAAGTTGCTCAGTTACTAGTAGTACATAACATCATGGATATTAGCACAGATGGAAATTTAGAGGCTATCTATATCTCTTCAATGTAATGGAAAATTAATAGTTGATCTATTTGAGATGAAAGGAGCATTTCTCATATAACAACTACATTGTTGATTTTAATAAAAATCTGTCAACTATATTTGACATTACATGCTTTCTTCTGATGGAAATTATGTGTAATAATATTCTTGATGTTTATAATAGTCTTTTTCCTGTGAAATTGATATTATCTGGGATAATTGCTGGTCTCCATCTGTGAGAGAGCCCTGACACTGAAATAGTGGGTGCTGGTGGTCAACTGAGCCAGCTAAGCCAGGTCAGTCATTGAGCTAGAGCCACAACAGCTGACCACTTAGCCTTTACAATGGTCTATGAACACTAGAGATGTCCTTCAAAGTGGAAATAGGAACTTAGGTGTGAGTCTTGTTGAGAATCTTCATCTTATACCACAGGAGGGCATTTAGGCAAAGGCAGCTTCAGAGGCAAACAGATGAGCACAGACAACTTCAACCTTAGCCCCATGATTCCTTCATTTGTATCCAAAATACAAATGACTTTTGTAAAAATTGCCCCTTCCATTTTTCCCCTCCTGATACTAACTCACACTATTTCTTTTAGCTACAGTTTTGTGCCTCCACCTCTTTCCAATAGGGTTTACCCTAACGGTTCCTACTCCATGAAATCTCATTTGCCACCTTTTGCTATTTGTTCATAAGACCACTGTTTTGTTTTGTTTTGTTTTGTTTTTTTAAACTGGAGTGTTTAAGATAAAGTTCCAGTTAAATGCATTACCCTTGTCTTCTATCACCCGTTCATATCATGTCATCTTTTTTGAACTACTTATTTATTCCTTCAGTTCATTATTCGTTATTATTCAAAATCTATGTCTAAATTACCATGCAATTTTTTACTGCCTTTTATCAAAACATGACTTATTTGGAATTTTGTTTTTTCTTTTTTCTAGTTGAATAATCACATGCTTCTCTCTTGTTCACTATCCGGTTTCTTTTCTTCTTCCTGGAGAATTTTTGGTAACATGCCTTCTCCAGTCGCGGCCTCTTCCCTAGTGAGGTTATCCACCACCATATGGTTGAAGGTCAGATTCTAGATTTGTCCCTTTTCCGTCATCTGGAGTCTACATCTGGGTAAATGGGGAGTCCACAACTCTACATGAGTTGGAGCTCCAGCACACAGAAGCATGGAATTTGGGATGGCATGAAGGTAGGGCCCATAGGAAGGGAAAACTGCAGACAGACTCTGGAAAGAGCTTGGGTACTCCAGAGGCAGCTCAAAACATCAGTTCAAAAGGATAAATATAAATGAAGGAAAATAGCATTTAAGTTCCTGAGTAGAAAACAGAATCAAGAGAAAGAATATAAATCAGCTGAACTCTGAAGGAAGGGACTATTTTATGTTACTTGTATGCTCTGTAGTTTATTTTATGGTCTACAGTCATAATATTCTATCTGTGCCCTAAAGTGATCTTAGACACTTTAAAGTTTAAGGCATCCAGCTCAGCAGTTTCTTTATTACTTATACAAACCCCAACAAGCCATGGTTACTTTTAACCAAGGTCCCTCTGTGCTTCCACATCTCACTCCTCTATCTTTATGCATCAATTTTTTTTTCAGGAATAGCTATTTGCCTCATCACTCTTTTTATCGAGAAATGACTAGGATTTAGCTTCCACGAGATTTCAAGAATTGAAGGTAATAAATGTTCTGTACTTGTTCCTTCTAACGCAGTTATTTTTATTTTTGCAGAATTGTATACCCAGAAAACATTCAGATACTGCAAGGCAGACATCCCTTTTCCCTTGTTCCTGGACTTTGTAATGCATTAGGAACACATCTGGTATAAAATGCATCCCAGGGGGTTGATGCTCTTAAGTTTATGCTTTTACACTCAGATATCTGGATTTCTGAAACGCAGGTGACCCTTCCTCATGTGTCTCTGGGTATGACTATTTGTTCTATTTTACCTCTCACCTGTGAGCAAAGCAGCAGCATCCTCAGCCATTTCTAGTCAAGATCCTGCCACTGCAGACCCTGATGCTGCTGGGAGCTCCAACACACAGTCTTTCATCAACAGTCCAAGACTGTGTGTGTGCCATGCACATACTCTGTTTTGATGTCTAGACACCTGAGACCTAAATGACCTCTCAAAAGAATTCTTAATGCAGCCTTCAATATAAGGCTATACATGGTCTATAGAAAGCTTCTTTCTATTTGGCACCATGACCCCTACACTGGAAACAGATATAAAGCTTCTTTTTATTCCTCCTTCCTTCAAAATTGGGTTTAAATACCTTTTATTCAGTTAACAAAATATTCCTACAGTTCTTTCAAGGTTTACTGAGGTATTATGGGCGGAACTGTGTCCCTCTAAAAACTCATGCTGAAGTTTTCATCCCTAAGGCCTCAGAATGTGACAGTATTTGGAGACAGGGTCATTAAAGAAGTAAGTTGAAATTGGGTCATTAGGGTGGACCCAATCCAATACGACTTAAAAGAGGAAGTGTGGACATAGATGTAGACAGAAGGTAGACAATATGAAGAGGAGACGGCTATCTTCAAGCCAAGGAGAAAGTTCTGGAAAAGATCATACCCATGTAGTCCTCAAAAGAACAAACCCAGCTGACATTTGAACTTGGACTACTATCTCCAGAACCATGAGAAAATACATTTCTATTGATCTGTGGTTCTTTGTTCTAGTCCGTGAATAAACTATGATGTTTGTTCCACCACTAGCCATGCTTCTTAGCACTTAGAATAAAATCCAAATGCCCCACCATAGCTACATGCCTGAATGTGAATTAGTCTCTCTCCTTGTATGGAGAACTCATCTCCTTCCAAGCTCCCCTGGCTTTTCATTCTCTACTCTGCTGGGTCTTTTCTAACAGGCCGGGATGACTCCCATGGTGGAGCGTTTGTGCTTCCCTCCCTGGAGCACTCCTGCCATGGATCATCCCGAGACTGGATCTGTGTCATTCAGGTCTCAGCTCAGAAATCTCACACAGAGAAGATTTCCTTGACTTGCTATCTAGAAGTACTTACCCCTTCTACCAAAACTCTGTGTTGACTATTTTGTTTAATTTTCTTCATGATATTTTTCCATCAGGGAACTCGGTTTGCAACATCAATAAGCATAATTATGAGTACTTTGTGCAGGAAAAGAGAAATCATTAAGTTGAGCATATGCCCAAGTTTGTCATGACAGCTCTCATATACACCAATTCCAATGCAATTATTAATAACACCCTTTTCACTGTCAAAAATGTCCTGGTTTGGGTAACAAGTGGTATCAAATGCATTCTAAAGATTATCGAAATTTTTGAGTTATTTTCTACACTAGATAATAGTGCTGGTGTCTGGCAGTGTCTTTGGGCTAGCAGAGAGCCAATCAATAAGAAAATATTAGACACAATTGAGACTTCTAGACTAGTGGTTTTCAAGCTAGTACCACATATGTCATGAAGAGGTGAGTCCAGAATTTTCCAGCGTAGGGAAAGTCTAAGGAACCAGGGCTCCCACCACCCTGTACCCCATTCCCAACAACAGTAGTTCAGATTTTTATCAGTTTCCTATTTATGGACTCGAAATAAGTTTTGTCTTTTTCAATAAAAGTTCCACTGCTAAAACAAAGGCCCTCAAAAAACTTGGAAAAGCATAGCATATCATGCTGCTGATAAATGTTCGTAAAGATTAGACAAGGCCACTGAACTTAGTGATTGGAAGACTGTCAATACCTCAGAGAAAACAGCTCCCATTACGCAAGGAAGTTGTACGCAAAACAGAAGGTACAAAAATGTGAATTGGGTCTCCCAACTATACGCTTTTTTGCCCTGTTCTTGACTTCAATAGATTTTACCAAAATTCACAACTATATAATTAGCATTTTTTCAAGTTTGCTTTCCCCACACACTCCTGAGAGAGGAACCACATCCGTTTTATTCATTGCTGCAGCCTAGGTGACTACGGCAGAGTAGGTGTTCCAAAAATCATTGAAAGCTGAAGGAACAAGGATGATTATGTGAACAGTAGCCACATCAGGTAAAGCCAGTTTCTATCTTGATATAGATATGGAAGTAGCCATTGAATTAAAAATTGAAAACATGGTTAGGTTCTTAATTTCTAAAAAAAGCCTGTGTCATCTTCCACATTTTTTTATTCATTTTCTAAAGTCCATGAATCCAACAGTAAACCACTCCAACATTCTCCAGAGATATTACTTTGAGCTTTCTGAAGCCCGTATTTATTCCAAATCCCAGTTAAAATAAATGTTTAGAGGGACTACAGAAGATTACTTAGCCTTCCAAGTTCTGCCTGTTCTTTGCATATCATCAGGGGTTTCCATCCCTTACAGATTTTCTTTCCTTGAATCATGTTTCAGTGCCACATTTCTAGAGTTTTCCAAAGAACAATAAAAGAAGAAATAATCCCCTAAAACTGAGTGGTTCACTGTAGCTGAGTCACTGAGTACTTCTTATAGAAGAGCCCATGGAGAAAAACATTACCAAGTCATGGAATAGGGAAATTGTGGTTTTTTTGAATAACTGGTATTGTATTTTCTCACTAATAAGAACCCATGTATCCATTTTTTTTTTTTTATTGGCCACCAGAGGGATTTTCAAAAACACGAATTTGAGGTTCACCTAAGGCAATGGTGTTTGGTTCCTGAACGTTTAAATATTAATCTCTTTCAGCTCATCTTCTACCCCACAGTCTTGGATTTTACTCTTATTTATTTCTCTTTCTCCTGGATTCTTTATTCTTACTTATATCACACCAGTATTTTAGTATGTGTTACTGCAATACATTGCTTCCAATTCTCTGGGAAATACGGTGAAATGTGAACACGAAGGAAAGAATATACTCTAAAGTATGGCGAAACAGGCTTGGCAAATCTATATTTCTGTTAGGAATTCTAGTTTGTATTTTACAGAAATCTTATTTTGTCTGAGCTGCTTTTAAGAAACACTTCCCACCTTCCTCCTAACACCCTTATCCTGTGTTCAGCCTTATGGGCACTGAGCTGATTGACAACATGACCAAAATTGATTGTTGGCTCAATATTAAGTAGAATGGCAGGTACTGGAGTGTTAGAGGCTTAGCGTTATCATGAGGCATTTATTGTCACTTGTCAAATTTGCAGTTACAAAAAGCTCAGAAGAAGGTTACTGATAATGCTGGTGAGTTTATGCAGGCTAAGAAGCCAGGTTTCCAATCCTAAGTCTATGTTGCACTAGCCATGGGACTTCAGCCAATTAGTTACCTGCCTTTTGTGCCTCAACAGTCTCCATTAAGAATGTGAATAAAATGATATTTATCCCACAGAATTGTTTTAAGTAAAAAATGAGATAATGTGTAAAGATTTAGAAGAACACTTCTGTATTGTAATCAATCAATGGATGCATAATGCTATTGCTACCATAAAATGATCATAATTACTCTCACGTCCAGCATCATGTTCAAAACAATATGTAAATACCAGAACTCTAAGTGGATAGTGAGAAATCAAATTTATTTAGAAGTCCTGGTTCTGGAATTAGGTTTTAAGAATCTACTGATATGGAGACAGGACAGCTGTCTTGGGAAAAGAAAATCATCTGAAAAGTATCTGGAAGACTTCCTGGGTCCATGACTTTATTTGACCAAGTTTGCTATGTGTTTGCAGGTGCCAGACATGATTTATGATGCTATTAATATTATTAAATAAAACTATGAAATTTTTCGGTCACATGTGTCTTATGTTCAGTGGGGAGTGAGAGCAAATAATCAAACAAATTAATGGAGAAGATCAATTTAGATACTATAGTGATAAGATATTGATCTTATGACACACTATGGCCAGAGATCAAGAGTTTCCAGGGCAAGGCAGGCTATTTGCAATAGCAGACAAGGGGGGGCGCTTCTCTGAGGAATGGTTTTAGAGCTTCTGAAAGATGAGAGGTAGCCAAACACTTGACCATCTTGGGGAAGAATGCTGTAGGTAGGGGAAGCAGCAGATATAAAGGCCTGCAGGTAATAACAAGCGGTCATGGATCTGGTTGTAAACTAGCAACGAGTATGGCTGATAATGACAGCAGGAAACATTAATGACAGAGGGGGCTCTGCTGACTTAAGATGTGCCCCTGTTCATAAGCCTGCAGGACAGTTACCCCACAACTGTGCTCTACCGATGAGAAAACCCACAGACAGGGCACAGGTGACTTGGCCAAAGTTACCTGTCATAGGTGAAGCCAGAGTGTGAATCCAGGCCTGTCCACCATATTTAAAAAAATGGAAGTAAACATCTGTATCACAGCAAGATCATGCCCAAGAATGCCTTCTAAGTATAATAGGGTGTTTACTTTGAATGACTTGTTTTTAAAAGATCCCAAACACCTAGAACATGGCACAGGAACAGCCAGCAGCAAGGAAATGATCACACCAGGACTGACTGAAATATCTAAGTATGGTTCAGCAACATGAAGAGAGCAGGCAGGAGGAAGATATGGCAATTTTCTTTGGATGTCTGAAGGAATTTTTTTACATAAATAGTAAGCAGTACATAAGTGGATGGATAGATATAAAAGTATAAATGTAAATGTTTTTATAAAACTCTAAATGAAATAATCAGTGCAAGAACAATGGGTGATAGCAGACTATGACAAAGACTAATGGTAGAGGGAGGCCCAAGGATCAGCTCAATATGTGACTACTGACAGCTTGCTTTCCTGTTCATGTCTTCAAGAAGAAAAGCATGTCTGAAGGACAGAGGCCATGTCTATGTTACAGAAAGAACCTAATGCAAATAGCTGAGAGCATTTCTTTGTTGACACCCCTGAGGCTTAATACCCTTCTGACTAATTCTATTCCTCTTATATTTTCTCCAAAGCCAAATGGTGAAGTAGTGGGCCTCCCCAAACCTGTAAGTGGATGAATTTAAGCCAAGGTAACATGACTGACTGCTGTGGGATTACAGACGGAGCTTCAGTAAGGTCTGAAATATCAGAAGGGATAAATGCAGTTCTACTCTCCTTGGTTTCGTAATGAAAAAGATAAGACTAGATTTAGCCAGAAGTATTATTAAGAAGGATATTAAGCCACAGAGGGTGTCAATAAAGAAATGCTCCCAGCTGCTTGCATGAGGTTATTTCTTATCAAAATGTTCACTTTCTGTAACATAGACATGGCTTCTGTCCTTAAGACATGTTTTTCATCTTGAATACGAGGATTGGAAAGCAAACTCTTGATAGGTACGTTTTGAACTCTATATGGCCTGGAAAGCATGCTGCAAGTTGAAAGCATACTCCAGAAAATAAGGACTAAGAAAATGTTGCTTAGGATCACATGGTTCAGCTTAATTTTCCCTTTAGTCACTCTCCAGTCTGACCAGTTACAAAAATTGTGCTGTGAAGTGGATGGAAAAGTGGTTAAATGTGTTTCTTGGTCACATCTCTGGAATGTTTAGGAGATACTATTCCCAAAGCATTGCATGTAGGACAATGTGAACTTTATAATGATAAATTAAGAAAACTATCAAAAATTGAATACATGGTATAATTTAGACCATAGGGAAAATGAGTAGAAATCTAAGGTATATAAAGAAAATGTCAGTTCTGCCCATCTGTTCTTGGTGAGACCATGAAAGGCTTTTTCTCTCCACTTTTCAGGGTGCATTGCTTTGATCTGTCAGCATTATTTCCCTACCTCTGGTCCCGGACCAACTTTCCTGATTCTGAGGAGGGCCTGGGACTCAGGCTGAGCTCATGGCTACATCATGTCATGTTGGCCCCAGTTATTGTTCCAGGAATGAGCACAAGCCCCAAGCCAATGTTATCCAAGTCCTTCCCAGTTTTTCAAAGAAGATTTGAATGAGAAAACCTTTCTTTCATCTTTGGACATGTGGCTGAAGGTATGGAAGCCTCAATCTGCCAAGATCATAGTTCCAGCCATGTAGACACAGCAAGGCTAAAAGAAAGAAGTCAACATGCAAAGAAAAGAGAGAGAGAGAGAGAGAGAGAGAGAGAGAGAATATGAATGAATATTGAAAGGAGATCCTGGCTCCTGAATTCAGTCACTGAGGCCAGCTCAAATCTGTTCTTTCTGTAGCTATTGTCATGGACTTTTACAAGGACAGGCAAACAAAGATGCCCCCCAGAGGGAATTCTTCCTGAAAGAAATCTAATTTGATAGAAAAATTATGTCATGCCCATCTGTACAGGAAGGACAGAATAAAAATGTGAGTGTTATGAAAGAAAAAATCATGATGAATAGTCAAAGGAGTTCAGAAAATTATTCTAGAGATCAAAAAAGTTAGTGGTGCTAGAGGTTATGTTTGAGTGGAATGTCAGGAAGGGGTTTAGGCATGGGGAAAACTATGGAAAGGGTCACTCTGGTTGGGAGAAAAAAATGGAGGCAGTGGGGATGGGAAACAGGGATGTGGTCAGTGTTGTTTGGTTATAGTACAGGACACAGAGTGAAGAGAAATCCTAGGAAATAAAGCTGGAAAACCTGACTAGGGCCAGAAGGAAAATAACCTTCAATGAATTTACATTCGATTCACTGAGATTATAATTACACAATGTAAAGGAGGGATTCCTGCTCCATTTTTACTATTATAAATATCCTAGCTTCTAAAGGCAAGTAGAATTGTACCAGAACCAAGAAAACTCTTTAGACTTTAATTTCCTTATTTCCATGTATTCTCTACTCACTTTATAAATTATAGATTATCTTTCAAACTGGGGAAATAGTGATTTGCTTTATAGAAGAATAGCATGTGATTTTGATCATTCTATACACAACTCTCAAAATACTCACATTTTACCCAGATCACACAGTTAGACTTTCATTAAAATATGCTATGCTATCAGGTACTGGGAAAGATAATGAAAAATCCATTAGTTATCCTTTGAAAAAAAATCAACTATCCAGCTGGGGTGATAAAATATGTACTTAGAAAATATTTATATTAAAGTAGAAAAGAATAGCATGTGATTAGCACCACAGTGAATGGCACTGATAAAGGAATGTGGAGGGTCCAGGTCTGGTCTTAGGAATATGAAGTCTTGGGTGCAGGTGGAAAGAAGGTAATCCATCAGGAAAGAGGCAGGAGCAGAGCAGCATGTGTATTAGCAAGAAGGTGAGGAGGCACTTCGAGTGCAAATGACAAGACTGGAAAACAGGTGTGGTCATGTCCCAAAGGAGCTTGAGTGCTAGGTGCAGTCTGCACTCGGCTCAGGGGGAGAAGAGTATTACCAAAGGACTAAGAGATTAGTTTAGGGATCCTGCATAGATGGTTGAACAGGGTAATATGGAAAGAGGAAGATAAAGGAGTCAGGGAGACCTGGCAGAGTGCTACCATAGCGATACTGTAACAGGAGGAGATCTGGGGTGGCAGGGGAATAGGAATAAATCCTGAAACACAGTTAAGGGAAGGGTCATCAGTGTACAGCAAGCAATTGGAGAGAGGGAATCAGGAAGAGAAAATGAATTCAAGTTTTCATGTTAGCCAATGAGAAGAACAGTACCTGGGATATAAGAGAAGACACCAGAGAGAGGAAAGTGAGAGTAGCAGGTGCTGTGAATTTAAAGATCCTATGTTGGAACTGTTGATAAAAATGGTGTCCTGAGAATTATAAGTGAGAAGTCAGAATTCAAGGGAGAGGTCAGGATTCTCTCTAGAAATTACGTATTTTAGATTTTTGGAAATCAACTCCATGGAGATAATAGGCAGACCTAGGAGAATAAATGACCCTGTAAAGAAAGACAAAGGGTGACGATAGCAAAGGTCAAGACTAGTTCATGTATAAACTCAGTCACCATGAGTGTATGCCCAGTCTATTCCTATAAAACAGGCTTTCTCAACCTCAGAATACTAATAAATTGGACTGGATAATTCTTTGCAGTGGTGACTGTCCTTGAGCACCCTTGACCTCTATCATTAGAGGCCAGTAATACGCCCTCCTCCAGGTGTGATAATCAAAAAAATGTGTCCTCTGGGAGGCAAAAATTGGACCCCAGGTGAAAATCACTGCTCTAAAGAACGGTCAGGCTCTGTAATCCCAGTGTCTGGTTTTGAGGTCCACACTCTGGGTTTTATGTTTTGAATAATCTTCACATGTCACTTAATCTCTTTGAGTCACAGTTTCATCTGTGAACAGAAGTTTCTCAAGGCTCATTCCCGTTTGTTGAGGTGTGCACAGTGGCCTGATGACCATCAACCAGACGAGGAATCCAGGTTTTCCTGTCAATGTTACTTCATCCGAGCCTAATGTAAAATTGGGACACTGGACAAAACAGCTTCCACTGGATGTTTAACACATGAGTTACACATTCCCAGGGCCCCTAAGGTCACATGACCTGACATAAGGCTCTTCTTCTGTGACATCCATAATAATGATCGTCTCAAAGAAGAAAGACTGACATGGGTAATGACTTAAAAGGCAAAGCTATACTGAAAAGTTAATTTTTAGGTAAGGTACAAATCTCAGCAGACTGGAAAAGATTTAATAACAATTGTTAACCTTGTGTCAGCTCAACATTTCAAAAACTGGGAAAGATGCCTCAGTCCCTGTTCAGGGGCCCTAAACTAAAGGACCACGTATACCAGGTATGGCACTAAGATGGACCAGAAAGATGAATTTTCATATGTTCAGTCCCAAGAACATAGGCCTAGCGAGGAGAAAGAAAATGATTAATGCAATATAAGAGTTCAACACAAAGTGCTGTGGGAACTCAGGGGAAAGCAGGGTCACACACTTTCCAAGGAAATCGAGGACAAGCTTCACAGAAGGAATAAATATTATAAATAAAGGAATGAATAAAATAACTACGTACATCAGGCAAAAATATTAAAGCCCATCCTATAGTCAATTGGAAACCATTAAAGAACTTGGAGTTCATCATCCATGCTTTAGAAGGAAGTTCTAAATTTGATTTGTTTTAACATTTGAACAATTCTCCTTCTCCCCCACTAGTCTTCTATTTCTCCTCTTTCTCCTCCACCTTTTCTTTCTTCTCCTTCTTTTGTTACTCCTCTTACCCCTCCTCCTTATTCATCTGCCTCTTGCTTCACCTTCTTTTCCTCCTCCTTCCCTTTCTCTTTCAAGTACTCCTATAACTTCAAAGCTGTCCAAGAAAAGATTAAATGACCATTTTAAAGATGACATTTTAAAATAACTTTATAAAATGCATATTACCATAGTAGATAATTAGAAATTAAATAAATATTCAAGATAAATAAATACGAAAGGGGTGGCCAAACACATTCCCTGTTAGAAGGCAAATTGAAAATAAGGTCTCACTGTTAAATTATTCCTCAGTGGAATAACTTGGACACACAAAACGAGGTGTGTCTATATGTGACCACCAGAGGGCGCTCAAGTGTGGGATTCTGCTCAGGCCTCATTGCCAGCAGGCCTGTGCCAGAGAACAGTTCTTTTGCAAATCCCTTTGCTTGCTTGTCCGTTTTGATCAAAATACTTCACTCCGGCAGAAATAATTTAGCTGATGCCAGGCTCTATTTAACACACTACAGGGTGGATCAGTACTGACACCTAGCCTTCATGCTGAAATCATTCTCCGTCTCTATTTCTAGTCCCTTTACATAGGAGACAATCTTCAAATAGGCTTCAAGCAAGATGGATTGCTGGCTCAGTCTCATGTTTCACCTTCATCCTGAATATTTAAGAGGAGTATGCGGTGAGGAAAAGAAAAAAGATGAAGTCATGGACTAGGAAGTTCTTAGCCTGGATTTCTAATAGGCAGTAAGGATCCAGAGAGTACCTGGTGCTAAGGAGGCACCCTGGGACAGTCAAGGATGCCCAAAGGCAACTGGTATCTGTGGGGAGAAGGCAGCAGGTTCCCCATCCCCTTTCCCACCCTAGACCTGGGTCTGAAACAAAGGGGAGGGTGACCAGGCACTCCCCCACCTGTCTCTTCTACTGTCGAATGCCAATTCAGAAGCATGAAGCTGAGGTGGATGTGGGACTCTGAATTATTGACCATTACATATAGAAATAACAATGGAATGAACTGCCATTAGCAATTACCTTGGTAGCAATCATTTCATTAAGTCTCAGAATGATTACTTTTTACCCAGATCACATAGGCATTCATTTCATAAGCTTTGTTTTCTTCAGGTCCTGAGAAAGGAAATGGAAATTTTATTGATCCTCCCTTGAAAACATTAACTGACCAGGTAGGGTGGATAAAACCCATATCTGTAAGATATTTAAATATAAATACAGAAGTATGAGAGTTAGGATCCAGGCCTGTGGTACTGCAGAGGGAGAATGAAAGAAGATTTCAAGGGTGAAATCAGTCTTCATATTGGGTCCATAGAAATGGACACCATACAGAGAAAGATGGTTCTTCAAATACCCAGAACATTAGATACAAGTCTTCCCCTGGAAGGGTTACTGAGCTCAAAATAGAGGACTGGGCACAGAGGTACATGCCAGTAATCACAGCAACCTGGGAGGATGAAGAAGGAGGATTGCAAGTTCAAGGTCAGATTCCGCAACTTTGTGAGGTTCTAAGTAACTTAGTGAGACCTCTATCTCAAACTAAAATATAAAAAAAGAACTAGTGATGTAGATCAGTGAGTGGCAAAGCATTCCTGGGTTTAATCCCCTCTGATACCAACAAAAAGCAAACAAAAGAGGTAGAGGCAGAGGATAAAAAATCATTCCTTTTGAGATGTGCCTAGGAGATTGTTGAGAGAAGGAATAGAATATTCATTCTAAGTCACAAGATAAGTGACTGAAGGAGCAGCTTTAGACATAGCCAGGCTTGAAGACCCCTCCCAGCCTATATGTTTCCACAACTTTGGGAAAGTCACTGACCTCCTTAGGCTTGCACATCTGTAAAAGAGGAAATCAAGCCCACTGGCAGACTTATTTGAGGGTAATGAAGAAATCTCTGAGGACAGCCTAGCGAGAGAAAGCACTCAAAGAACAGAGCAGTTTAATTTACCATTATAATGTCAGGGGAAGATACTTTCAATCATCCATTTCTCAGACTTTCTCCTTCTCTCTGAACCAATCACAACTTGGATAATGGTATTATTATTATTCTTAGATCTCAGGAAATTTTTCTTTCCAATGAAGGGTGGCCATAAAAAAACAGAAACATAGAAAATACCATTTACTTCTTAGAAATTTATGAAGGTTTAATGACATTACATATGTTCATCTGTGTCCCAGACTTGAAGACCCACCTGTAGAATAAAAAAGAGGAAGGATTTCCAGGAATGTGGCACTTTAAGCTCATGTTTTGAGTCCCCAACTCTACCAAGCACATAGTAACGACAATTATTAAGAAAAGAAAAAGAAAGAATGAAGGTCTATACTGCCTTCAAAGCAAAATAAACCTCTTTATAAATGAGAAACAGGACAGAAAGTCGTCAAAGTCTATGAAAGGTGAGTCTAAGGCATATAGAAGCAGGCATGGGTTTCAAGAGGACAAATTCTCCTGGCTTCACATGTAGACATTCTGGTACCGACAGCTAAGCCTCACACTACATACCCACTTTGAGCCTCAGTTTCCTCATCTGCAATAATAGAAATAATAAGATGACCCACTACTGGGGCTGTTGTTAAAAAAACATAATAATAAGGTGAGGGTTAGGGCTGGGAGTGTAGCTCCGTGGAAGAGCTGAAGCATCTGCCTCGTATGCATGAGGCCCTGTGTTGAATCCCCAGCACCAGAAAAAGAAATTGTTACTACAGTCAGAGACCTAAGAATGAAAGCTGACCTAGATTAAATGTTCCAAATGATTGTGTCCCTTGTAGTTTTTCTACATGGAAGAAGATAAAAGTTAGGTCATACCTATAGGTGGAGAAGAATTTAACGTATTTTATTTTCAAAATAAAACTTGAAGAATCAGTACTTTTATAAGATCATTTAAAAGGGATTTTTAAAAACTTTTAGATTCATAAAAAGGACTGTACTAAGCAGAATGTATTTATATGGCATGCAGCAAGTTACTGTTGTCAGCTAAAATTCTTTTTCTTCATACATGTGAACATGCTGCATCAATTCTATCAAGATTATGTAATATTTTTAAATGACACGTATCCATAAAGTATAATAAACTGTCAGTCTCTCAATCCTTAAAGGGCCACAGAGACCAATAAGGAAAACAGTGACCTGGACCTTGGGGAACCTGCCTCCCTGGAGATCACATAAACAAACCATATAGTCAAGTAGTGAATTTGTGTGTCCCTCGAGGCGGATGTCAGGTTTCCCATCTGATCATTGTGACTGAGGCATATAAAATCTTTCCAGATAAAATACTCTATGGCACAAGGAGGAATCAAGAATTGTGATCGGGGTGGGGGAAACCAGGGCCCCAGATTTCCAAGCACATGACGAATTCTTCTCCTTATCTCGATTGCTGCAGAAGTGCAAACTCTCCTGAAGTGTTCTTTGTTTTCAGTTTCTTTGCGCTCTCCTCCCTCTTTGCTCTTTTTTTCTCTTCCCTGTTTTCCCAAAGCAGATGATTAGGGAAAGTGCCATTAAGGGCTGAACATTTCCCATGTCTATATTGCCAACTCAGGTTTTTGTTGCTGTTGTTGTTTTTGTACTGGGGACTGAATCCAACCCGGGGTGCTCTACAACTGAGCTACATTTCCAGTCCTTTATCCTTTTTATTTTGAAACAAGACCTTTATAAGTTTCCCAGGCTGAACTTGCCATCTCCCAGCCTCAGCCTGCCCAGTTGCTGGGATGACACCACTGAGCCCAGACCCCAACTCTGCGGTAGTCTGTCTGACTCTGGGTCCTGTCTTGACAGAGGAAAGGGTCCCACTGCTGTCCTCTCTGGCTCCTGAGGAATGATTCTCACAGGCTGGATGTGCTCAGACAAAGCCTGGGCTCCACTGGCCCCTCGCTCTCCTGGTTCTGCTAAAGACGTGTGCTGGGTTATGAAAGCATGCAGGCCTGGAGACCTGTTTTGACTCTTAAAATCATATCTAAATGTTGCTCAGAGAACCCACACCTTCTCTCACTCAATGTTGAGCAGACCCACATTAGGCCAGAATGTTCCCACAAAATTCTATGATAAATGAACAGGTCAAAGCACTTGAGCTTTTTATATAATTATCAATCCTTTCTATGATTTCCTACTGGGAAAATGTGCGTACAAAAACAGGGGGTCAAAGTGAATAATTTGTTAAAAATGATAGAAGATACAATAAGGAAAGAAGAAGAAATCATGAATCTATATAACATGACTTTCAGCACGATGTCTCAGCCACATTTCTTTTCTCTCTCTCTCTTACACACACACACACACACACACACCCCAGATGTTTATGCACCTCTACTCTAAGCAAACAGTTCCCGCCCCCTACCCCTTTTCTTTTCTCATTCTTGCTAAAATGGAATAAAATGTCCAAAACCATACCATTCTTGCACCTGGGGGATGCTCACTGCTGTAGCTACAATTTCCCTGAGGATTTGTAGCCATTTTGAGTCATCCTTCAAATGGGCCTTTTTTAAAACAAAGGCTAATTATTTGCGGGGGGGGGGGGGTACCAGGGACTGAACTCAGGGACTCTAGACCACTGAGCCACATCATCAGCCCTATTTTGTATTTTATTTAGGCACAAGGTCTCACTGAGTTGCTTAGTGCCTCATCTTTTCTGAGGCTGGCTTTGAACTCTCAATCCTCCTGCCTCAGCCTTCTGAGCCACTGGGATTCCAAGCATTAGCCACTGCTCCTGACATAGCTATATTTTAAAAATGCATCTCGAGTTCTCTTCATTGAGAATCTGTGCTCCTGAACCAGAATTACCAATTAACTTAGGAGCTGTCTTGTACATACCTTGTACCTTCTGTATACTTTTTTCTCCATGTACTTTTAACTTCTATGTACTTTTTTCACATCACCAACTTTTTGTACTGTCATGCTGAATCCATTAGGAGGTCTTGTGGTTAGTTCAATGATAAGCACCAGATTAACTAAAAAGCAGGGAGGGAAGGAGAGAATAGGTGTTCATTTGCAGCTCTCTCCCGCAATCAGGGGGCATAGACCTCACGTGAGACCTCTGGATCACAGTGCTACAGCAAGGAAAGACAGACTACGGTCCCTGACACTGACAACTGGCAAAGGCATATTATGTGAGGCAAATGCCATAGCATTTGACTTAATCATGCAGAAATCATTGTTTTAAGATTATTAAGGATAAACTAACAAACTATGCCTTTCATTGAAAACCATAGAAATTGTCAATGATGAAACAAAACCAAATAAGGATTTTCTATATGTGAAATCACCCTGGGTTAAAGAAGTGCTCCTCTGTTCACACACGCCTACAACTAGCAAATAAGGGATGGGTGTGTTACCTGTAATAGGTGTGCGGTGCTTCCGGACTTGGTGCTGGCTAGCACAGAGTGCAAGTGGGGAGTTACTGCAAACAAGACTGGACTCTCTGAGTGTCATGACCAAAGTCCATCAGGGTCATTCTCAGGGTCATCCTACACTGTGTCTCACTGTAGAATTTACTTATTTCTCCAAAGTGGCCATCCTCAAACTGAAGCTTTGTCCTCTGTGAATAAATTCTAGTGATAAACTCTCCCAGGCAATTTTAGAAAAACAGAAGGGGTTCAGACAGGACGCTGCTCTCTGATTACTCCCACCTACGTCTTTTGTCCCCAAAAGTAAGTGGCAGCCCCCACTGTTGGCATAACATCTTACCAGAAATACATGTTCAGTCATGCATTCAAATACTTGACCCCTTAGGTACAAAATACTGTTCTAGAAAACATCTGTGTTCCCAAACTATGCCTGACCACGTCCTACAGTCTCCAGGCCCTCAGCACTTTGTAGGGTCCTCACTCTGTGTACTCTTCCATCTCTGTATTTTTTATTCTGCCCACAATGTCCTTTCTTCTTTTTATCAGTATCCACTCAATTCTTCATACTTCCTCTAATTGGATTCTCTCTTCTCTTTTCTACCAACACATTTTGGGCCTCTATATAAGCTCCTGTTAGGACCCTCTGCCATGTAAGCACACACTCACACCCACCCACACACACACACACACATATACTCACACTCTCTCTACACACACACACACACACACACACACACACACAGAGCCCACTTTTCTCTCTCTTCCCTCAATCTTCAACTGACCTCTGGAAGCTAGTAATCATATCTACAGTTGCCTTAATTAACTCAGCATCTAACATAAAAGCTCAGGCATAGCTGTTGAACTGAATACAAAAGAAGAGTTTATAAAATAGTGACTTTGCTTGAATTATTGAAATTATAAAATGCTGTCATAATCACCATATTTAACTGATTTTTATCATCATTATCATCATCATCATCATTTTATTGGGTAGAAAAGAGAAGTTTCATATGCCCAATCAAGATGTTTTGCAACCTCTAATGGACATCAAATGCCCTATTGAAAGATTATATAATTCCATATTCGTTGAAAAGACCAGTAGGCAGTCTTATGCAATCACTGTATTCTAAAAGGCTCCTCAAGTGATATGAAAGAAATCTAATATCCAAATCACTTAAAACTATGCTGGAAAAGGAACATTTAAAGTTCTTAATGAAATAAATTCACACAACCCCCCCAAAAAAGTCCCAAATGGAGGAAATCAAATAATAAAGATACCAAAGTGTCAGATGAAACATGCCCAAGAAAACTTAGTGGTCTTGCCATGAAATCCTCTGTAATTATATTAGGATGCAAACAGGATGAATAGGTTTGTTCCATCAGGGCCTAAAGGGGTTTTTCAGCTGATGAGCTAAGTGACAATCAGTACTTCTGGCCTTCATGACTCAATCCCTCCCCCACTTGAACATTATGAACTTGAACACTATGAATCACAGCTACTTTGTCAATGGGCTTTCACAGTCCTCACTCAGCAGCAGACCCACTGCAGACTGCCCACCACCATCACGACAGACACAGAGCGATTAGTCAACAGAGAGAGAAAGAGCTGAACTGCTGTTTGACTAACAATTGGTACAATAAAAGAAAGAAGAGGAAAGTTTTTTTCTTTTTTTTTTTTTTAAAGCAATAAACCCATTCATCTGCCTGCTCTTGCAAAGGAGAGGATCAATTATGCCAACAAAAGGAGGGAGGCTGAGAATTGCAGGGAGAAGTCAGAGAATGAATGAGCTCATCCAGGGTGTGGATGGACTGAAATTTACAGGCTGACCCAGGAAAGGGGAACGATGACACAAGCGGATATAATGAAGAAAAGGAAGGTGGGTGGCCAACCAGGTGCCCACCATGCTGGACAAATAGAAGCAATCAGAGGTAGGGACAGAATTATTTCTCTTCCAAAGAAGTCCCTTAGGATGCTGAACTGGTTGAGATGCTGGGATTAATCCTGGGACAGGCCACCTGCACTACTTCAGAGCACAGTCAGCCTTCTGATTGCCAATAACAAAGAAAGCACTAGCAGGAAGCAATATTTTTTGTTGCGCTGTTTTCATGTGGCTTCCCAAAGCCCAGCTGAATTCAAAAGCAGCTGTGTGACTCCCAATTTGCAAAGAGCACATATGTACACACGCCCACCTGCGTACGCGCGCGCGCGCTCGCACACACACACACAATCACAGGACTTGAGCATTGCCAAGTTACTAAAATTAATTTCCAGGCTGCATCTGAACTGTTGATAGATCAGAGAGATCATTGATTCACCACAACATATTAATAATTCTTAATGTTGAAGTATTAATAAGGGTGAGATTCATTTATGACTATGAAGTTCTACAAACTTAGTGTATCTGTTGAATTACATTCATTCAGTACAAAAAAAAAAATTGGAAAGCGGTTTTGATCATACTTTGGCTCTACTCAAAAACCTCTGATGGGCTCCGCACTGCTTTTGAAATAGTGTCCAAACTCACAAGCATGTCAGTTAAAGCCACCCATTCTAGGGTACCTGATCTCAAACTAGGTTTTTAGTCCATGGGCAACCTGCACTCCAACCCAACTAAGCTAATTTTGACTTCCTCTTTACTCTTTGATTTATTCTCCCTCTTCTTTATTTCTCTTCACTAAAGTCTACTTGTTCTCCCAGACTCTGGTTCCATAACGCCTCCTTCTTCAAATCTTTTCTAAGTGTCCTAAATGAAAGCAATCTTGAGCTACCTTTAGGACATTAAGTTTTCCTGCAGCCCAATGGTTCTGACACTATGTACAATAGTATCCCCTGCAAGACTATTAAAATGTAAATTGGCTGGGGGTGTAGCCTAGTGGTAGAGCCCTTGCCTAGTGTGGAAGAGACCCTGGGTTCAATCCCTAGCACTGCAAAGAGAAAGAGAGACAGAAAGAAAACTTAAATGACTGAACCTCACCCATAGAGTTTCTTATAGTGTGGCACAAGAATTTGCATTTCTAAAAAGTTCCCCAAAGTCCCCATGTAATGCCAATAGTACCAGGCCAGAGACTACACTTTAAGAACCAGTACCAGAACATGAGCATGGCTCTTCTCTCCTTATAAAGTTGCCTAGGAACAGAAAAGCATTTTATCCCAGTACTTCCATCACTCTTCAGTCCAAATTTATATTCAGTATATACTCAACAAATATTTGTCAAATTTAATGCATGTATGCATGTTGCTTCATATATGTTTGTGTACATACATTTATATTCATTTAACAAATATTTATTGCAGACACATACATTTGAAATATGCATAGATGTGGTAAGAATATTTTAAGTATGAGCAGGTTTCTTAATCATCACACACTTGGCAAGCTAAAGGAAAATATGAATATGCTATGATTCATTTTGCAAATGTGCTGTGCAGAACAGCACCATTAAAATTCAATAGGAATCTCTCTTTGAAGAGTGTCCATCTGTGTTCATTTCTGGTAAATATGAATCTCTCATTCTGCCTGAATATTCAGTTAACCCATGCTCTATATTGCTTCCATTTCAACACAAAGAAGCATGGGATTTTCATTTTCCATTTTCTGAATTTATAGTCAACTTCCTGACATCAGTGTAGATATTACTCATCTTCTAGATACTCAGAAAATCTTTAAAAATTGACCACTCCTACCCACAGGTAATGCATAAGAGTTCAGATGCTAGGTGTTTTAATCAGTTTGTTTATTTTTTTTTCCTGCTGTGAACAAAAGATCTCAAAAGAACAATAAGAGGAGAAAAAGTTTATTTGGGGGCTCATGATTTTAGAGGTCTTTATCCATAGACACTGACTCCATTTCTTTTGGCCTGAGGTGAGGCAGAAGATGGCAGAAGAGTGTGGGAGAGAAAAGTGGGTCAGGACATGGCCACCAAGAAGCACAGTCTCCACTCGCCACATACAAAATAAATTCCCCAAAAGCACACCCCCAATGACCCACCTTGTCTAGCCACACCCTACCTGCCTACAGTTATCACCCAGTTAATCCCTACAGGGGACTAATGCACTGGATTAGGCTAAGGCTCTCATAACCAAATCACTTTACCTCTTAAGTTTTCTTGCATTGTGTCACACATGAGCATTTGGGGGACACCTCAATCCTAACACTAGGGTCATTCTGTGGGATTCAAAGCCTGCCTGTGCCCATTTCTAGAGTATAATCTTGGACATACTGCTTAACCTTTCTAAAATTCAGTTATTTCATTAGTAAAATATGGACAAGAATCATAACCCTGTTTCCTGATTGTAATGAAGACCAAAGGAGCAAATGGAGATGATTTACCTGGTCCAACCCATAAGTCACAACTGGTACTGATGTATCAACATCAGACAGACCTGGCAACCTCCCAAACAGTGCCAATGAGCCTATCTACTCCAGGGCCACAACTCTTACTCAGTTTCCATCTGTAATCACCATCATCTAAGCCAGAGAAAAGAAGCTAATGGAAATGTTAATATTATCAGCTTAAATATTACCTATGCTACTCATTAACATTGGTACTTAACATTCAACCTATTTTGACAACTAAATGGAGTAGTGACAACATTTTCAACAGGGGTGACAGTGCTGCCTCACTGTCACCAGGCAAATCCCACGGGAGCAACACCAACAATGCTCATTTTAGGCCCCCTCTAACCTGTGAGACTAAAATTGTGGGTGCTCCAAGACAATATTGGTTTTTCAATCTGTGAGACTAGATTTCACTTCCTCCAAATTCCCTGATCCATCCTCTTTAATGTTGTCAGTAGGATCCATATGACAGGGTCTGCCCCTTCTGTAAACTTTTAATATTTAGACCTGTGTTTGTATGTGGATGATGTCAAATGTGTGAACATTTATGTCCCAATAAGAAAAGAAGAGACTGTGGAAATAACACTTTATTTCTCTTTGGAGTGTTTGTCCTGTTGCAGACCAATGTAGAAAAGAAGTTGTATTTCTCTTGTTTTAAGGAAATTGTTCTGTGAAACATTGGCAATTTAATTTTTAAATTGGCAAGTGAAAATTAAGCCTTAACATAGGATACTGTGGAGTAAAACTAAAATTATAGGAATTAACTTATGCTTAGGTTGCTGTTTGCAATTATATTGTCATACATATAACGATACACACTAGGCAATTGTATTTTCCTAAATCAATGCTTCTGAGTACTTAAGTAGTAGAGATCACACATACACTAAACTTTCACGGAACTCTGATCCTGTTGCAAAATTTTACACATTGTAGACATTATTCTGTTTCTTATTGTATTAAGTTTCCTAGGGCTGCCCCACAAATTAACTCCAATATGGTGGTTAAAAAAAAAAAAAAAAAAAAGGCCTCTCACAGTCCTAGAGGTCAGAGGTATTAAGTCAAAGTATCAGCAGGATCATACTGCTTCTGAAAGATTGAGAGTTACAACTCCAACCCTTGCCTTCCTCCTGCCTGTTAGCATCATTGCGGCTTTGTCCCTGCCTCTGTCTTCACAGGCCTTCTCCATTTGTCTCTGAGCCCTCTCCTCTTCTGTCTCGTGTAAAGACACTTTCAATGTGCTCAGCACCCACCTGGAAAGCCAACATAATCACATCACAAGATTCTTTACTTAAATATATAAAAAGAATCTTTCCCTAAATAAGGTCACATTCACAGGTAATGGGGAGCATATCTTTACCCACATCCCCACACACTGTCATGAAAGTGTGTGTTTGTGTTCTACCTCCTTGCTATACTGCAGGATCCAGCCTTAGCCTCCTGAACACCAAGATGGAAGAGCTGGACTATGAGCTGACATCATAAGTAAGGGGGCCCAGAGGTCATCTTTCCCAGGAATCCAGGGATAATAAGAGGATTATCCAATCTTGGGCTCTGCAGGGCACATCCTGAAACCTCAGCAGAAGAGTCACCCCACTGAGAAACCATTTCTGGTTCTCTTGAACATGTACAGATATAAAACAATCCTGTGATGGACACCCATGCTACTTCCTCCATTGAGAAGCCTGAATCAGCAAGAAGTCTTAAGTGCTCCTCTCCCCTTTGTTAGACACCATCTGTTATGGTTTAGATAGAGGGTGTTCCCCAAAATTTCACGTGTGAGACAAAGTAAGAAATTTCAGAAATGAAATGATCAGCCCATGATAGCCTAAACTAATCAGTGCATTAATCCACTGATGGATTAACTAAGTGATAACTGTAAACTAGTAGGGTGTAACTAGAGGAGATAAGTCACTGGAGACATACCTTTGGGGTATATATTGTATCCCTGGTGAGTGGAGCTCTCTTTGCTTTCCAGTTCCCAAGTCCTGAGCTGCTTACCTCCTCAAAGCACTTCCACCACAATCTTCTACCTCATCTCTGGCCCAGAGCAATGAAGTCAGCCATCTATGAACTGAGACCTCTGAAACTGTGAGCCCCAAATTAACTTGTCCTTCTCTGAAATAGTTCTTTTCAGGTCTTTTGGTCACAGAGGTGAAAAAGTTCACTATAATGCCATCTCTGACTTCTTTCCAGGATATTTAAAGACAGGGAGTTCACAGTAGGCCCTACTTTTAAAAAATTGTTTCCTTGTACACTAAGAGTCTGTGTATATCTGTACAAACCTCCTTGTTGCAGGGAAGAAAAATCTGTTCTCCATTGAAAATCTGGGATTAGAAAATCCACCTTCAAATGAATGAATTCTTGCATGTTTGGGAAGAGAAATTATAGACTAGGATATAATGGTCTATAACTTTCTTGGGTTCATAAATCTAGAAAATCTGATACAAACAATGTACCAAATATTCATAATCATGCAATGCTCAAAATGTAAATGGTCCCTGGAATTCCTATAGCATATTTGGATTCCCCAGGGGCACACTCTGGGATTCTTGAAATGTAGGCACCCATATGCATGTATTTTAGTCAACTTCATCATACCTTTTGAAAAGGTTTCTATAAACTTCTATGTAAATATTTCCAGAAAAAAAGGATTGATTTTTTTCCTCTTTCAACAGCTTAAATAATCAATGATCAATTTAACTGACTGATCACTTGCATATTGCGTTCAGGAAAATCTGCACCAGAATTTTGGTTCTGCTCCTTACTAAGGGATCTAACTTTGGCAAGATACCAAATCTATCCGGACATGATTTTCCAGATCTCTAAATAGCTATTGGGGGCAACATGAGGAATAAAAGAAATAATATCCATAATTTGATGCATCTAGTACCAAACCCAAGGGCTGGGGAGATAGCTCAGCTGGTAGAGTGCTTGCCTTATAAGCACAAGGCCCTGAGTTTGATCCCCAGAACCGCTTAAAAAAAAAAAAAAAAAAAAGGACTATTTAGTACCAAACCCATAATTCTAGTGCTTAATAAATGGCTGGTACCTTCATCACCATTACCAACAGAAAGAAGACCGTTGGGATGCAATTAGAATTGGAGCATATTACATCAATAAAGACATGAAGTGCCTTACAGGAAAATGCTTCAAAACTCTATGAAAAATAAAATAAAGTCAGACATGTTCTACATTAGACTGTCAAGTTTACCATGATATATATTTTAAAGTTTGACTTATGGCAAATCCTGAGAAAACTGTCATCAGGATGTGGCCTCCCCCATACAAGATCCCCCAGTCTGGGATCTGAGGGCAGCATTCCATCAAAGTTGGGGTCTTATTAGCACAAGTTGAACCCAACTGAAAGTTTGAACTGAATGTCAACTTCCTAGACTGCCTTATCCATGACTGACAAACTCAAAATGATTCTTTAATCCTTCCTAAGACTATGAAACATTTTAATGAAAGAATTTTTGAAGTATTTATTCTTTGTAGTAATATATTTGTCTTTATTCTTGTTATGCCTTTTCCTAAGGTTTAATTTGTCTTTCCCTCTTCTATCATCTATCACAGTACCTAGCTGAAAAAAAAAAAAAAAACCACTGTGAAAGTGTTTGGAATCTAAAGAAAAAGGAAGGAAGAAACAAGGGAGGGAAGGAAGGATAAAAAGGGAAGGGAAGAGGCAGGGATCGATATCTACTGATTCTCTAAAATGTGCTAAACTTAAACAGTGTCAACCTCAGTAATAAGAGTGTGACAGATCAGTAACTGCCCACCAGACATGTGCTTCCCTTCCACTGGATGAGTTGCTACAACAGAGTAAAATCAGCCAGGGACTACATTTCCCAGCTTCCCTTGCAACCAGGGGAGACCTGGTACCTACTTCCTGGGTAATGAAATGTAACCAAAAATGATTTCTGCCACTTGCAGCAATGTCGGTCAGATGGATTTTGATACTTAGGACCACCTTGAAAGACCACAGTCTGTCACAGGAGGTCCTGTGTGACTTAGTAGAGTGAAATCCCACATTCCTTCCTCTGCTCCTAACTTTATGTAAACTTTATGTAATACTGAAACTGAGATAAAAATTCTGTTGGATTGCTGAGATTTAGGGGTTTATTTACATAGTTTGTGTTTATCTTAGATAACATAAAAAGTTAGGAATCTATATTCAATGTTTAAATGCCCTGAGATATATCTAATGTACAATAATGATAAAATCAAAGCAACTGTCCAAACTGTCAAGATTCCTTGCTCTCCAGCTAGAATTATACCAATTCAGCATAGTAATGCTTATTATCAAGTGCTGATTGATATTCTTTCAAGCAGTCAATGACAGTAAGGAAATTTGGAAGCACAACTGTTGCACACACATGTAAGGTGGTCAAAAAAGTGTCACTGACTTTAAAATACTTATTTTCATGGGAGAATAATGTAATAATTAAATATTAAGAACAATTTGTTAGTTAAAAATCCTCTCCAAACCCCTTGAATTTAGCCTCATTTGCAGATTTCAATCTAAGACTTTTCAATTAATACTCCTTACACACAACCATGAAACTCTGCTCCCTACCTATTCTTGTCATGTTTATTATTGATGACATTCTGACCATTTCTTCAAAAAAATAATTTGACATTTAATGAATACTTTCTATGAGTCAAAACCTAGTTGTGTGTTCTTCAAATTCACAATTTATATTTGTATACTTGTCATATGACAAACTTCATATTCTGCCACCAAGCCCTCTGAAAGATCCATTATCATCCCCATATTTGAATATGAAAACTGTTTTGTTTACAGAAGTCAAATAACCTGATCCAGTTTACCTGCCCAGCAGGTGGATCAGCAGGAATATTGAAATACTTACTGTCAGACACTTTTCTGAAAATACCAGTGATTTGTTAATTGATTTCACCTTCAGAACAATTCTAAGAAATAATTGGTATTATTGCCCCTTTTTTGTAGAAATCAGGAAACTGTGACCCACAGAGTTTCAGTGACTTGTCCAAAATCAGATGGTTGATAAGTGGTTGAGTTGGAATTCAGCCTTAATGTTCTTTCTACCTCTCTGCCAACCACAGTGGGATGGGCTTATTGATCTTTGATGAAAGAGAACATATACACTCAGTTATGGTTTAGAAAGATGCAGTGTGAGTGACGTCATCTCTGTCACCATGAAATGAAAAGTCTTCTTTTTAATGTACAATTAACAGGAAAAATAAGGGCCTCAGATCGTAATTAGGTAGGTAGATTGTCTAAACACATCCAGAAATCTAGACAGCCTATGTAGGAACATCAGAATCAGAAAGGGCAGGGAATGAGTTTGGTCTCAGGAGGAAGTTGAAATGGTTACCAGGAAATGATGGGGGCAGGAGTGCGAAAAGTTCACAGGCCATCCGCCCACGAGATAAATGGCTGTTGGTAATGTCTACCTGCCCACACTGTTGTTGAACTTATCTTCCATCTCCCAAGAACAAAACTCAATTTGACTCATTTAAAAAAATATATCTGACTAATAACTGCTTTCTGATTATGAAAGGCAGTGAAGGAAGGGAAGTTAAGGTGGAGCACAGGTGACATACAACACAAAGATTTATCCTAGGGCTCAAATAGAGCATTAAGAGAAATAAAAAATCATTTGGAATACAATATTCTTAAAATAACAATGTCATGATTAAATGGACTGAAGAAAAATAAATCCAGTTCCTATTTTAAAGGACACATTTACATTATACAAAAAAAAAAAAAGAATTTGGATTTAATCATGGAATTTTCCATCTGAATGATCTGACACTTAATCATTATCAATCCATCATCTTTACACAGGGAAAATAAAGGATGAGTCTAACTATAAAAAGATATACTACATATTTACCATGTTTTAAAGATACCCTGCCCCACCAAACTGTGTTGTTCAACAAATTCAGTGAAGGTGAACTCAGCCAAAGCTGAATTGACATTAATGGATCTGTAGCCAACAGAACTGGGCTAAAGCAAGGACTGTATCTCCTGAATCTGTCACCCTAGGCAAGGCATCTGACCTCATTAATCCTCAATTAAATAAATGTCAAGTGATGGAACCCTAATAAATGTGAAAACCATATAGCTCAGTCTATAAGTTGTGCTCAACCTGAAAGTACAGTTCAATTCCAAAAGAAATATACAAACTAATTACATCTGCACCCAAGTTTCCTAAAGAACATGGCAAACAATTCAATGCACAGTCTAGATGAACACTATTTTTCAACATCTGTTTTCCCACCCTGTTTCTACTTCCCTTATACTCTTAAATTACCATGGTACCTTTCATCTGAGAATTGATTGCTAAGAGATCCCTGTCCCACTTTCAGCCTGTGTACTGTGGGTTTCTCCCTAACTCATTCATGCTCTTATTTATTGTTTACACTAAATTCTCTCTTCCAGTAAGAAAGAGTCACTCTTCCATACAAAAGTGGAAAAGAGGGGAAATCAGGCTGGTAAGCTGGCATAAGGAAGGTATCCATGAACACCTCCACCTTAGTATCTTTTTGTTATATTGCATTAGAACAATAATGCTCATCTCGAAAAGACTTCATGAATATTAAACCATGCCTGTAAACTTGAACAAGTGGGAGCGCTTCACACCATGCATGCATGCCCCTAGTTACACACAGGCATACTAGACATTGTTCAGCCCTCTGGGTTCATTCAACACTCAACTCCACTCTCTAGGAAGCTCATCTTGCTGGACTGCATTCAATGGTAGTCATTGGCAGGAGGCCAGGGTGTGGGAAATGTGGAATGGGCATATCAATTCCCCTGGTTTCCTCCTGCCAGGTCAGGTGACAGCACTTAGATTTCTCTTCTGGAGTTTACAACCTGCTCCCAGTTATAGCCACAGCTGTCTGTTCTGCTTTCAGTAACATTCCATGCTATGATCTGAATATGGTTTGAGTGTCCCCCAGGGCTTCATGCATTGAAATTTAATCCCTGTTGTGAGAGATTTTGTCCATGGTGTTTAAAAGTGAGACCTTCAGAAAGTGATAAGAGAAGGTACTGGGGAAAGAGATTGATCAAATTATGCTATGTGCATGTACAAATATAGCATAATAAATCCAATGATATATAATTATAATACACAGAAAAAATAAAAAATAAAAGAAAGTGGTTAGAATTAGTTAAGGGCATTATGAAGGTAGAACCCTCATAAATGAATGCTTTATAAGAAGAGGGAGTGAGATCAGAAGAGACACATACACATGTACAATCCCCGTCTCTTGCCTTGTGACATGCTGTGCTGCTTTAGAACTCTGCCAGCAAGAACGTCATAATCCAAAAAAGTCCTTGCACCCCCAGAAATTGAGCTAAAATAAGGCTGTTTTTCTTTGTAAAGTAACCTGCCTTAGCTATTTTGTTATAGAAACAAAAAGGACTAAGCCATTGCTTTTCTTCCTTCGGGCCCAGGAGTGAGAATGGCTAGAGGGGTGCTTCACATCCCTTGTTAGAGTCCCTGCCCACACCCCTGTAAATAGGTCAACTCTAATCATGCTGTCCAATTGGAGAGTGTCACCATGATTTTTACCACAACCCTGATACCATAGGTAAGTCATTTTGGGGGCTTTCCATCCGTGAATCTAACCTAAGGTGGAAAAATGAGCACAAAGGTGTCTAAGCCTCATCTGGATTTACTCCTAAGCCCCCAGTGGCACTGAAGAGCCGAAGGAGTGTAGAGGTGACGGGTGAGTATGTAGAGGGGTGGGATCTGGGGGTGAGAGGGGAGAATGGGAAGTGAGCTGCCTTGAGGAGCCACTCCTCATTCTTAAAATGTGACATTCCGTGGTAAGGGGCTCATACCAAACTATATCAAGAACTCAAACAATTCAATATCAGAAGACAAACAACTCAATTAAAAAATGGGCAAAGAACCGAAAAAGAAGACATATAGTCAATGGGTATATGAAAAAGTAGTGGCCCCAAATCACTGATCATGAGGGAAGTGCAAATCAAAACCATAAATAGATTATCACCTCACACCTGTTAGAATGACCAGTGCCAAAAGACAAACGATTAAGTGTTGGAAAGGATATGGAGAAAACTCTGGCATACTGTTGACAGGTTTGTAAATCAGCATAGCCATTGTAGACAATTGCATGCAGGCTTCTCAAAAAATTAAAAATAGAACTACCATCTGGGTCAGTGATCACACTACTGGATACACATAGCCAATAAAAATTAAATTGGTATGTCAAAGAGACATCTGAGGCCCCTTGGTCATTGCAGCATATTCACAATGGCCAAGGTGTGAAATCAACCTCAGCATCCAATGATGCATAAATTGATACAGAAAATATGGTATGTGTATACAATGGAATACTCTTCAGCCCTGAAAGAGAAGGGAATCCTTTGATTTGGAATAGTATGGTTGAATCTAGAGGTCATTATGTTAAGTGAAATAATCCAAGTTCAAAAATACAAATAACACATGATTAACACTCATAGATGGTATGTTAAAAAAAAAAAAAAAGAATGAATTCCTAGAAGTAGAGGATATAAAGGTGGTTGCCAGGGGCTAGAAGGGAGGGGATGGTAAAATTATGGGGTTGTTGGTCAAGGAGTATAAACTTTGTTAGGATGAATGAATTCTAGAGACCCATTGTATAACATGGTAGCCTTAGTTACTAACAGTGGATTTACGTAAAAATGACTGAGAGAGTAGATTTTAAATGTTCTATCACAAAAAGTATGTGAAGTCATGTATGTGTTATAGTTTGATTTAACCATTCCATTTATATATACATATTTCAAATCATAGGGTTATATACCATAAATATGCAAATTTTGTTTATGAGTTAAAAATAAAGAATAAGATAAAATGTGGCATTCTAGTGGCTTCTGCTGTTTTGGAGGTAACAATAAATTAGTCTTGGTTTGTATAACAGAACAGTTTTTCTGTCTCTCAAAATTATCTACACACAGTAGAGTAACTGAGACATTCATTTTGTATAATATTGGGTTAGATCCATGTCAGTATAAAATCGCTCATGATTCTTTAATTAAAATGAATGTCCAGGAATTTCATTAACTAATTTTGTCTTGTTATGTGAAAATATTCTCTAAAGGTTACTTGTTCTCTCCTGGACTTTTTACTTTTTCAACTATTTTTCTTTTTTAAATTTTTTTATTTGTTCTAATCAGTTGTACATGACAGTAGAATGCATTTATACATTTTGATAAATCATACATAAATGGAGTATATTTTCTTATTTTTCTGGTTGTACATATTGTAGGATCACATTGGTCATGCAGTCTTGGACTTTTTAATAAGTGAAGAAAAGTAAATTTAAGTAACATAGCTATGGTTTTCAAAACTCATTATCAAAGAAATTAGATCAATGCACTTTGGTATATTTATTTATAACTCAGGAGGACATGCCCAATTACTTGTGATTATGAAAAATAATTTTAAAAAATTTCACTTAGCAGCAATAGGA